>NC_134353.1:302998190-303303463 GCF_048569485.1 Anomaloglossus baeobatrachus | reverse complement strand
AACAAGGGAAAAAGGACTAATAGATTGAAAAATTGAAGGAACTGTCAAGCTCGGTGAAGGAAGCCTGATGATATGCGGTTGTTTCACAGCCAAAGGCATTGGATACTTGAAAAGCGTCAATGGTGGTCTCAGTGCTGAGCTATATGTGAGTATCTTACCAGTCGAGTTACGTCTTACACTTGAATACTATGGTTTTGAAAGGATAACATAGTGATTCAGCAGGACAATGATCCAAAGCATATATTTAGATTGGTGAAGATATTTCAAGGACAATGAAGTAGAGGTGCTGAATTGCCCTCCACAGTTTCAAGACCTCAACGCAATCAAACAATTGTGGGTAGAGTTGAAGAAAAAGATGAATACATACCCACTGAGTCGACCAGTATGCACCAACATTGGGAATGTGTAGAAGAGGTCTGGGATCGGATTTCGGTTGGGACATGCTTGAATCTGATAGAGATAATGCCCAGAAGGATTCAGGCAGAGTTGAAAGCAAAGGAGGATATACAAAATACTAACATAATAATACAAATTAAAATTTAGATTTTTTAGGAGCAAAACAGTAACAAAGCAGTGACATGACAAGAATCTGCATAACTATCATATGCTAAATAGTTGCAATGGAAATTAATGTATGAGATAACCAAGACAATTGTCTATAAAATGAGGGTAGTATAATGCTTAAAACTGTAGAGGATGGTAAGATATGGAGCCTGAAGATCAAAATTCAAAACATTGTTATCCTTTTGTTTGCTCATCAGGGTAAATATTCCTATATTGTATTGGCCTACTCAGAGGTATTTTCTTAAGTGCTTTCCTTTTAATGTACTTCTATCTACCATACAGGGGTTTGAGTCCTAGGTCATGGGTCTTTCAGCAGGACAATGACCCCAAACATACTTCAAGAAGCACCCAGAAATGAGTGGAAATAAAGCACTGGAGAGTTATGAACTGGCCAGCAATTATTACAGATATAAATCCCATTGAAAACCTATGGAGATCTTAACATTTCTGTTGGGAGAAGGCACCCTTCAAATATAAGAGACCTGGAGCACTTTGTGAAATTAGAGTGGTCCAAAATTCAAGTCGAAAGGTGTAGAAAGCTTGCTGATGGTAATAGAAAGTGATTGATTGCAGTTAATTCCAAAGGGTGTGCAGCTAGATATTAGGTTGAAGGTGCCAACAGTTTTGTCTGGCCGATTTTGGGGGTTTGTCTGAAATTATGTCCAATTTGTCTTTTTTTCTCTTTTTTTTGCGTTGTTCGAATACACACAAATGAAATAAACATGTGTATAACAAATCATGTAATAATTTTCTGAGAGAAATACTTCATTTTCTGGAATAATTTCAAGGATGCCAATACATTCGGTTTACGACTGTATATACACATGCATTCATCCATTTTGAAGATGCTGGTGAAAGTTTTCCTTTACTAAATCTTACCATAAATAATAAAGTTAACACTGTAATTGCAACACAAAAAACATTTTCAAAATATCTCGATTTATTAATTTTCAAGTTTGAACATCACTCAGAAATACACGCACTTACACATATTGCCATGGAATCAATGAGGATATTAATTGTTGTCTGAGTAATTTCCTGCCACTCTAAATGAGCTATGGCACTCAAATCATATAGGCCTCTTTATGGCATTGTCCACATGGTCTCCAGGTGGAAAAGGGAAGCTGAAGCAGTGCATGGGAGGCTTGAACTACTATCTGTCCTCTTCAGTAATGCGTATCACTTTTGTATTGGATACAGTGATAACAGAGATTGGTCTGGTGACCACAAGAGTAGAAATGAGTGGACCTGTGGAAGTTTCAGCTGTTCGGATTCAGTCGGACTTTAAGTAAAATTCTGTTCTGGACTCAAACTTGACTCGAGCCTCATTGGTGGTCACTTATTGGGCAGTTCAGCTCTCTGCCCACATAAAGCCAGCCATAAACAAAGCACTGCCAGAGGAGGGAGGGTGGGTTTTTAGTTTTACATCCAATAACACTGATTTTACCCTAAGTGGGTAAAACATTGTAAGCGACTCGCACTGTACCAAGCGTACCTGAGAACATCAATGTTTGTTTGAGTGGTTTGCATAAGTAAAGCACCTGACTCCGAACTTGAGCACTGATTTTTTTTGTAAAGTTTTTAAAATTCAGGTCTACTCATCTCTACACATGAGCAATGCCATGAAGAGGCCTTCAAAAGGTAACATCCCACTGTCCATACTCCTAGAATTATGGAATGGGCTGGCATAGTGCACAGTAGCCAGACCCCTCAAGTCTTCAGTTCAAATATACTTGCAGCTCAATTTTATATTGAATTTAGTGATATGGCCAACTCCAGGCTGCATGATTTTCATGCTATTCTGAGTACATTTTGGGCCTAAACATGCTACTATGGCCTTCAGGATCTTTGAATTTGTCTTCCATCAAGGACATCTGTAACATCATTGTTTGTCAATTGCAAAATGAACAACTTTATCAAAAGTACGGCTTAACCCAACGAACCGAACTTCCACGGGTCTACTCATCTCTACTCTTAAGCCAAGATCTGGCACTAGAATTCAACCTATATACCTGGCATGATAACCAATAGATGTATTCATACAATAAATAACTTAAGAAGATATAAATTAATACTATTCCTAAAGAAATATCTAGGAATAATCAATAATAAAAAGGTGCAAAACATAAGTGTATATAAAGGTTCAAAAATATTGGCGTATCAAAACAATGTAATAAAAGTAAAGTGCCATGTGCTTAGTCGACCAGCTAAACTGCTTCACAGGGATATTTTGACAGGAAGCATAAGAAGTTACCTCATCCTAGGGATTTGAATAGCTATTTGTAATAACGAGATTTCCTACTGAATTTTCTCAGTGTGAAACTTTTATAAGCTAACTATAGAGTTGTCTATCTAAATGAGAGCTTTTGGCAGCTATTTGAGGAATATTCACTTTTTAGTCAAAGCTGTATTTACGATACTTGTATAGAATTCAGCAGGTAGCATAGTGAATAGGGTATGCTTATTTTATATGCACTTTTTAGATCACTTAATATTAGAATAAAATAGCCTTAGTGCTCAATACCCTGCAGGATATCAACCAAGCACTTTGGTTTTGTGTTCTTTGTAGTAAATGCCAAATTCTTCCTTTTTTTGCAAAAAAATTATTATTTCTAATTCTGAAAATTGCATATATTTCATGTCACTTTAGAATTATAACCAGATTTGTCAGCATCACAGTTATATTTTTCTTGAATCGGATTTATTGAGTACTTACAGTACAAAATAAGCTGGAAATAGTGTATCATATTCATAGAAGGTTGGTAAAGAAAAAGAAAATCAGTAGCTTGAATAAGTATTTATGTCCCATATACAGAAAACTTTCTGAACTGACAAAAATACTCTAGAAATCTAAAAACTGCTATATAGATTTATGTATTTCTTTTAGAAAACTTTTAGTTGTCTTTTAGTTCACTACAAGTAATTGCTTATAGATTATAAAAAGTCATAAGATGGATTTAAAGAGGACCTGAAACCGGTCAAAAGTGATTAGGCTTTCATCTTATTTTTTTCCACTTCTTCCTTGTCACGCAAATACCTCTGTTACAGATTTTGGTGACTGGGTCTGAATATGAGTCTCACTTGTTTTTGTGTGACTCTGCTTATTTAATGAATTCCCTTTCCTTTGAGGAGGAGAGGGTTAATGCCAGGCTTCCTTCCAGCAGCTCCAGACTCCTGGTCAGATGTTTCCAGTTAGGATCATGTCCAGGTCCTACATATACCTTCTCCTTCCACCAGAGGGTGTCGGTTATTTCCTATCATTTGGAAGCTGAGCCAGGAGGTGGAAGGAGTGGTTGTTACGCTCTCTCTGTTGTGCTTTGACTGCAGCATTGATTTTTGTGTTTGTTCTAGTTTGGAAGGTACCCAATAGACTGTTATTCCCCCCTTTATATGTTGTTTTCCCTCATGCACTTTTAGAGTCTCCTTTGTGTGTGGTTGCTGTGTGCGGTGTTGGACTGGCTACCGGAAGAACTGCAAGTAATACCAGGCCTGGCTGCGGTTACCTGCATTGAACTCCGGAGCTCTCACCTGAGTTCCGGAATTCAGCCCGGCCTGTCTGCAGCTGTGACATGAACTGAAGCGCAATCGCCGTGGAATCAGTCAGTGCTCTCGGTTCAGTCCTGCAAACCCTGAGTTCAGTCCAGGCTGCACTCCAAAGCTCAGCCTAACATCAGGGACAAGGACATGAGATAGGGCTTAGTTTGGAGGCCCAGACCTCCCTACTATTAAGGGTACCTCTGGGTGTTAGGATGAGTGCAGGGGACCCAGTCTTAGGGCCACTATAGGATTCCCTGGGTTCACGAAAGACACCTGTGTCATTTCCTGAGTACTCCCCCTTTTTTTTTTTAATCCATAACACAGTTCCAGGGTATTGGCCTATCTACATATTAATTGCTAATTTTAACGTCTTTACAAAGGTGTTGTGGCTCCCAGGGTAATAATACAAAGCAACATGAGGATGCATCCTCGAATGTGTCTTCATGTTGAGCCACACCCCCTTGTAAAGACCATAAAGATCAGCACTAAATAAAAAAGGCGTCTATCTCTAAAATCTTAAGCCTAATTTAAAAAAAAGTAAATAAAATGGAACACTCAGGATCAGCGGGAATAAAAGAGCAAAAACAGTTTTTTCCCCTGTTACAGACTTTCTATAAATTCACAGAACTCGGTTAAGACATAACTGAAGGAGTAAAGTTATCAATCAAAATCACCCTGTTGTGAGTGAGTCAGCAGGCTGAGTGGATTTTCCCCCATATAGTCATTTTGATATGTAAAGCCATTATGGATCTCCAGATAATTAACTTCATAATACAAAATCCCATACATTACGTGATTGCATTGGGGATGGAGAGGGCTCAGGAGCTGAGCTCTCGCTATACAAGGCTTCAAACTCCCACTGGCCAAGGGTGAAATGTTTTTTTGATGATATTAATTACTGAGGTAAGAAGTCGAAAGGGGTTAAACTAAAGGGGCAATAATGTTTAGTTACTTTGGCTTCATATTGTTGCAGCTAAAGCATTTTTGTGATTTTACCTATGCGAAATATCTGTCGATTGTAATATAATTCTGTTTGAACTTCTATTTTTCTACAAAACTAATCCCCAACTTTCTATTGCTTTATTTCTAATGTACATATGTGTATACATTCCATAACACATATGGCATATGGCATAAAATGTATTATTTTCCTGTACATGGTCAGTTTAGTATTTTTTGCTATTAGAAAATCTCTATTTCTGTGTTTTAAATAAGTCTTTTGAAGTTTTACTATAGATTTCACTTGCTTTGCTCTTTGATTGGCTTATTGGAAGATTTTACTCATCACTCTCTAAAGCTACTATAATACCAATCCAATCAGTAGTCACTTTCCGGTCAGTAATTGTTGCATGACCTGTTTAGACAAGCAGGCTACATGTCCCATGCATGTAGAATTATTAGTAATAGATCATTCAGTTACATAGGTAAACAGCTTGAAAAAAAGACTTAGGTCCATCTAGTTCAACCTTCATCTACCAATTATATATTTTTGTCACTAAATTATCTATAACCCACAATGTTATGTGTACTGAGGAATCATGCAGCCCTTTTTTAAAAGCTGTTATAGTGTCTGCTATTACCTGCTCTTGGCTCTTGTGGTAGGGCATTCCACAATCTGACTGCTCTAACTGTAAAGAACCCTTTTCTATTTAGATGCCAGAGTAACCTATCTTCAGTGGAACCTCCAGCAATATCAGTCTTGGCTGTGGTTGCCTGTATTGAACTCCGGAGCTCTCACTTGAGCTCTGGAGTGCAGCCTGGACTGAACTCGAGGTTTGCAGGACTGAACTGCTAGCGCCGACTGATTACCCGGCGATTGCGGATCAGTTCATGGCAGCTGCGAACAGGCTGGGCTGATCTCCGAAGCTGTCACCTGAGCTCCGGAGTTCAGCCTGGCCTGTCCGCAGATGTGACATGAACTGAACCGCAATTGCCATGGAAACAGTCGTGCTCCCGGTTCAGTTCTGCAAACCCTGAGTTCAGTCTAGGCTGTACTCTGAAGCTCAGGTGAGAGCTCTGGAGTTCAATGCAGGTAACTGCAGCCAGAACTGGTATTACTGGTGGTTTCTCCGGTAGCCAGTCCGATTCTGCCTATCTTCCACTTGTATTGTGTGCCCCCTAGTCTTTAAAGGCTTCCATTGTTCTTTGCAACATATGATCAGGTTGGACATTTGCTACCCAGAATAACATTTTTTTTAAAGTAAACTAAAGGGCCATTTTACCTAATGAATGTGCATTTAGCCCGTATGTTGGGTGGTCGCCAGCCTGCATGATTATCAGGGAACAAGCATTATTGCACCCAAATATAGACCATAGTACGATTATTATTCTGTACGATGTAGACGTCCATGAAAAATTTCTAATATTTTTTTAATCGCAGCTTGGATTGAATGAAGCCATGTAATTATTAACACTCCAATTTATGTGAAATCACTAATGGTATATTATATTTGAGCTAAGCTCTAATTACTATGGGCTACATGTTCCATAATTGTGTCTGTTAAGATTTATTATTTGAGCAGGAAGTTAGATTTTTGCTATTTATCATTACGATTTATGGGTCAGAATGATTAGGCAACGCTGCATATGCTCCAAGTAAAAGCAAACTGAGCCAAAATAACATCTGTCGTGGTAATATGTTCCTTAGATATGGGGAGATAAAGAGATGGAAGTATTTTATTGTCTGGAGGAAAACAAGATCTCGAGCAGACTGCCACCGTTGATTCAAACTCGAAGCTTATTAGATCAGAAGAAATGCAGATTTGGAGAATGAGAAACGCTGGAGATTATATCTGTCAATGTTATCCATTCTTGCAGCAGTTAAGACACCTCTACAGCATTAAATAAAAATTCTTAGGATTAGTGTCAATAATCAAATGTTTATTGCTAGAGAGAAAATACAGATAGGGATGTGCACGAGGGTATTGTCTGCAGTACCGGTAGAAGAAGAAAAGAATTTATCTGAAGTTTACTAACTGACTGAAAACAAGTCAATGAGAGGCAGCGTAGTGCCGCTCACTTCGAGAGCTATTGATTTAGGCTAATAAAAGAAGCTCTGCTTAGATGTGAGTCATAACGTGAAGGGCTCTGAGGATTACTTATGATCTGTTTGTCAATGTGATCCAATGGATCATGGAGACAATGCCGAGAAACTTCCTGCCTAATTCTAGGTTTTCATACTGTACTACCGAATTCCTATATATAGAAAAACAGAAAAATTACATGTGTGCCTAAATAATTACTATAGAACAAGAACAAATTTCAAGCTCTCATGCTCACATAAGATTTTTATCCAAAAAGTTATCTTATCCTTCTAAAATTACAATCCAGCAACTTTCAAGTAAATTCATATATTTTGCAATTGTTACACAAAAAGGCAGAATTCTCATCATATGACAAACTGTCATGCGATGTTCAGCTCTGCACTCACCTGTTGGTATTGTGGCATTAGACTCTGTTCACACTGTAAAGTCTGATAAGCAACCTGGGTCTGGTGGAGTGTTCAGTCAGAGTCAGGCATCGGCTGCTGCAGCTTCATTGGTCTTCAGCTCTGTAAGAGTTAATTCTTGTAGACTTGTGAGCAAGACCTAAATACTCAGGGTGCTGATTGCCATGTGCAGTTGCTGCTTCCCTTAATTAAGCATGCCTTTCTTCCTTCTTGTGCCGGTGATCGCACATGCAAACCTTGATCTTGTTGATCCTCTTATATAGGCTGCAGACACATTAGCGTATGGCATTCGATGCGAGAGCATCAGATGCAATATCCTAATAACCCCCGGCTCAGGCTCTGCTGTGAGCGTGAGCCGAGTGATGGGTCACGGCTACGAAGCTGAGGACAGGCACTGCGGAGGAGAGGGAGGGGTTAATCCCCCCATCTCCTCCATTGTCAGCCTGTGTGTATATCGTACTGCTCTGTGATAACATCCGAGTGCAGTCCGATGTTTCTCTCGCACCCATTCACTTGAATGGGTGCGAGTGATGCGGCTCTCAAAGAAAATCACAGCATGCTGCTATTTTTTCCTCAGTCCATTTACGGCTGAGAAAAAAAATTGTTGATCTGACCTGCAGCACTGTCTAACATGGGGCCGAGTGCAATTTGAGATTTTTTCGCATTGCACTCATCCGATTTATATGCTTTAGATGCTTATATTTGAGCATACCCATATGGTGATTTTTGCAGCACTTGTGAGTGTTCTGAGCATTCCCCTGTCGTGCGTTACGTTTCCCCCTTTTTAGTTACTCCCCTACAGACATATTGTTCTTGTGCATTAAGAGTGCTGCTTGTACAACTTTCCGTTTACCCTTGTCTGTCATTATTTGTGGGGTTTTGGTTTCTGGATTCTGGCCCGCTCCCTAAGTGGGGAAAGTATTATCAGGGTTTGGACAGGAGACAGGGCCACGCTGGAGGCTTGTCCCTGGCTACTACCGAGTCTACCATCAAGATAAGGGACATCGCACGGGCCCCAATCTCAGGGTAAGCATAGGAGCCCCAATATCATCCGTACTTCCCCGTAACACAAACTAAACAAAAGCTGAACTGAAGCGTGAACTATTTGATGTTCTTATGCTTATTAAAGCTGCAATCATTGGGATTAATTCATAAATCTATAAAGCTGCACACCAGTTACACATCAGAAATTGCCATCATAGCTCATCATAAAGCACCACCGGTAAGGCTATGTGTACACGCTGAGTATTTGATTGGAGAAATTCCTGCATCAAATCTGCATCTCTTGGCAGAAAAAAATGTGCATTTTTGACTCACATTTTTTGCTGTGTTTTTGATGCGTTTTCCTTGCTTTTTTCCATGCAGTTTCTATGCATTCTGGGATGAAAAAATGCTGCAAAAGAAATGAAAGAATTGATATACTGTAGATTTATTTCTGTACCAAATCTGCAAGGAAAAAAGCAACATGTTCACAAAACTTCAGGATTCTTTGCTGGAATTCAGATTTGCATGCAGTTTTCTGACAAACCTGCACTTAAAATATGTATCAAAACACGCTATAAAAACTCACTGTGTGCACATAGCTTAATTGTGAAAATTGCCAATAATTGAAGGAGTATTCTAATCAATAACATTCAGAGGATATGCTAAAACTGGATGTTAAAAAAGATCACATCTCTCCTTTCTCCTCATCGCTTTTGCTGTGAATGAAGGGGGGGACATGGGGCTCTGAATTTATAAGTATTAATGTTTTCAAATGTAAATCTTTCCATTATTGCCACTTTATCATCTTGTGTAAGAAATAGAAAAGAAAAAATAATGAATGCTTTTGGATGTAATGTATAATTGTTTATTATAATAATCGCAGTGGCAGACAGGTTCAGTGCAACCCTTGTGTATTTACTTGTTCAGGATCTTACAATTACTTATTATACGGACTTATTTGCTTGTGTGTTGTTATTTCTTCTTACAGGAGGTGACGTCCCCTACACTACTTTAGCAACGAGAATGATGATGGGAGCGTGGTGGTTGTTCGCCTTAATTGTCATTTCTTCTTACACGGCAAACCTAGCGGCCTTCCTGACAGTCTCACGCATTGAGAGCTCTATTCAGTAAGTATTTTTAATTAGACATTTATGTAAGCGTTAAAGTGTAGCAAATACCAGCATTTTGAAGTGTATGGAGATTAAGAATAATTGCACTGACTTAATCTCTATTCATTAATCTCTTAGAAAATATTTTTAGGCGTGCACACAGCAAAAGTTGGTTGGAAGTGCCAGTGAACTGAGTAAAACTCAAAGTCCAGAAATCAAAGAGAATCACTGCACTCTCAAAAGTTACATTCAAAACGTGTTTTATTGTCAAGCTTGCAACTGTATAAACGTTTCGGCCTTGTTTTAGGCCTTGCTCACTAGTCGCTAGAAAAGAACAAAGATAGTGTTTAAGTGACTTATTTACAATATAATACAATATACATCATGTAACAGAGTATGGGTTAAACATGAACTGTATCAAAGAGGGTCAAACAAAAGTCTGGCTGGAAACATATAATTTGAAGAAGGAGGAAAAACAGACAGAAAATTAAAATACAATGACAGAAGTAGAGGAAGCGATCTACTCCATATAGGTATTTGGATTAGAGCATACCTCCCGGAAAGTATATGTAAGGGGAGAATACTAAGGGGGAATGACACCATAATGGTCGGCAATCTGTAATCAAATAAATATAATGATTAGCATTGTCTAGTAGGTAAACCTGGCCAATAGTCTCAATTACATATAATTTAATACCTCAGCGTATTAGGAGTAGTATAGATATCTTGTGAAAATAAATTGCGTAAATTCTCGTTATCCCTTTAAAGTCACTGTAGTGCAGAAGGGACTTGTGTGTTATCCTCCCCTTGGGGGTAGTTTGAGGAACTGGTAAGGTAATAGTTAATAGGTTATTTTTACTATCCTTATAATAATGCAATAATATACTTGAATTATATAGGATGCAATGTCCCATATTAGATTTACAATACAGAAGTGCTCCCATTCAAAGAAATTGGAATCACTCCTGTGCAATTGTCAGGATATACTGTATCAGGATATATATTGTATATTATACTACCAACCTGTAGGATTAAACCTTACTAATGCAGTGCTAGCCCGTCCTGCGTTATGGCAAATGTGAGTCATATCCACAACAGCACGCTATTTATGCTCTGTTCCCACCCATAAGCGCTCATGTGATAAAGTTACATCAATCCTGTTTATCAATGAGTGCTGCGCAATCGCAATGGGTGTAGTAGGCTTCAAGGGTTATCACTGCGCATGCGCGATTGGTGTAGAAGGTCCTCAAATAGTACGCTGTTACGATTCAATTAAAGGTGCTAGAATAAGATTGCTCTTAGGTGATGTGGCATCCGAGGAGACTATTTAGGATCTAATATATGTCATATAAGTCATATATAACGTTGCGCATTGCACAAGCGCAATAGAGATATGAGGTTTTCAAAGGTTTGTAGTGCCCACGCATAATGGGTGTAAACAGACTCCTGATGTTATGCTAATAGATTGCCCATTCATGGAGTGCTCCACCAGTGCTGTCATTCCATGTATTATTATATTTGTTAGATTACGGTATAACTTTCAACGATAGGAAGAAGGGGCATGATGTTAAGAAGAAGTAAAAAGGGAAGAAATCGTCATAGTTGAGAGTTGTAAAATAGGGGGTTATAGAGAATCATTTAAGCAAGAAAGCATATATGAAAGAGAACATGATAGCGCAAAAATAGGTAATCATGACACTGCATGAGGATTAAAGATTCCTAAAGAAAATGTATATAAGAAATACACATTATAGATCAATGTTCACATATTAAGAACCGATGATCATAGAGCCAAATTTGCATAAGGATGGAAACACCTATACATGGAGAATCATAAAAACAACATAGTATTTACATTATGAATCCATGTCCACATATTACTGTAAATAAAATTTGTACCTATATTGGAGAACATGATCATAGAAGATTCTTGAAAAAAGTATATAATCATAATACAGTATGTACAGTAGAGACCAATATCTATATATTATTGTAAATAGATTTGCATTTATATTAATTATAGAGAAAAGTATATGCAACCACATATACAAAAGATTGAACGTGGGGGTCCCAACCTTATATATTCTAAGAGGAAAAAAGGGGGGGTTAGAAGCAGATGAAAGATGCAATATTATGGATTAGATGACATATTTATAAGAGATCTTACGAAAAGTGCGCAGAGAAATGGACAAGGGATATGTGCAAAATTCAATGTCTATTTCTGGGGAAAGAAGATTAGAATTCGGTTAGAGAAAAATTAGGAGAATTAAGACCAGTCTAATTCACGATTTAGACCCTTAGGCTCAAGGGTGTCTAATTTATAGATCCAGAGGCTCTTCCTATTCTTCAACAACTGTATATGGTTCCCACCTCTACGTGGTCTATCAATTCTATCTATGACCTGAAATCTCAATTGGGACACATTATGGCCAGCTGTGCAGAAATGATGTGCAACAGGAAGCCAAGTCATCTTACAGCGTATTAAAGACTTGTGGCTGGCTATGTGGTCTCTTATATGCTGGGTAGTCTCCCCAAACATACAAGAGACAGCACGGACACTTGATCAGGTAAACCACAAAATTGCTGTCACAGGTGTAAAAGTCCTTTATCTTAAAAGTCTTTCCAGATCTAGGGTGTGAAAAAGAATCTCCCCGTACAACATTGGAGCACACCACACAATTCAAACATGGAAATGTCCCCTTACATTGTGTACTAAGGAATGTCTGTCTCTGTTTTTTTCCTCCCTAAATCTGCTCTGACTAGAGAGTCCTTCAGATTTTGTGGACGTCTCTTACACATTAGCTGTCTGTTCTGCAATGCCACAATATTGGGGTATGACTTTGTCAGTAGTGGCCAGTGTTTGCTAATGATGCTATAAATCTTAGGGACTGTAGGGTGGTGCTCATATACAAATGAAATTTTTTCGGTAGTATGTTTCAATAGTGGAGTTGATGGTGTCTGTAAGGCCCTTGCATACTCTTCCTGTAATAAGTTTTTGGGGTATTTCCGCTCAAGAAACTTTTCGAACATCTCATCAAATCTCAGGGGTAACATGTTTTTATCAGAAACAATACGAGTCACTCGTTTGAACTGTGATCTCGTCAGGCTGTTTTTTAAGGATGTTGGATGTCAGCTGTCATATTGTTGTAAACAGTTACAGTCTATTGGTTTCTGAAAGAGGTTTGTTGTAATATGGCCCTCGACGGATTTCAAGACCTTTGTATCCAAGAAATTAATTTTTATGTCATGGTAATTAATTGTAAATTTCAATTCTGGCCATATGTTGTTAATATCAGTGTAGAATGATGTAAGATCACTAAGGCAACCCTTCCAAATACAGAACACATCGTCAATGAAACGATTCCAACACAGGATATTTAAAGAGTTTATGGCTACAAATGAATTGTCTCTCAAAGTAGTCCACATACAGGTTTGCATACGCAGGGGTTACATTCGAGCCCATTGCGGTCCCGCAAATCTGCACATAGAAATCATCCCTAAAAAGGAAAAAATTTTCCCTTAAGATGATACCAAGTAGTTCCAGACAAAAATTCCATGATTCAATGTTCATTCCCATTTCTTCCAGGGCGACAGAAATGGCTCTAATTCCTTTATCATGTGTAAAGGAAGTATAGAATTTCTGGACATCTAGGGTGACAAGGAAGCTGTCTAGTGGAATAACCCCAATAGAACTGAGCTTTTTAAGGAAGTCCGCCAGTGTCAAGGAGATAGGCTCTAGTGTTTTTAGTCAAGGGTGTTAGGGTTTTTTTTTAGGTATTTGGATAAGGGAGACAAAATTGAGAACATCGATGTCACTATCAGCCTTCCTGATGGATTTAGTGGAGTTTTATGGACTTTGGGCGAAACATACAGAACTGGTGTAACGGTGTGGCTGTTGGATAAGTATGTACAAGTTTTGGAGTCTATTACACCTTTGGGTTGATATTGTGACAGGATCTTTCTGAATCTTTTTGTAAGTATAGGTGTCATCAAGTTCTTTCAGGGTATTCATAACTACTATACTGCCACTCTTGTACGCCGGTTTGATTGTGATGTTCTTGTTCTGTTGTAGGTTGTTAAGTGCCCTTTTCTCTAATACAGTCAAATTATTGTGTGTTGGGTAAAAACCTAATCTGGTCTCATGCATATGAGACAACATCATTATCTATGAGTAAAATCAGTGTTTTAGCAGGATGGTAAGTCTTGAGTAGAGATGAGCGATGTTTGAGGTTCGACAATTTCATGTTCGAGTGATTTTGGGAGGTGTTCGAACTCGAACTCGAGCTTTTTGCTAAAAGCTCGACAGTTCGAGTTAGGTTTGAGAACGGTTCGATCAACAAAAGCGTGACTTTTCACAGTAAGGCTGTGTGCACATGTTGCTATCTGCATGCGTCCTGCATCCCCAGCACAATCCCTCTCTCTTTCCTACTCACCAATCACGGGCGCGTCGCTGCACGGCTGTCACAAATCTGCGGCGTCTTTTCCTCTTTTGAAAATGGCTGCCACTTCATTATTCAATCAGTTATTCCGTGCTTTCCCCGCCCACCGGCGCCCATGATTGGTTGCAGTCAGACACTTCCCCACGATGAGTAACAGCTGTCTCACTGCAAATAATCACAGCCACCGGCGGGCGGGTCTATATCGTGCAGTAAAATAAATAAATAAATAAAAATGCAGTTCCCCCCAATTTTGATAACAGCCAGGATAAAGCTGCATGGCTGGAGGCTGGTATTGTCAGGATGGGGAGCGCCACAGTATGGGGAGCCCACCACCCTAACAATATCACCCAGCAGCTGCCCGGAATTGCCGCATCCATTAGATGCGACAGTTCTGGGACTCCACCCAGCTCATCCCGAATTTCCCTGGTGCGGTGGCAATCGGGGTAATAATGAGTTTAATCATGCCAGGCGTCTCCCGGGGACACCTTCCATGATTAAACTGAAAGTGAAAGTAAAGAAACACACACAGCAAAAAATCCTTTATTTGGAATAAAAGACAAAAAAACATCCTCTTTCACTATTTTATTAATCCGGAAACAACAATCTAGGTCCGAAGTAATCCACACGACAATGTCAGCTCTGCTAGCTCTGCTACATGAAGATGACAGGGAGCGTTCTGTGTCCTCTCCACGTAACACATGAAGAGAATCGCGCTGTAATCTGAGACTTCAGTCTGCAATGCAGAAGTCAACATTACCAAATCGGTTCGCGGTTCTCCAGTTCTAAGCTCGAGTGATTTTGGGGGCTGTTCGAGATCGAACTAGAAGTCGAGCTTTTTGCAAAAGCTCGATAGTTCTAGATACGTTCGAGAACGGTTCTAGCAGCAAAAAGCAGGGCTTTTTACAGCTACAGTGTGCAGGAGCCATCGCTGGCAGCCTGCCACAAGCTGGTAACCAAGATAAACATCGGGTATCCAAGCAAAGCGCTTTGGTTAGTAACCCGATGTTTATCTTAGTTACGTGCAGGAAGCCCACACTTCCCCGCTCAGCTTGCTCCGCCCCCTCCTGCCTGCGGCATGTACACATACATATACACACACACACACACACACACACACACACACTGCACTCTGCACACATGGTCCCGCTCGGCTTACCTGCGGTGATGAAGTCCCGCCATCCCGACCTCAGCGCTGTCACTGTCCTCCATGGCCGCCGCTTGTCACATCACCTCTCGCTTCCGACCCGAGACTGACTAGCGGTGACGTCACGGGCCTCTCGCGATATTTGGCTGTGAAGGCGCCGGTCATTGAACTCAGTGACAGGCGCTGTCAGCAGTGCAGGAGATCTGCGCAGGTAATGTACCTCACTGACAGCAGCACTTGTCATGCCCTGCAGTGACCTGGGCTGACCCATTGATGTTAGCTCAGGTCACTGCACTGCTCTCCCAGCCAATGGGGAACATCCTGCTCTTCATTGACTGGGACAGTGTGGATCGTCATGGCAACCCCTTGGATTACACCAGACCTGGATTTGTTTTTCATTCTAATAAATTGGTTAAAGAGGGAATGTTTTGGGGAGTGTTTTTTCAAATAAAAATGTGGTTGTCGTCTATTTTTTTTTATTACTGACTGGGTTGGTGATGTCGGTTATCTGATAGACGCCTGACCTCACCAACCCCAGGGCTTGATGCCAGGTGACATTACACATCTGGTATTAACCCCATATATTACCCCGTTTGCCACCGCACCAGGGCGCGGGATGAGCTGGGGCGAAGCACCAGGATTGGCGCATCTAATGGATGCGCCACTTCTGGGGCGGCTGCGGCCTGCTATTTTTAGGCTGGGGAGAGTCCAATAACCATGGACCTCCCTAGTTTGAGAATATCAGGCCCCAGCTGTCTGCTTTACCTTGGCTGGTAATCCAATTTTGGGGGACCCCTACGTGTTTTTTTTTTTAATTATTTATTTAATTTAAAATAACAGCGTGGGGTGCCCTCAGTTTTGGATTACCAGCCAAGGTGAGGTTGCCAGCTGTGGTCTGCAGGCTGCAGCCGTCTGCTTTACCCTAGCTGGCTACAAAACTAGGGGGAACCCTACGTCATTTTTTTTTTCATTTTTTTGGCTAAATACAAAGCTAAGCACCCCTTAGTGCCACATGAAAGGCACCAAAGGGTGCTCCACTTTTTCTCCATTTTTTCTCCACTTTTTCTCCACTTTTTCTCCATTTTTTTCTCCACTTTTTCTCCACTTTTTCTACATTTTTTTCTCCACTTTTTCTCCACTTTTTCTCCACTTTTTCTACATTTTTTTCTCCACTTTTTCTCCACTTTTTCTCCACTTTTTCTCCACTTTTTCTACATTTTTTTCTCCACTTTTTCTCCACTTTTTCTCCACTTTTTCTCCACTTTTTCTCCACTTTTTCTCCATTTTTTTCTCCACTTTTTCTCCACTTTTTCTCCACTTTTTCTCCACTTTTTCTCCATTTTTTTCTCCACTTTTTCTCCACTTGTTCTCCACTTTTTCATCACTTTTTCTACATTTTTTTCTCCACTATTTCTCCTTTTTTTCTCCACTTTTTCTCCACTTTTTCTCCGTTCTTTTTCTATGGTCGGTCTACCCATTAGCTCTGCCATGCATACTGTAGCTCTACACCTACTGCACATGTTACTTTAAGATTGACATCTCTTTCGTACCAGAGCTGTCTAAGTCTACTCTGACCCCATATTTGTCATTACTTTATTGTCCTTGTACTGTATTATGACATTTGTATCATGTGTTTCATTTCTTGCTGTGTTGCAATTTTTTTGCTGCATCCCAATTGTATCTCTACATTGTTCGAGTTTATGTTATTGTTCTCTCACTCTTATGTGATACTGATTATTGTAATTTTTCATGATTACATGCAGATAAGTCCAATCTGACGAAGGCTCAGGCCGAAACGTCATTTGTAACTTGTTTTGGACAAAAACATATATGCTTATGAAAAAAAAAAATTTCTTAATACGGACCAATAAAGAGTGATTTTGCATTACTATCCATTGTGACTTACTGACTTAGTCTGGGAGATATAGAGTGCCGAGGTTACTCACTAATTTTATCTATTATTACCACTGATCACCTATATACCAGTGAGCAGAGCTTCCTCTACAGTAGTTCTCCTGATTAGGCATGCCCTTACCTCATGAGCAGGGCATTGCAGCTTTGGTAGCAACCATTACGACATGGACTCTGCTGCTGTGGACCCGGGGAGAGTGAGTGCAGATTCATTGCACCCACACTCCTCACATGAAGGGTCCGCACTCCTAGAAAATGGGGGATACGTTCCCTGAGTGTCTCCCCCCCATATTCTAGACGGTCCAGAGTCGTCGTGGGACCCCTTTATTTTTTTTCTTACAATAAATTGGTGAAAGAGGAAATGTTTTGGGGACTGTTTTTTCAAATAAATTTCTTTTGTCGATTTTTTGTTTTTGTTAGTACTGACAGTTTATGATGTTGGGTATCTAATAGACGCCATGACATCACAAACTGCTGGGCTTGATCTCAGGTGACTTTACAGCTAGTATCAACCCGATTTATTACCCCGTTTGCCACTGCACCAGGGCACGGGATGAGCTGGGGTGAAGCGCCAGGATTGGCGCATCTAGTGGATGCGCCACGTCTGGGGTGCCTGCGGCCTGCTATTTTTAGGCTGTGAAGGCCCAATAACTATGGACCTTCCCACCCTGAGAATACCAGACCACAGCTGTCCGCTTTACCTTGGCTGGTGATCCAATTTGGGGGGGACCCTACTTTTATTGTGTAATTATTAATATTTATAAAATAATTATAAAAAAGAGCCTGAGGGGACCTCCACATTGGATCCCCAACCACGGTAAAGCTGCCAGCTGTGGTTTTCAGGCTACAGCCGTCTGCTTTACCCTAGCTGGCTATCAAAAATGGGGGGACCCAACGTCATTTTTTTTTTTTAACTATTTTTTAAATAGAAAAAATTAATGGGCTTCCCTGTATTTTGATTGCCAACCAAGGTAACAGCAGGCAGATGGGGGTGGCAACCCATAGCTGTCTGCTTTATCTGCGCTGAGAATCAAAAATACCGCGGAGCGCTACGTCATTTTTTTAAAGATTTATTTTTACAGCACTGTGATGTCCAGCAATCAAAATACAGGGAAGCCCATTTTATTTTTAGTTATTTAAATAAATAATTAAAAAAATATATATGGGCTCCCGCTGCATTTTTTGTATTGCTAGCTAAGGGTAATCCAAGCAGCTACTAGCTGCTAAGCCCCACTGCTTGGTGTTACCTTCACTGGCAATGGAAAATCCAGGGAAGCATTTTTTATTTTTTTTGCCAAAAAACTACAAAAAAAGGACGTGAGCTTCGCCATATTTTTGTATGCTAGCCAGGTATAGCAGGCAGGTGCTGGAAGAGTTGGATACAGCGCCAGAAGATGGCGCTTCTATGAAAATGCCATTTTCTGAGGCGGCTGCAGACTGCAATTCGCAGCAGTGGGGCCCAGAAAGCTCAGGCCAACCTGTGGTGCGGATTCCAATCCCCAGCTGCCTAGTTGTACCTGGCTGGACACAAAAATGGGGCGAAGCCTACGTCATTTGTTTTCTAATTATTTCATGAAATTCATGAAATAATAAAAAAAGGGCTTCCCTTTATTTTTGGTTCCAAGCCGGGTACAAATAGGCAACTGGGGGTTGGGGGCAGCCGTACCTGCCTGCTGTACCTGGCTAGCATACAAAAATATGGCGAAGCCCGAATAATTTTTTCAGTGGGCAAAAAACTTCTGCATACAGTCCTGGATGGAGTATGCTGAGCCTTGTAGTTCTGCAGCTGCTGTCTGTCTGTATGGAGAAGAGCAGACAGCAGCTGCAGAACTACAAGGCTCAGCATACTCCATCCAGGACTGTATGCAGAATTTTTTTGCCCACCAAAAAAATGACGTGGGCTTCGCCATATTTTTGTATGCTAGCCAGGTACAGCTGGCAGCCACGGGCTGCCCCCAACCCCCAGTTGCCTATTTGTACCCGGCTGGGAACCAAAAATATAGGGAAGCCCGTTTTTTTTTAATTATTTCACTTATTTCATGAAATAATTAAAAAACAAATGATGTGGGCTTCGCCCCATTTTTGTGTCCAGCCGGGTACAACTAGGCAGCTGGGGATTGGAATCCGCAGCACAGGTTAGCCCGAGGTTTCTGGGCGCCTCTGCTGCGGATTTCAGTCCGCAGCCGTCCCAGAAAATGGCGCTCTCATAGAAGCGCCATCATCTGGCGCTGTATCCAACTCTTCCAACAGCCCTGGAGCCGGGTGGCTTGTTGGGTAATCATGAGTTAATACTGGCTTTGTTTTACTAGCCAGTATTAAGCCAGAGATTCTTTATGTCAGGCACGTTTGACCCGGCCATTAAGAATCTCCAATAAAGGGTTAAAATAAGACACCACACAGAGAAAAAATACTTTAATAGAAATAAATACACAGACACATTAGAGACTCCATCTTTATTACCCCCTGTCAGCCCTCCACGATCCTGCTCTTCTGTCTTCTTTCTTTCTAGTGTAGTAGTAGTGACGATTGTAGTGAGGATGAGATTCACCAGCTCATCACTTGGGGCTGGGAAACCTCATCCTCACTACAATCATCACTACAATCGGGAAGCAGCGTGCAGCCTTCACTCCGTGAGTGATCAGTGCTGGCTGCTAGCGGTAACAGCGGTAACGCTGACAGACACGTTACCATAGCAACGGTGCTCTCGGAGCCGCGGTTAGCGGTGACGTCACCACTAACTGCGTTGCTATGGCAACGGTGATCTCCGTTAATGACCGGCTGTGTCAGCCGGTCCCTAACGGAACGGGGAGTCGACCGTGTGCTAGAGCATGTCGCCGGTACACGGCGATACACATATGTGCACCGTGTACCGGAGAGATGCACTCGCAGGTCCTACATGACGTGTCATAGTCATGTGACCAGTCTGTAGCCAATGAGATAATAGCCACGTGACTGGTCACATGGCTATTTTGACGTCACGATAGGTCCTGCATCTCTGCTGGCAGTGCAGGTCACCGGGAGGATTCAGCGATCATCGGATGGAATAGCGGCAGGAGACAGAGTGCAGAAGGGATCGCGAGGACCGGTAAGTGTTATGGCAATGTTTATTAACTGTTTGTGTACATTTGTAATGCATTTTTATGTGTTTGTGATTGCCTCCCATTATAGCCTATACGTTCGAGTTCGGTTCGTCGAACGTTCGACGAACCGAACTCGAACGGGACCCCCGTTCGGCGAACCATCCTTGAGCCGAACCGGGACCGGTTCGCTCATCTCTACTATGTATTTCATTAGAGCCAGTAGCTAAATGGTTAGAGTGCTCGCCTAAAAAGCATTAGTTCACGAGTTCTAGCCCCTGCCGTCCCGGGAAATAAAAATAATTTAAATCAGAATTATTTATTTATAATTCTAATTTAATTTAATTATGCACTGAGGGGAGGAGCCGGATCTCAGCAGTGAGCCGCACCTCTAGTTCACGGAATGAGGCTGCATTGCTCGATCTCTTTCTCTCAGACAGTCAGTCAGTCTCAGTCAGTCTCAGTCAGTCAGTCTCAGTGAGTCAGTCAGTCAGTCTCAGTCAGTCAGTCAGTCAGTCAGTCTGAGTCAGTCTCAGTCAGTCTCAGTCAGTCAGTCTCAGTCAGTCAGTCTCAGTCAGTCTCAGTCAGTCAGTCTCAGTCAGTCAGTCTCAGTCTCAGTCAGTCAGTCAGTCAGTCTCAGTCAGTCAGTCAGTCAGTCAGTCTGAGTCAGTCAGTCTCTTTCTCTCCTCTCTTCTCTCTCTCCTCTCTCTTCTTTCTCTCTCTCCTCTTCTCTCCTCTACTCTCCTCTTCTCTCCCATCTCTCTTCTCTCCTCTTGTCTCTCTCTTCTCTTGCTCTCTCCTCTCTCTTCTCTCCTCTTCTCTCTCTCTCTTCTCTCTCTCCTATCTCTTCTCTCCTCTTCTCTCTCTCTCTTCTCTCTCTCTTTCTCCCTCTCTCTCTTCTCTCTCTCCTTTGTCTCTCTTTTCGCTCTCTTCTTTCTCTCTCTCTGTCTCTCAGATCTGGCGAGGATCAGCTAATGCGGTCACCTGACGGAATCAGTTGACACTATAAGTCAGGCGGTGAGGCTGCACAGAAGTGTGTAGTTTTTTTTTTTTTTTGCACTGATGCATCATCTGATTGTATAAAAGCTGTTTATACAATCAGCTGCTGTGTCATGTGATTCAGGCCCTTGAACCTGACACATCATCTGATCGCTTTGCCTTCGAGCAAACCGATCAGATGATATTGGATCCGGATTGGACGGTGCGGGACCCTTGACCCAGAATTACTGCAGAGGGGGGGGGGTTCTTTATTTCAATAAAGATGGAGTCACTAATTGTGTTGTGTTTTATTTCTAATAAAAATATTTTTCTGTGTGTTGTGCTTTTTCTAATCTGTACTAGAAATTCATGGTGGCCATGTCTAATATTGGCGTGGCACCATGAATATTGGGCTTACGGCCAGTTGATAATATACAGCTAGCCCTAACCCTGTTATTACCCAGCGAGCCACCCGTCACCAGGGCAGCATGAAGAGTTGGATACAGCGCCAGAAAATAGCGCTTCTCTGAAAGCGCCCTTTTTTGGGGCCACTGCGGACTGAAATTCGCAGCAGGGGTGCCCAGAAAGCTTGGGCACCCTGAGCTGCCGATTCCAATCCCCAGCTGCCTAGTTGTACCTGGCTGGACACTAAAATTGGGCGAAGCCCACGTCATTTTTTTTTTTAAAATAATTTCATGAAATTCATGAAATAATAAAAAAAAGGGCTTCCCTATATTTTTGGTTCCAAGACGGGTACAAATAGGCAGCTGGGGGTTGGGGGCAGCCCGTAGGTGCCTGCTGTACCTGGCTAGCATACAAAAACATGGCAAAGCCCATGTAATTTTATTTTGGGGGGGGGGGAAACTCCTGCAGAGATGAGAGGAGAGGGAGGAGGTACTAGGGAGGAGGAGATAATTGAAAGTTTTGAGTAGCTGTTCAGCGGGGAGTCGACCATGTGCCAGAGCATTTCGCCGGTATACGGAGATGCTGGAACGAACACCGCGTACCGGAGAGTGCAATGACAGGACCTAGCATTATGTCATAGCCATATGACCAGTCTGTAGCCAATGAGATAATAAACACGTGACTGGTCACATGCTTTTTTTGACGTCACCGAAGGTCCTATCATCAGTGCTGGTTACCGGGAGGACACAGCGATAATCAGAAGGAAAAAGCGGCGGGAGGCAGAGTGCAGGACGCGTTGCGGGGACCTGTAAGTGTTACGGCAATGTTTATCAACTGTATGTGTACATTTATAATGTGTTTTTATGTGTTTGTGTTTGCCTGCCATTGGTTTCAATGGGGTTCGAGAGGTTCGTTAAACGGTTCGTCGAGCCGAACTCGGCCTCCGTTCGACAAACCGAACCGAACTCGGGCCTCTAGAAACTCGCTCATCTCTATTCTTCAGCGATGTGAAGCCACTTTTATTATGTAGTCCAAGATCACTAATACACATACCACTAGAACTATTTATGTCTTCTCGTGTTTGTGATGATAGATTTTTTTTGTGCAACACTGAAATGGGTTTTTAGTCTGATAGATCTGTAGAATTGTTGTAAGTCTTTCTAGTTTGAACCATTGTGGTGTTGGACACAAGGAGAGACCTTTATTAAGGACACTCAATTCATCTGGAAGAAGAGTATAATTAGACAAATTCAAAACTAGGTTGGGACCCCTACCTGAGATCTGGTGGTCATCCTGTGTCCTCTGCCATTGCCTCGACCTCCTCATTGGTTTCTTGGTCCTTCCCGACCTAAAAAAAAGTGCTCGTACCAGTGCCAGTACTGGACTCACTGTCTGAGCTGTGCAAATCACCAAATGGTGTTCTGCGGGACCATGGTCTTCGGGTTCCGGTCATTGATGATTCTTTCCATCTATAGACCTGGTTGGTGGAGTAGTCCTTGTTATCTCTCTGGAATTTTTTCCTCTTCTTTTCCTCTAGGGTTTCTTGAAACTTGATATTATTGTCTCAGTGCATTTTTTAAAGTCTGTTAAATCTGCAGATGACAAGGTAC
Source organism: Anomaloglossus baeobatrachus (assembly GCF_048569485.1). Taxonomy (NCBI): domain Eukaryota; kingdom Metazoa; phylum Chordata; class Amphibia; order Anura; family Aromobatidae; genus Anomaloglossus; species Anomaloglossus baeobatrachus. The sequence goes on along the minus strand of NC_134353.1, from coordinate 303,280,257 downwards.
TCGTGAGTTGTTCCTTTATTGTTTTAATAGTTTCTTCAGACTTCTTGATTGCTTCTTGCAAATGTTCAATTGTTACTATTAAGTCAGATGAGCATTTGCTTAGTATTTTGAATTTTAGACAAAACTGTTCATTGTCTGATAAAAGGGTGGGTTGTAAATTACATCTCAGGCCCCGTGGTATTTTACTTTGTCGGTGGTACTCTGCTAATGTTGCACAATGTAGTTCTAGTGAAATGTTCTTTTTGTTCCTTTTAAATGTCCCTGGTTCAAAGTGTTTTTAAAAAATTAGTAGATAATATTACTTGTGCCAGAATATTGTTAGACGTAATCTCATTATACTGTAGGCAAAAGCTTGTGACATCATTTAGAAACTCTCTTACAGGTGCAGCAGCCCAAGCCAAAGCAGTATCCAAGAAAATAGTTTTAGGTGTGCACACTGCAAAAATTAGTTGGAGGTGCCAGTGAACTGAGTAAAACTCAAAGTCCAGAAATCAAAGAGACTTCCTCTACTTCTGTCATTGTATTTTAATTTTCTGTCTGTTATTCCTCCTTCTTCAAATGATATTTGTTTCCAGACAGACTATTGTTTGACCCTCTCTGATGCAGTTCATGTTTAACTTTCTAACAGTCTCGCACCCCTACAATCTATTCTAAACTATGCTGCCCGGCTAATCCACCTGTCCCCTTGCTATTCCTCGACCTCTCCTCTCTGCCAGTCCCTTCACTGGTTTCCCATTGCCCAACAACTTCAGTTCAAAACACTAACCATGACATGCAAAGCCATCCACAACCTATCTCCTCCCTACATTTGTGACCTAGTCTCCCGGTACTTACCTGCACGTAACCTTCGATCCTCACAAGATCTCCTCCTCTGCTCCCCTCTCATCTCCTCTTCCCACCATCGCATCCAAGATTTCTCCCCCATACTATCAGGAGCGTCCACTAGATGTCACTAGAGCACCCTGTGCCATAGCCCTGTGTGTACATATAACATAACTGGGAAGATTCCCACCATAATCAAAACAAACAGTATATATGCTCACTGTGGAGCCATACGAAGGGATGCTGGGTGCTAAATAGGAAGGAGGGGGGGACCATGACCCACCCGACAGCCGTTTCCGCAACTCGAGGTTGCCTTCGTCAGCTGAAGACTTTACCTCATTTGTCAAGCAGAAGATTGAAAATAACTTCCCATAACTAAAGAGCCCTTTTCCTCAATAACAAGCTTTTCCACCGGGACAGAAGATCAGCTCTCTTCTTTTCTCTCCAGATCACATCCCAACACCTGAACACTTGACCAGCTCGCATTTTACCTCATCTTCAACCTCACTACAGTCTTCATCCCAGTGCTAACCCATCTATTCAACCTATCACTAACAACAGTTGTGTTCCCCTCATGCTTTAAACATGAATCGATTACACTTATCCTCATAAAGCCCTCCCATCCACTGTGTCTAGCTATGGACTTATATCACTTCTCCCCTATGCCTCAAAACTACTGGAACAGCATGTCCATCTTGAACTGTCCTCCCATCTCTCCCTCCTCTTGCTCCCTCTTTGACCAGTTGCAATATGGCTTCTGAAATAATTCCACTGCAACTGCCCTAACTATAGTCACCAATGGCATACTAACCGCCAAAGCCAAGTGACACTACTCTGCCCTCTTCCTCCTAGACCTGTCTTCTACATTTGACTCTGTGAACCATTCCTTCTTGCTACAGATGCTCTCATCTCTTTATATCACAGACTTGGCATTATCCTGGATCACTTCATATCTAACAGAACTGACTTTTAGCATCTCCCTCTCTCACACTACCTCCTTCTCTCACCCACTATAAGTAAGTGTCCCCCAAGGTTCAGGTCTTTATTTCTAGGACCTCTGCTGGTCTTCATCTACACCTTTGACCTGGGACAGCTCATAGAGTCCCACAGCTTTCAGCATCATCTCTGTGCTGATAATACACAGGAATACCTCTCTGAACCTGATATCACCTCTTTCCTAACTAAAATCCCACAGTGTCTGTCTGCTATTTCATCCTTCTTTTCTGCTTTATTTCTCATACTGAAGATGGACAAAAGTGAATTCATCATTTTTCCCCCATCTCACTCTAAAACTCAACCTAACAACCTAACCTATCCATTAAAGTTAATTGCTGCTCACTCTCCCTAGTCTTACATGCTTAGTGCAAGCACTCATCATCTCCCACCTCAACTACTGCAACCTCCTGCTCTCTGGCCTCCCTTCTAACACTGTTGCACCCATACAAGCTATCCTAAACTCTGCTGCCCGAATAATTCATCTGTACCCCACTATTCACTGGCCTCTCCTCTCTGCCAATCTCTTTACTTGCTTCCCAATCCCCAAAGACTCCATTTCAAAACCTTAACTATGACATTCAAAGCCATCCACAACCTGTCCCCTCCATACATATGTGAACTAGTTTCACAGTACTTACTTGTCCAAAACCTCTGATCTTCACAAGATCTCCTTCTCTCGTCTCCTCTTATCTCCTCTTACCAAGAATCGCATACAAGATTTCTCCTGCGCCTCACCAATATTCTGGAACTCTCTGCCCCACCATATCAGACTCTACCGTGGAAACCTTCACAAGGAACTTGAAGACCCATCTCTTCCAACAAGCCTACAACCTGCAGTAACCCTCAGTCCACTGTACCACCAAATGACCAACTCTACCCTCACCTACCGTATTCTCACCCATCCTCTGTAGACTTTGAGCCCTCGCCGGCAGGGTCCTCTCTCCTCCTATACCAGTCTACGGCTTGTATTGTTCATGATTATTGTACTTGCCTATGTATGCCCCTTTTCACATGTAAACTGCCATGGAATAAATGGCACTATAATAATATAATAATAATACACAGGTAGTAGCAATATGACAAAGGGAACATAAATCCCTAGCAAGACCATAGATTCTGGTACATCTGTTTTTATTATTTCCCTATGTGTTTCCATTAGTGTTTAACCAACTTTGTCAGTGAGATAGAGCATTAGAGTCCAAAAAATATTCAAATTTCAGTCATGGAATTAAAGAGCAAAAGGGCAAACACTCAATAGCTGGGTAGTATTAGCAAACACTGGCTTAGTCACAGTTTGCAGTAGTTTGCATCAAATATGGTTGGACACATTGTCTGCTGGTCTGGTTCAGATTAGGAACATACAAACAGAGCAAGATATTTGTTGAGTTAGTTATGTCAATGGGAACAGATGGGGTTTATTGATTATTAAAGTCAATTTGTTGTTCATTTTTTAGAATGTACCCAGAACTTTTTCTTCAATTCTAAAATATGGAACCCACATGAATCCCATAAAAGTCAAAGGGGCTCCTCTGTTTTAATTTGCATAATTCATGCAATAGATCAATTATTCCATTTATTTTTAAAACTAAACTGAAAAATAGAATGTCCTCAAGGACACTTGAACACAGTCCTAGGGGTACTTTACACGCTGTGACATCGCTAGCATCGGCTAGCGATGCCGAATGCGATAGTACCCTCTCCCGTCGCACATGCAATATGTGATGATTGCTGCCATAGTGAACATTATCACTACGGCAGCTTCACATGCAAATACCTGCTCGGCGACGTTGCTGTGACTGCCGAACAATCCCTCCTTCAAGGGGGAGATGCGTTCAGCGTCACAGCGACGTCACCGCGGCTTCACTAATCGGCTGGCCAATAGAAGCGGAGGGGCGGAGATGAGCGGGACATAACATCCCGCCCACCTTCTCCCTTCCGCATTGCCGTCGGAACGCAGGTAAGGAGATGTTTGTCGCTCCTGCGGGTGTACAAACAGCGATGTGTGCTGCCGCAGGAGCGACAAACAACATCGTACCTGCGGTCGACCCGACATTATGAAAATGACCGACGCTACACAGATCACCGATTTTCAACGCTTCTGCTATCGTTTATCAGCGCATCTAGGATTTACATGTTGCGATGTCATTACCGGTGCCAGATGTGTGTCACTAACGACGTGACCCTGATGATAGCGATGTCGCAATGTGTAAAGCCCCCCTTAGATTGCTTGCAGTATTAGTTCCGGTCAGTTTCTAGTGGTCAATTGAAAAGAGTTGTAACTTTAAGCAATATAACATATTTATGTATTATTGACATAAACCAATAATACAATTTTGCTTGCCAAAAGGTGCAAATGTGTGTAAAGTTAGGTCAAAATAATATGTGGTGTAAACTTAGATTTGTACCCGATTTATCAAACAGCAACCTGACATATTTTTGGACTGTCTAATGTAGGTTTGCACTGTCTAAAAATTAGTTTTAGGAAATCTACCCAATTTTTTTCAATTTAATTGTATTATTGTTGTTATAGACAATGACAGTGTAACATTAGGATAAGTCATACTTGTCTGCTGTGACTGCTGATTGTTAGAATAAAGCATCAATGGCACTTTGGAAGTTCCACGCAACTTTTTAGTTGTCTCCTTCTGAATCTTTAATGCAGTCTTGTGGTAATCTGGTGAATAATCAAACATGTAGCCATCATTCTCCAAAAAGGAGAATTAAATTGCTTCACTTTGAGGTTTCTAACTATCATTATAACATGTGACTGCTGTTTTCACTTAAATGCCGGGGTCAGACTAGCATAAACATCTAATGTGAGAACATCAGATGCGATATGCTAATGACACTCGGCTGAAGCTCTGCTGTGAGTGTGGGCTTAGTGTGATCCGGATTTCTTGTATGTGAGAATCAGAGCACAGGTGAAGGGAAAAAGAAGAGATTAATCTCACCAGCTTCTCCATTGCCTGTTTCAGCGTACATCGTACGGCACTCAAATTACATCTGAGAGCAGTCCAATGTTTCACATGCAGCTATAGACTTGAATAGGTGCGAGTGAGCCAAGATAAGCAGGCAATCCCCGCATGCTGCAATTTTGTGAGCGAGGCCAAAGAATCACTCTCAGTAATATTTTTATTGTTTAGCCCTTTAACGACTTAATGTTGTACTAAGTTCATCAAGTGTCAACTCCCTGCCTTTGATTCAGGCTTGCATGTTTTGCGCCTTGTTTTCAGCCACTAAACATGCGGGGATAGCCGTCAAATCACGTTAATGCCAAAGCCATGTCAACTACTAGAATTACTGTTATGGGCTGGTTGCATAGCATCATCGGGTCTGTATTAGACACGGTGACATCATGCTTGGTGCATTGTACCTGAAAATATTGTAGTGAGATTTTCTGCTGGAGAGGGGACAATATGTTACAGAGTCCCAGTACCTGCTAGGACAACATTAAACCAACAATCCTTTTCAGGGCTCATGCAAATAGATTATATTCTATATTATTACCTCTCTTAGCCTAAAATTAGTGTAGAGCAAGCTTCTGGAGTAGGGGGTCATGTATCAGAGGTCCATAGGCAAGGAATCTAGCCTTACAGCTCTTGCTGCTATGTAAAAGAAATTCTGAAAACCTTCCTACTTGATTTATGAAAACCTATACAGTCATCGTTTTCTGCTTTTTTGTGTACTCCTCCTCTTCCACCATATCAACAGAATCATAGAATCATGATGCGACCCTCCCTCTCAATTTTTACAGAGTATGCATGAGGCTCTAATACATAATTTTTGTAGGCCTACCTAAAATAATGTTTTACATACATGTATTTATGTATATCCCCCAGGGGTAAATGATTTTCAGCCCTTGCACTTAGTGCATCAACTTTATCTCTAGTAGTTCCACTCTGTGCAAATGGGAAAAAAAATGTTTTCTGAGGCCCTCATCTACATCTCTTCAAGGGTGCATCAGCATGTCTCCTTGTAATTTTTGTCACTCATAGGCATTATTAGTGTAGGGCTAATTGCTGGAGAAGGGACTGCTTATCATTGGTGGCATATAGGCAAGATTTCTTTCCTTATAATCCTTGCTGCTGCAACCTAATACTGAAATATATTTTGTGGACTACATGTATTAGATTCTATTTCCTATTAATACCGATGTTGGCTGCATTAGTAATTTATTATGTGCAATGCATATGGTAAGAGATGGGAAATTAATGTGCTGCTGATCGCATACGCTGAGGCTGAGGTCATGGGCCATGTGAAGCTGTGCCTGCTGTGTGATCACAACAAACACACTTATCCATGAGACCTCTCTGCAGGGGGTTATGAGACACCACTTCTAAAGGCCAAACGTAGCAAACAGGTTGTCAGTTGGATGGCAGATAATACCAAGTTTGAGAGTCAAAATGTTTTAAAAATTGTACCAACATTGAATCAGCCCCCCTCTATGTCTCTTGCTGGATGTATTGCAATGCCTCTTCATAATTTTAGCCAGCCCTTACACTGAGTAATAGACTTTCCCAGTTTGGGAGTCAGAATGTTTTTAAAATTGTACCAGAATTCAATAAGAGTCTCTTCTCTTCTACTTCTCTTGGTGGCTGTATTGCAATGTCTCCTAGTCATTTTAGCTATGTCTCTCTCTGAATGCATAGGCTTTCTCAGATTTGGAGTCAGAATATTTTTAAAATTCTACCAAAATTGAATCACATTCTTTCCTCTATATCTCTTCCAGGTTGTAGTGCAATGGCTCTTTGTGATTTTAGTTAGTCCTCACACTGAATGCAAAGGCTTTCTCAGTTTGGAGTCAGACTGTTTTTAAAATTGAATCAGTGTCTCTCTTCTACGTCTTTTATGGTCTGTATTGCAATGCCTCCATGTATTTTTAGCTAGTACTTGCACTGCGTGCACAGGCCTTCTCAGTTTGGGAATTAGTTTTTAAAAATCTTCTAGAATTGAATCAATCTCTACTCTACATCTCTTTCTGGCTGTATTGCAATTCTTCCTAGTCATTTTAGCTAGGCCTCTCATTGAATGCATAGGCTTTCCCAGTTTCATAGTCAGAATGTTTTTAAAATGTACCAAAAATGGCTCACAGTCTTTCCTCTACGTTTCTTGGTAACTATATTGTATTACAATGCCTCCTTTTAATTATAGCTAAGCCTCTCACTGAGTGCATAGGCTTTCCCAATTTGGGAGTCAGAATGTTTTTCAATATTCTACCAGCAATGAAGCAGATTCTCTCCTCTACGTGTCTTCCATGGAGTATTGCAATCCCTCCTTCTAATTTTTGGCAGCCCTTGCATTTACTGCATAGGCTTTATGAGTGTAGTAGTCCCACTACCTACCAATTTTAACTGAATGTGTATGAGGCCCTCGTTTATGTCTAAAACAAGGCATATTGGAGTCCTATTCCTTCAAATTTTTACCAGTTCTTGTATTGTTCACATAGGCTTTGTGAGTTTCAGAGTCCGTCCTTCATAAATTAAACAGGATATATCTGAGCATGTCACATTCACAACATGCCCAGATAAGGAAGTAAAATGTTAAAATTACATTTAATAGTAAATGTTTTTTTTCACCATTGAAAGAAAGTAGAAATACTCAGCAATAACGCTATTTTTGAACTAAAGGGGAAGGAGGCATTTTTTTTCCTCTTTTTAAATTTGCTTTATATTCAAGTTATTATACAGAAAGGGTTATTTCCTTACATTTTTCCTGTAAAATCCATATTAGCTTTGTTTTTTTTTTTTATTGTCAGGCTGTAAAAGTGGCATAACACTCTTACAACATTGTTCCCAGCAGTGACCTGGGGGTCAGAGACTCGTCCAGGCATCTTCCCCATGCTTTTTCCATTCCATTTGAGCACTGTTACTATCCGTTTTAGTGATTTTGCTGCCCTAGTCCGCCTTTTAGACTGTAAGCCTATGGAGTACCAGAACAAAGCTCCATAGGCTCACACCTAGAGTGTAGAATGAATTGGCAGGTCTTATTTCTGGTGACTTCACTGAGAAGAGGAGAGGCATGTTCCTAGGCACCGAATGTGAATATATTAACACACTCACACTACATTACATTCACAAACATACACATTTAATCAATAAAAAGTTAGTGGAAGCATTTCCACTGTATAATTTTTAATTGCTGTTTTTACATCATTTTTACTTACCAGCCTATAATAAACCAGGCAAGAAAATCACTGCTGTGTCTTACTCCGCTTACATCAAATAATATTTAGAAAGATGGTTTCTATTAATGTAATATATGACAGTGTTTTTTTTACGAAGGATGTTTTATTCAGCTGAGAAAACATTAGTTGGAAACCTCCTAAAATGAAAGAGCAAACACATTTTTCATTACAGTTTGTAGTATAAAATGAGCGTAATTAGAGGGATTGGTATTCATGAGGGACCTAAGTTATAACCAGAAGGATTTAGTTGACAAACTGCTCCAAACAGAGAACAGCATTCTTGGATATAATTATATAGAGGCTTCTAACATTGAATAATTACAAAGTGAAGGCATTAATTAGCTGAAGGAGTGATTATATTTATTTTTCACTGATTAAATTGTATCCTCAGAGAACTTAAGTTGGCAAGACATGCTTGAAGAAAGAAAAGTCATTGTGTTGACAAAGCAACCAATGAAATTTGGGAAGTACTGCAATTCAGAATATGTAACAGTCAGATTGGGTGCTATAGTAGAGATGGACATATATTTAACCTGTTCCAAATCAATGGTCTCACAGTTCATGGGTGCCCATCAGTCGCAACAAGGCGACTTTTCTTTGAGTACCTAACATACTATTTATCAAGCATTTATCACATGGTCTAAATGCCTACAAATGGAAAGGGAAAGTAGGATTCAGAATCAATTAAAATCAGCCTAAAGGCTACTTTACACACTGCGATATCGGTCCCGATATCGCTAGTGTGGGTACCCGCCCCCATCTGTTGCGCGACACGGGCAAATCGCTGCCCGTGCCGCACAACATCGCCCAGAGCCGTCACACATACTTACCTGTCCGGCGACGTCGCTGTGACCGGCGAACCGCCTCCTTTCTAAGGGGGCGGTCCGTACCGCGTCACAGCGACGTCACTGAAGCGCCGCCCAATAGCAGCGGAGGGGCGGAGATGAGCGGGACATAACATCCCGCCCACCTCCTTCCTTCTGCATAGCAGCCGGGAGGCAGGTAAGGGGAGCTTCCTCGTTCCTGCGGCGTCACATGCAGCGATGTGTGCTGCCGCAGGAACGAGGAACAACTTCATTACTGCTGCAGTAACGATTTTTAAGAATGGACCCCCATGTCGCCGATTAGCGATTTTGCACGTTTTTGCAACGATGCAAAATCGCTTATCGGTGTCACACGCAACGGCATCGCTAATGCGGCCGGATGTGCGTCACGAATTACGCGACCCCAACGACTCCGAATTAGCGATGTCGCAGCATGTAAAGCCCCCTTTAGGCCTCCTTCACACATTTGTGTCTCCTTTACAAATACAGGAAACACGGATAAACGCAGACCCATTAAAATCAATGGGTCTGCGCACACGTTTGTTTCGATATGGACGGCATGTCTATGTGCTCCGCACAACAACATGTTTGTTTTCTGCCAGACGCATGGGGTGTTCCATGGACCGCACACTGATGTGATCCGTGTGACATCAGTGTGACACGTACCAGAGAAAACACAGGTGACATAAAAATAAAAAATGTTTATACTTGCCTGTATCAAACGCTGCTGTTGCTGCCTCTGCTGTTACTTCCAGGCCCGATCATTATGCTCACTGCATATTCACTGCGCTCACCGCGGAAGTAACAGTAGCGCCGCAGCCAGCAGTGATGTGTGAAAATAGTCTGATTAAAAACAATTTCACAATGACATTTTTTAAATATTACTTTAACAATTCATTTTACTTGATAAGCCTTTTAAGGGTAATGAAAATTAGTTTAAAAAAAATATTTTTGGGGGACATAATTTTCAAGTGTACATATTTCATAAAATGTGTTTTCTGTCTGATAATCAGTAACAAAATGAATGTACTCATATTTGTAGTCTCTGTGTCACAATGACTATGGGGATAGCAGGAACTCAAGGCTGCTAAGCTGACCCTCAGTCTAGGGGACCGTCTATTATCCTTATTCTCAGGGATACCATCAAAGTTGTGGATGCCTGAATCTTCTAACTGGCCCTGCTCCTGAGCAGCACTGTCCTGATACTCTCTGCCCCAGGGGGAACCAGGAAAGGAGTGATATAAAATCCACAAAAATAGAAAGTCAGGGGAAACTAATTCTGTCACACAGCAAGCACTCACAGAGGTATAAGACAATAAAATATAAGCAGGAAAACAACAGCAGAGAGGAAAGAACAAGATGACTGGGAAACTTCACAACAACTCCAGGCAAAAATAAACACTTTTCAGATAGTCTGGGACATAAAAACATACAGACCAACATAGTATACCCTATAGTTGGCATGGGCAGAAGATTTCATCCGGCTTAAATATGAAAGGAGAAGATGTGATTGTGTCTCGATTATCTCTCCCTGTGGAGTGATTTGTGATGGTTCTGCTATTTGAGTTTTCTCCCTACTTTTGAGTCAAATATTAAATTTATTTTGCAGTGTTCCCTTGCTGCAAGTTGCATAATTGGAGCTCAGCTGCAGCCTTTTGTGGCCACTCCCCTCCTCCTTAAAATGCCCATCAGCCACCTCTTCTTTGAGGTTGATAGAATCTCATTCTACTAAGTCCTGTTGTGGAGAGAGAGTTGTTTGCAGCTACTGGTTTGAGTGTTGCTTTATGGCTGCTGTGGTTGTAGAGCTACCCTTTGTCTTATTGTTGCTTCCCTGCTTTGGTTTGTCCCCTTCATCATTTGTTGTCTTATTCCTCTGTGTTTGGGTGCAGTATGACTGAGTTTTGCTTTTCCCCCTGTTTATCTATATTCTGTGCGGTTACCACTCAGATCTCGGCCCTCTCCTGGGGTGAGGGGAGAGTTACTAGATCAGGGCTCCCCAGGAGCAGGGCCAGGGTAGTGGCCCAGACATCCTCACTATTAGAAGTAAGTCTGAGATTAAGCGTTGCTAGGGCCCCCCTTGGCTAAGGGTCAGTCTAGGTGCCCCGTTATATCCATCCTGTTCTGTGACAGATTGGTTTCCTCCCAACATCTGATCAAAGGAGCAAACAAGCTGGCTAGCAGACGTTAACTCTTCTTAGTCTGACTGTAACTGAACACACAGCAGGTCAATGCCTGAGTCTGTCTGTGTTGATCAGAGACACCAGAGAAACCATAGGGTGGAGTGTCAGAATCTGCAATGTGAACAGAACCTGACTCCGCCATGACAATCGGCAAAGTTCATGTAAAACTTTGTGTGACACCCTGACCAGCACAGATGCAGGGAGTCCTTTAACTGCCTAGTGTTGCCTGACTTATCTGTTACAGAGGATATCATGAACGTGCAATCTTGCTTTCTTGTGTTTTTACAGTTGTCTACACGCAATATGTGTTTATTTCTTCAGGATAATTACTGCAACATATAGATCTTTTGTATCCTCACTGCTAATATAGATGTGAAAAAGTTTAATTTCCCATTCATTACAAAAGCACTTTGTAAAGAGTTTGTATGTAGAATTAATAACTTTTGTCAACGTACAGTAAGTTATTCTTCTTTTGGTCTTATAAAAAGTATTGACTTTATTGTGCAAGTCAGTTTCTATCCACTTGATAGATAGATAAAAGCATGATTTTTGTGACTTTTTGCTGCTTGGTTGCTTTTATATTTATACATCACAACATATTCTTCTTTTGTAATGGGATTTGCATTCTTAAAGTGTGGTTCTGCAGATAAAAGGAGTTTAACCTCGATTTATCCAAAGTTTCTCTTGTTAGTCTGTTTTCTTGCCTTTCATGCTATATTCAGAATAGACTACACCAATATCAAATTTCCTAGCTGAAGTAGTTTTGTGCACATGGACACATACTGTAACTGATCTGTACTGTACAAATTCATGCCATATTAGATGTAGACATGACATTTCTGGCTTACATTATATTAAACATATGATCAATGATTGTTGTAATCTTGAGTAAATTGCTGGGTGTTAGACCCGAATTAGCTACAGTTTACAGTTCACATACTTGTATGGGGTACACAACGTGTGGTTGGCGCACAGAATTTAATGATTTGTCACATGTCAATTTTGTATGCTGCTTACTTAAGTTGAAAGCTTTATCAATTGGTAATTATAATTTCTGTGGCTAACTGGCAGGCAGACACTCATGCGACTCCACCTCCTCCTTCGATAAGCAGCTCACTGTCTATTAACAATGTACTTAGTGAGCCTGGTGTGGGCAGGATTAGCTTGCTGAGCTCTGCATCATTACGTAATCTAAAAACTCTGATTGTGTCAGAGCCACTGCACAAAGTAAGCTAAGGAATACATTGTTGGATTTAGGATCTCTGTTCCTTTATTATGCTGCTTTCAGATGAGGTATCAATTATTAGCTGACAGATTGTCTTTAAATAGATACATACACCGTGTGCAGAATTATTAGGCAAGTTGTATTTTAGAGGGTTTTTTTATTTATCAACAACTATGTTCTTAATCAACTCAAAAGACTCATAAATATCAAAACTTATTAATTTTGTAATTTGAAGTGAGTTTTTTTAGATTTGGCTACCTTAGGAGGATATCTGTTTGTGCAGGTAACTGTGCAGAATTATTAGGCAACTTAGTAAAAATCAAATATATTCCCATCTCACTTGATTTTTTTTTCCAGGTAAACTAATATAACTGCACAAAATTTAAAAATAAACATTTCTGACATGCAAAAAAAAAACCCCAAAAAATTAGTGACCAATATAGCCACCTTTCTTTATGATGACACTCAACAGCCTACCATCCATAGAGTCTGTCAGTTGCTAGATCTGTTTACAATCAACATTGCATGCAGCAGCCACCACAGCTTCCTAGACACTGTTCCGAGAGGTGTACTGTTTTCCCTCCCTGTAGATCTCACATTTTATGAGGGACCACAGGTTCTCTATGGGGTTCAGATCAGGTGAACAAGGGGGCCATGTCATTATTTTTTCATCTTTTAGACCTTTACTTGCCAGCCACACTGTGGAGTAGTTGGATGCATGTGATGGAGCATTGTCCTGCATGAAAATCATGTTTTTCTTGAACGATACCGACTTCCTGTACCACTGCTTGAAGAAGTTGTCTTTCAGAAACTGACATTAGGTCTTGGAGTTGAGCTTCACTCCATCCTCAACCCAAAAAGGTCCCAAAAGTTCATCTTTGATGATACCAGCCCATACCAGTACCCCAACTCCATCTTGCTGGCATCTGAGTCGGAGTGGAGCTCTCTGCCCTTTACTGATCCAGCCTCTGGCCCATCCATATGGCCCATCAAGAGTCACTCTCATTTCATCAGTCCATAAAACCTTTGAAAAATTAGTCTTAAGATATTTCTTGTCCCAGTCTTGACATTTTATGTTATATTTCTTGTTCAAAGGTGGTTGTTTTCCAGCCTTTCCTTACCTTGGCCATGTCACTGAGTATGGCACACCTTGTGCTTTTTTGCACAACACGCTTCTTGCGACCCTGTTGGCTATTTGCCATGATTGTTCGGTGATCACGCTTCAAAAGTTTGGCAATTTCAAGACTGCTGCATCCCTCTGCAAGAAATCTCACAATTTTGGACTTTTCAGAGCCCGTCAAATCTCTGTTCTGACTAGAGCTGAGCGCGGTTCGCGGTTCGAGGTTCTCCAGTTCGCGGTTCGAGTGATTTTTGGGGGTGTTCTAGATAGAACTAGAACTCGAGCTTTTTGCTAAAGCTCGATAGTTCTAGATACGTTCGAGAACGGTTCTAGCATCAAAAAGCAGGGCTTTTTACAGCTACAGTGTGCAGGAGCCATCGCTGGCAGCCTGCCAGAAGCTGGTAACCAAGATAAACATCGGGTATCCAAGCAAAGCGCTTTGGTTAGTAACCCGCTCAGCTTGCTCCGCCCCCTCCTGCACGTGGCATGTACACATACATACACACACACACACGTCCCCAGCCATGCAGACCATGACACTGACGTCCTCCTGTCACTCTGCACACATGGTCCCGCTCGGCTTACCTGCGGTGATGAAGTCCCGACCTCAGCGCTGTCACTGTCCTCCATGGCCGCCGCTTGTCACATCACCTTCTCTCGCTTCCGACCCGAGACTGACTAGCGGTGATGTCACGGGCCTCTCGCGATACTTGGCTGTGAACTCAGTGACAGGTGCTGTCGGCAGTGCAGGAGATCAGCGCAGGTAATGTACCTCGCTGACAGCAGCACTTTTCATGCCCTGCAGTGACCTGGGCTGACCCATTGATGTTAGCTCAGGTCACTGCACTGCTCTCCCAGCCAATGGGGAACATCCTGCTCTTCATTGACTGGGACAGTGTGGATCGTCATGGCAACCCCTTGTATTACACCAGACCTGGATTTGTTTTTCTTTCTAATAAATTGGTTAAAGAGGGAATGTATTGGGGAGTGTTTTTTCAAATAAAAATGTGTTTGTCGTCTATTTTTTTTTATTACTGACTGGGTTGGTGATGTCGGGTATCTGATAGACGCCTGACCTCACCAACCCCAGAGCTTGATGCCAGGTGACATTACACATCTGATATTAACCCCATATATTACCCCGTTTGCCACCGCACCAGGGCGCGGGATGAGCTGGAGCGAAGCACCAGGATTGGCACATCTAATGGATGCGCCACTTCTGGGGCGGCTGCGGCCTGCTATTTTTAGGCTGGGGAGAGTCCAATAACCATGGACCTCCCTAGTCTGAGAATATCAGACCACAGCTGTCTGCTTTACCTTGGCTGGTGATCCAATTTTGGGGGGACCCCTACGTGTTTCTTTTTTTTAATTATTTATTTAATTTAAAATAACAGCGTGGGGTGCCCTCAGTTTTGGATTACCAGCCAAGGTGAGGTTGCCAGCTATGGTCTGCAGGCTGCAGCCGTCTGCTTTACCCTAGCTGGCTACAAAAATAGGGGGAACCCTACGTCATTTTTTTTTTCATTTTTTTGGCTAAATACAAAGCTAAGCACCCCTTAGTGCCACATGAAAGGCACCAAAGGGTGCAAAATTACAAAATGCAGGAGAGTGGGACATTATGTGTCTTTCTGCCATTATAATGACAGAAAAGACTGATATGAAGTGCACAAGCACAAGAAAATCACCAGAGCGCTCTACGCTGTGAAAAGCAGTAGAAAATGGCACTGGAGTGAACATGTGACTGCCTCATGTAGGATGAAGCTATGGATCCTGGGTAAATTTATGCATTTACCCTCCTTCAGTTTTTTTGCAGTACACAAAAAAAACGGAAGGCACACGGATGACAAACAGATGACATACGGACCGTCTACGGAACGGAAACGGATGCCACACGGATGCACCCGTGAAAAAAAACTGACTGTTTTTTGCAGACTGCAAAAATGGATCGGTCGTGTTAATGTAGCCTTATTCTGATCTGCCGTTTATAAACAGCAGGCAGAAATAAGTGAATAACGCCCCCCGGCGTCAGAAAATCTCCGGGGTTTCAGGGGTATCTGAGACCCTGGAGATCATGATTCAGGACGGTTTTTCCGCTCCCTGCTCACGTGATCACAGGTATACACCGTACACCGATGATCACGTTACAGTATATGACAGCGACGGTAAAAAATTATTTATCTCCCATCTGGCATGAACAAACATGATAAATCTCCTCCCCGGTCCCCCGGTGTCGCCAAAGTGCCCCCCTGATGCCCTCCCAGAAATCCAAGATGGCCACATGCACAGCAGCGCGCCGGCCGCATTCACCCTACTCCTCTGATTTCTGTCGCATGTGCCATGACACATGCGACAGAAAACTCCTCCCCAGGCCCTGCCAGGTCACCCCCTATAACCCCACCGGTGTTCCCCGGTGTCCCACGGTACCTGTGCAGCGTTGATCCCCCCACGGCCCTCTCCTTCACAATAGACGCTGCCGCATGCACAGAGCAGCTGTCAGCTCAGCTTCCTGTGTTCAGACACAGTGAGTGGTGGTTATGCATCTGTAAGCTAAATGAGCGGCACGGTGGCTCAGTGGTTAGCACTGCAGTCTTGCAGCGCTGAGGTCCTGGGTTCAATTCTCACCAAGGACACCATCTGCAAGGAGTTTGTATGTTCTCCCCATGTTTGCGTGGGGTTACTCTGGTTTCCTCCCACACTTCAAAGACATTCAGCGCTATGGAATTAATAATGCTATATAAATGAATAAATTATTATTATTACTGCAATGCCCTGCTCATGAGGTAAGGAACATAATTGATCTTGAGAGCTATATACTACATTTCCAAATGGAGAGATTTGCTTTTATAGTTTCCCTGCTGAACGACTACCAAACATGAGAGTCCGTTATATGCCACAAGAAAACACATCTAAATAGCGAGCTCTGTTGTTAAGTATTCATTCAGCTGGATAACTGGACTTAAAGGGGTATTCCATCTCCAAAATCCTATCCCCAATATATAGTAGGTGGAATAGCAATAATATCAGCAAATACCAATATTTGGAAATGTAGAATAGTTCTCCTGATTAGGCATGCCCTTACCACATGAGCAGGGCATTGCAGCTTTGTTAGCAACCATTACGACATGGACTCTGCTGCTGTGGACCCGGGGAGAGTGAGTGCAGATTCATTGCACCCACACGCCTCACATGAAGGGTCTGCACTCCTAGAAAATGGGGGATACGTTCCCTGAGTGTCTCCCCCCCATATTCTAGACGGTCCAGAGTCGTCGTGGGACCCCTTTAATTTTTTTCTTACAATAAATTGGTGAAAGAGGAAATGTTTTGGGGACTGTTTTTTCAAATAAATTTCTTTTGTCGATTTTTTATTGTTAGTACTGACAGTTTATGATGTTGGGTATCTAATAGACGCCATGACATCACAAACTGCTGGGCTTGATCTCAGGTGACTTTACAGCTAGTATCAACCCGATTTATTATCCCGTTTGCCACTGCACCAGGGCACGGGATGAGCTGGGGTGAAGCGCCAGGATTGGCGCATCTAGTGGAAGCGCCACGTCTGGGGTGCCTGTGGCCTGCTATTTTTAGGCTGTGAAGGCCCAACAACTATTGACCGTCCCACCCTGAGAATACCAGACCACAGCTGTCCGCTTTACCTTGGCTGGTGATCCAATTTGGGGGGGACCCTACTTTTATTGTGTAATTATTAATATTTATAAAATATTTATAAAAAAAGAGCCTGAGGGGACCTCCACATTGGATCCCCAACCACGGCAAAGCTGCCAGCTGTGGTTTTCAGGCTACAGCTGTCTGCTTTACCCTAGCTGGCTATCAAAAATGGGGGGACCCAACGTCATTTTTTTTTAACTATTTTTTCAATAGAAAAAAATAATGGGCTTCCCTGTATTTTAAATGCCAACCAAGGTAACGGCAGGCAGATGGGGGTGGCAACCCATAGCTGTCTGCTTTATCTGCGCTGAGAATCAAAAATACCGCGGTGCACTACGTCTTTTTTCTTAAAGATTTATTTTTACAGCACTGTGATGTCCAGCAATCAAAATACAGGGAAGCCCATTTTGTTTTTAGTTATTTAAATAAATAAATAAAAAAAATATATATGGGCTCCCGCTGCATTTTTTGTATTGCTAGCTAAGGGTAATCCAAGCAGCTACTGGCTGCTAACCCCCACTGCTTGGTGTTACCTTCACTGGCAATGTAAAATCCAGGGAAGCATTTTTTATTTTTTTTGCCAAAAAACTACAAAAAAAGGACGTGAGCTTCGCCATATTTTTGTATGCTAGCCAGGTATAGCAGGCAGGTGCTGGAAGAGTTGGATACAGCGCCAGAAGATGGCGCTTCTATGAAAATGCCATTTTCTGAGGCGGCTGCGGACTGAAATTCGCAGCAGTGGGGCCCAGAAAGCTCAGGCCAACCTGTGCTGCGGATTCCAATCCCCAGCTGCCTAGTTGTACCTGGCTGGTCACAAAAATGGGGCGAAGCCTACGTCATTTGTTTTCTAATTATTTCATGAAATTCATGAAATAATAAAAAAGGGCTTCCCTTTATTTTTGGTTCCCAGCCGGGTACAAATAGGCAACTGGGGGTTGGGGGCAGCCGTACCTGCCTGCTGTACCTGGCTAGCATACAAAAATATGGCGAAGCCCACATAATTTTTTCAGGGGGCAAAAAACTTCTGCATACAGTCCTGGATGGAGTATGCTGAGCCTTGTAGTTCTGCAGCTGCTGTCTGTCTGTATGGAGAAGAGCAGACAGCAGCTGCAGAACTACAAGGCTCAGCATACTCCATCCAGGACTGTATGCAGAAGTTTTTTGCCCACCAAAAAAATGATGTGGGCTTTGCCATATTTTTGTATGCTAGCCAGGTACAGCAGGCAGCCACGGGCTGCCTCCAACCTCCAGTTGCCTATTTGTACCCGGCTGGGAACCAAAAATATAGGGAAGCCCGTTTTTTTTAATTATTTCACTTATTTCATGAAATAATTAAAAAACAAATGACGTGGGCTTCGCCCCATTTTTGTGTCCAGCCAGGTACAACTAGGCAGCTGGGGATTGGAATCCGCAGCACAGGTTAGCCCGAGGTTTCTGGGCGCCTCTGCTGCGAATTTCAGTCCGCAGCCGTCCCAGAAAATGGCGCTCTCATAGAAGCGCCATCATCTGGCGCTGTATCCAACTCTTCCAACAGCCCTTGAGCCGGGTGGCTTGTTGGGTAATCATGAGTTAATACTGGCTTTGTTTTACTAGCCAGTATTAAGCCAGAGATTCTTAATGTCAGGCACGTTTGACCCGGCCATTAAGAATCTCCAATAAAGGGTTAAAAAAAAGACACCACACAGAGAAAAAATACTTTAATAGAAATAAATACACAGACACATTAGAGACTCCATCTTTTTTACCCCCTGTCAGCCCTCCACGATCCATGGTCTTCTGTCTTTCTCGTTCAACAAATGCAGCTCTGCTACATCACTGCTGCATGGGGGAAGACGCTGCTTCACGTGGAGCCTTCACTCCGTGAAGGCTCCACGGGAAGCAGCGTGCAGCCTTCACTCCGTGAGAGATCAGTGCTGCTAACGGTAACAGCGGTAACGCTGACAGACGCGTTACCATAGCAACGGTGCTCCCGGAGCCGCGGATAGCGGTGACGTCACCGCTAACTGCGTTGCTATGGTAACGGTGATCTCCGTTAATGACCGGCTGTGTCAGCCGGTCCCTAACGGAACGGGGAGTCGACCGTGTGCTAGAGCATGTCGCCGGTACACGGCGATACACAAATGTGCACCGTGTACCGGAGAGATGCACTCGCAGGTCCTACATGACGCGTCATAGTCATGTGACCAGTCTGTAGCCAATGAGATAATAGCCACGTGACTGGTCACATGGCTATTTTGACGTCACGATAGGTCCTGCATCACTGCTGGAAGTGCTGGTCACCGGGAGGATTCAGCGATCATCGGATGGAATAGCGGCAGGAGACAGAGTGCAGGAGGGATCGCGGGGACCGGTAAGTGTTATGGCAATGTTTATTAACTGTATGTGTACATTTATAATGCATTTTTATGTGTTTGTGATTGCCTCCCATTATATCCTATAGGTTCGAGTTTGGTTCGTCGAACGTTCGACGAACCGAACTCGAACGGGACCTCCGTTCGACGAACCGAACTCGAGCCGAACCACGGCCGGTTCGCTCATCTCTACTTCTGACCCATTTGCCAAAGGAAAGGATGCTGCCTAATAATTAGGCACACCTTATATAGGATGTTGATGTCATTACACCACACCCCTCCTTATTACAGAGATGTACATCACCTGATTTACTTAATTGGCAGTTGGCTCTCAAACCTATACAGCTTGGAGTAGGACAACATGTATAACAATTATCATGTGATCAAAATACTCATTTGCCTAATAATTCTGCACACAGTGTAGTGTTCAGAGCGCTAATTAGTATTCAGAACCATGAGCACGAATTAAATGATCGCCACATATCTGCCAGTAAGCACACCTGATCTAATCGTGACCTACAGTTTGTCACTAAAATTGGCTTGTTTTCACTTTAGATGGGGCTGCTTTAGATTTAGAGGCCCCAGTTGTAGTGGGAAAAAATATCAATAAGATAAAAAAATATGTTTCCATAAATTATTGACGATCTCCTGGGAAACAAATGATGTAAAAAATGTATACCGTATTTTTTGTTTTATTAGATGCACCGGATTATAAGACGCACCCCAAATTTACCGAAAAAAAGGAATAAAAAAAGGGGTCCGTCTTCTAATCCGGTGGTGGAGTGGGGGTCACAGGAGGTAGGAACAGTCGTGAACAGGGTGGTGTGGCAACCGTGGTGGCACATGGGTCACAGGAGGCGCAAGCAGTAATCGAGCAGGGCAGTGCAGCAGGTTTGCAGATGCATGGTGGTGCTGTGAGGCAGAGAAAACATCCAGGAACTTTCAGTGGTGCAGGCTTCAAAGAAATGATGCCCGGAGTCGGCGCGTGCGCAGATTGAGTTGTCGACTCAATAACAAGCCAAGATCTCATCTTCGCAAGTGCCACCTCCAGGTACCATTTTCCTTAAGTCCGCTGCCAGCCCAGGACATATATTGGCTGGAGGTGGCACATGCACAAATGAGATTTTGAGCCAAGAGCTCCATTTGTGCACGTGCCTTTTCAGGGTGCCATTATTTGAAGCCCATATCGCCGACATCTTCAGAATGGCCCCAGCCTTACTGCCTGCCACACAGAGCAGCACCCCCTGCCACAAAGCCCCCGCAGCACAGCACCCACAGCATCACCCCTGCCTCCTGTCACAGAGCAGCGTTGCACAGAGCAGCACCACACAAAGCAGCGGCGCCCGCCGCACAGAATAGCGCCGCACAGCCTATTGAGCACAGTGCCTGCACCACACAGCCCACAGCATCACCCCTTCCTCCTGTCATCATTCTCCACTACCCCCCGGTAAGTCACATTCAGATTATAAGATGCACCCCTCATTTTACTCCCAAATCTGAAAAATATGGTACCTAAAAATTGTGTAAAAATAAGAAAAAAAGCACAAAAAAGTAAACAATATTAAAAAATCTGATATTTTCCATATAAAATAAATTACATCAGAAAAAACAAACACCTATCCATATTAGATAGCAACATGATCATAATAAATTTAAAAAGTCATTCAACAGCTAATAAGGTGTTAAGGTGTCCAACAGGAACAGCAAGAATTACAATATTACAAACATTTTTTTTTTTCAATATTGTGTTTCCCAAAAAAATTATGTAAATCAAAGCGTAATTTATATGTACCCCAATGTAATGCTATCAAACAAAGCCTTATGCAGCCATGTCAGTGAAACAATATAAAAGTAATGGCTACCGAAACGACGGCAAAAACTGAAGTAAATTGGACAGTCATTAAAGCGCTTTCGGGCCCGGTCATGAAGGAGTTAATATATTGCATTGCTTTGTTATGACTATGCAGAATGTAATTGGCACAGTGTGCCGCATAGAATACTGTATGGAGATCCAGTCTAAAGCACTGATTATAAATGGTTGACCAGAGCTGTTCTTTCTCTAATTATTTAGTAACTAATTGCTTTCTAGCTTGCAGGCTTTAGTGACAGTCAATTTTAATAACATCATTAGATTTGTACATAAGTGTGTTTTTTCTACATCATTGGGAAGATTTTCTTTATTTCTTTTCTGATCCTTTGGTATTTAAAAGGCCTATTAATATAATTATGTTTACTGCTTCTCAATTCCTACATGTTATCATGGTTCCAATTATATGTTTTAACTAGGCATTGTGAAGCTATTGATTCTGCCAAACATTAACATTTCAAGATGCATGCTTAGTTACTTGCAATATACAAGGGCATATTAAAAGGAATCTGTCATCTGGTTTTGCTATTCTATCTGAGATCAGCATGATATAGGGACAGAGGCCATGATTCCAGTGATGTGTCACTTACTGGGCTAATCTCACTGCTTTATCTGCTGCAGATCTAACAGTTATCTGAATACTGAGCTCTGTATGACCCACCCAGACCACTGATTGACAGCTTTGTATGTATAGACAGAAAGTTACTAATCAGTGGTAGGGGCGGAGTTATACAGAGCTTATAAATATGTAGACTGCATAGCATCAGGTTTGCTACTCCTAGTGATAACTTCCTGCAGATAAAACATTGATTTTATAAAAACTACAAGCAGCCCTGTAAAGTTACACATTACTGGTATCAGGAACTTTGTCAGTAAAGGGCTAGAGACGTCGCTCGTGAAAGCACCCACCCCCGTCGTTTGTGTGTCATGGGCAAATCGCTGCCTGTGGCGCACAATATCGCTAGTACCCGTCACACGGACTTACCTTCCCTGCGACGTCGCTGTGGCCGGTGAAAAACCTCTTTTCTAAGGGGGCGGTTTGTGTGACGTAACAGCGACGTCACACGGCAGGTGTCCAATAGAAGCAGAAGGGCGGAGAGCAGCCACATGAAAGACACGCCCACCTCGTTGCCGGAGGACGCAGGTACGGTATTGTTTGTTATTCCCGGGGTGTCACACGTAGCGATGTGTGCTGCCTCAGGAACGACAAACAACCTGCGTCCAAAAGCAGCAACGACATTTGGGAAATGGACGCGTGTCAACAATCAACGATTTGGTGAGTATTTTACATCGTTAGCGGTCGCTCGTACGTATCACATGCAACAATGTCACTAACGAGGCCGGATGTGCATCATAAATTCCGTGACCCCAACGACATCTCGTTAGCGATGTCGTTGCGTGTAAAGCCCCCTTAACTCCATGCTGTTCTCAGATTAGGCGGCAATAATCATGTAACACCTTCCCTTAAAATGGGTTTTCCCATTAACTTTGATGGTCCTTTTTAAAATGATGTATTTTTTTAATACTAATGTTGTACCTCATCTGGTTGAGTTTGTGAAACATGTTCCCTTTTTCCTATTTGAGCACTGCTGTGCTGCAATATGCACATGCTTGACTCTTCATACACTTGAATTTCTGTGGAAATCAATAGAGATCGTAGTAGTCCATGCACACTACTGATACATGTAGAAAATGCTTATTATTGCACAAGCTCAATTCCTCATACACAAGCATTATTGAAATCAATGGAGCCCATAGAAGTCTATGAATGCTGCCAACAATGTGCCTTAACTGCTCGTTAGTGTACAAACCCATCTTCTCATGGATTTTTTTGAGGTCCACTTACTTCAATAGGACTGACAGAAGTCTGAGAGAAGCTGAGCATGTACAATGCCTAGAAAGCAAAAGGTGAACATATACTGTGTAGAAAAGACCAGAAGCAAGATGATATACTGATTGTTGAGATTAACTCTGAATTTTACCAAAGGTCTAAAGCGGTCTTTACACGCTGCGATATCGGTACCGATATCGCTAGCATGCGTACCCGCCCCCATCGTTTGTGCGACACGGGCAAATCGCTGCCCGTTGCATACAAAATCATGCACCCCCGTCACACGGACTTACCTGTCCTGCGACGTTGCTCTGGCCGGCGATCCACCTCCTTTCTAAGGGGGCGGGTCGTGCGTTGTCACAGCGATGTCACATGGCAGGCGTCCAATAGAAGCGGAGGGGCGGAGATGAGCGGGACGTAAACATCTCGCCAACTTCTTCCTTCCGCATTGCTGGTGGAGGCAGGTAAGCAGATATTCGTCGCTCCTGCGGTGTCACACACAGTGATGTGTGCTGCCGCAGGAACGAGGAACAACATCGTTAATTATAAGAGAACAATTTTTTGTTTTAGGACGACCTCTCCGCGGCAAACAATTTTGGCCACTTTTGCGATCGTTTTAGGTCGCACAAAAGTGTCACACACTGCAATATCGTTAATGATGCCGGATGTGCATCATTAACGACGTGACCCCGATTATAAATCATTAACGTTATCGTAGCGTGTAAAGCGTTATCGTAAAGTGTAAAGTGTAAAGGTTTTTTATGTATTTCATAATATTTTTAATGAAAAAATAATAATTTCATTTTTTAAAAAGGGACTTTATTATGCCCTTTTAATTGGGAACCCCTTTAATTTATTACATAAAGGGAGACATGAAAAATATTCACCTAGAATACTGATGCATTGATAGTGTTTCTTATTTATTTATTTATTTTTTTCTGTCACACAATTCCACTATATCATATATTTATCTTCTACTTGAATATAATCTATGTAGCTGGAATACATTAAATATACAGTATGTTTGGAAGTGAAACATTATGAAAACACAGAAATACAGTATAGCCCATATATTGTAAGAACATACCCATACAGCTCTCACTTCCTCCGGATGTCAATTATGTCCGAAGGAGCGTGAAGTGACCACAGGGATTGAGTGACATAGCAATGTCATGTGAGCCCTGGGAGAGCAAATGCCAACACTGCTGGAATGGTGGCAGCACAGGAACTGAGTATGTGTATCTTACAAGGAGGAACCATGAAGAAACAATTGCCTGCATAGTGGACTTAGTAGCTCCTTTTAATTGTGTAAAAATGCAAAAATAGTTTTAATTACTTGAGGAACGAAAAGGCTAGAAACCCCTAGAATAAAAGGAGTTAATAGGACATCTATTTTTTAAATTCTGATACAGTATGTAAGTGCAGAGTTGAGCACAAAATAAGGAAAATGTTCAGTGCATGAAAAATGTCATATTTAATGGAAGGGTATTGATTAGATTGACATCTACTGCTCAGTGAACTGAAACTTTTGTAAGGAAATTTTTTTCATAACATATAGTCTTTAACACACGTTTCTGAACAGTTTAAATATAGTTATATATATATACAGTAAAGACGCTTTGGTCTGAAGAGTCCAAATTTGAGATCTTTGGATCCAACCACCGTGTCTTTGTAGAAAAGGTGAACGGATGGACTCTACATGGCTGGTTCCCATCGTGAAGCATGGAGGAGGAGGTGTGATGATGTGGGGGTTCTTTGCTGGTGACACTGTTGGGGATTTATTCAAAATTGAAGGCATACAGAACCAGCATGCCTACCACAGCATCTTGCAGCGGCATGCTATTCCATCCGGTTAGCGTTTAGTTAGACCATCATTTATTTTTCAACAGGATAATGACCCCAAACACACCTCCAGGCTGTGTAAGGGCTATTTGACTAAGAAGGAGAGTGATGTGGTGCTACACCAGATGACCTGGTCTCCACAGTCACCAGACCTGAACCCAATCGAGATGGTTTGGGGTGAGCTGTACCACAGAGTGAAGTCAAAAGGGCCAACAAGTGCTAAGCATCTCTGGGAACTCCTTCAAGACTGTTGGAAAACCATTTCTGGTGACTACCTCTTGAAGCTCATCAAGAGAATGCCAAGAGTGTGCAAAGTAGTAATGAAAGCAAAAGGTGGCTACTTTGAAGAACCTAGAATATAAGACATATTTTCAGTTGTTTCACACATTTTTAAGTATTTCATTCCACATGTTTTAATTCATAGTTTTGATGCCTTCAATTTGAATCTACAATTTTCAGAGTCATGAAGATAAAGAAAACTCATTGAATGAGAAGGTGTGTCCAAACGTTTGGTCTGTACTGTGTATATATATGCAATATATATATATATATATATATATATATATATATATACATATATATATATATATATATATATATATATATATATATATATATATATATATATATATATATATATATATATATATACATATATAGTGTTGCCTTCTAAAATATAAAGTAAAGACATTAAGGCACATGTTCAATAATATCTAATTCTTAATGTAAGCTTACACTGGACAGTCTTAAAATGTGCCAAATGTATCCGCGGTTCAAGATATTTGATAAATCTGTCTAATCTTTAGCCAATTGAGTCTAAAAGGTACTTTACATGCTGCAATCTTGCTAGTGAGATCGCAAGCAATTGTACCCGCCCCCGTCGGTTATGCGACACGGGCAAATCGCTGCCCGTGCCGCACAACTTCGCTTACCCCCGTCATATGGCAGGCGTCCAATAGAAGCGGAGGGGTGGAGATGAGCGGGACGTAACATCCTGCCCACCTCCTTCCTTCCGGATTGATGGTGGAGGTAGGTAAGGAGATGTTCGTCGCTCCTGCGGTGTCACACACAGCGATGTGTGGTGCCGCAGGAACAAGGAACAATATCGCTAATAAGCAGAGAACGATTTTTAGTTTCATGACGACCTCTCCGCGGCAAACGATTTTGACCGCTTTTGCGATCATTTAAGGTCGCTCGTACTTGTCACACGCTGCGATATCGTTAACGACACCGGATGTGCGTCATAAACACTGTTACCCCGACGATAATTTATTAACGATATCGCAGAGTGTAAAACCCCCTATAATGTACATTTATAGTTGGCTTAGTTTCTACCAGAAATTTACATCAGCATTGAAATGCATTTTTGGTGCCTAGCATTGCAGGTTTAACCATGTCCCTTTTCTGTATTGCACACCCCTTTTCAGAAAGTTTATGCCACTTTGCTGGACACGAGGCAGAAAGTGTCTAAGAAGTCATGAAAGACTTTTCTTGAGCACATTGTACCAGAGTCGCCTTTATTTAGCTTAATAAATATTCACCAAAATGTCAACTTTTCAACAGGTTATTCTCAATGTCATTTTTTTACTGGTATTGAAGTAAGGACTAGGACACATGCTCCTCATATTCATAGATCATGTTAATAAATTATTTCATTAAGATAAAGCATTTGGTAAATGTTATGATTGCCAATTGATTCAATGCATTTAGCTAATTACCATGAAAACTTGTCAAACAGCATGCCAATCACATACACAATGCTTGTTTTGTTGGAAAATGAATTAATAATGAATTAATACAGTAGCTCAATTTCAGATTTAATTTTTCATCTTCACTATGTATTCATACATTTTAGAGTATATAATCAACTGGTTATATTGGTTTAATTGGTTTTCAGTGGTATCCCGATAATAGAGGTAGACCACATGGCATGTGAGTCAGAAAGGCACAGTGTCTGTAGCTGGTCAGTGCCTAAACACTATGTGGAGCAGTATGGTGGCCATTATACTGTGTGGAGGACTGTAAGTGATCCATTATAATGTGAGGGGGCCATTGTACTATTTGTAGTGCTGTGTGGGGTCCATCATATGGTATAGAAGGATGTATGTGGAGCATTATAGTGTGTGGAAAGACTGTGTGGCTCATTATACCACATTGCAGGACTGTGGTGGCTATCATACTGTGCTGTAAGACTGTTAGTGCCACCATATTGTTTTGTGGAGCTGTGGGGTATATCATACTGTTTTGTCTCTGTGAGATCCAGTATACTGTTTTATAGGACAGTGATGACCATCATAAGGTGTTGTAATACTGTGAAACCATCATACTGTGTTGTAGGACTGTGAGAGCCATCATACTGTGTTATGGGACTGTGGGATCTATCATACTGTGTTGTCTGACTGTGTGGGTCATCATTAGTTTTGTGGGACTGTTCGGGCATCCTTCTTTGTTGAGGAACTTTAGGTACCATCACATGTGTTTAGGACTGTAGGGATCACCATCATACCGTGTAGAGATGTGTGGGACCATTATACTGTGTGGCGTGCTGTGTGGTAGCCAATGCACTTTGTTGAGCACTAAGTGGGGAACATCATCATGTGTGGAACACTGTGTGTGGGCCATTATACTATGTGGAGGCTGCGGAGGCTATCATACTGTGTTTTAGGATGATTGGAGCTATTATACTGTGTTCCTGGACTTTGAAGGGCATCAAACTCTTTTGTGGGATTTTGGTCACCATCAAACTGTGTTGTGGAATTTTGTGGACCATCATACTGTGTTGCAGGACTGCAAAACACATCAGACATTGTTGTGAGACTGTTACGGTCAACACACTGAGTTATCAAACTCTGATGGACTATTATGCTTTGTTGTGGAACTGTGGAGACCATCATACTGTACGTGATGTCACTCGGGGACCTCATAATGCGTGTGTAGGAACTGTGGGGATATTACTGTATTAAGGCCACTATGGGAATCATAATGTGAGAAAGGCTGTGTCATTATACAATGTGGAGTGCTTTATGAGGCCATTTTACTGTGTGGAGTGCTGGGTTGGGTCCATCATAGTTTGTGTAAGGATGTATAGCGGCCATTATAATGTGTGGATATCTGTTGGTGCTTCATACTGTGTTGTTTGAATATATGGGCCATTATAACATATTGTCAGACTTTGGGGGCAATCATACTGTGCTGTAGAAATATGTGTGCCATCATGACGGTTTGTGAAGCTGTGGCAACCATCATACTGTGTTGTGAAACTGTGGGACCCACTATACTTTTTTAAGACTAGTAGGGCCATCATACTGTGGAGACCATCATACCATGTTGTGGGACATTGGGGCCATCATATTGTGTGTGGGTCACTGGAAGCCTCATATTGTGAGGGTCAGAACTGTGAAGACATTAGTGTGTTGGGTGCAATGTGGGGGATCATACTTTGCATGTAGAAAGTACTGTGAAGGAATTCATTGAGAGGTTATTATACTGTTTTTGTGGGATATTTTGTCAGCATCATACTTTTTGGAGCCTTGGAAGGGGTATCGTAATGGATGAGAACACTAAGGAGGTTCAATAGGGGAAAAATGACATTATAAGTGCCACAATAAATGTCCCTCTCTCTGATTTGGGAGGTACACCTTTCTGTAACCATGCCTATGTACCATGGCCCCACCTACTCTGATGAATACTTTATTTTTTGGGTGAAGCTAATTAGGACTTCTGCTATGGGACCCCAATTTTTCTTTTTACCCCCTTGTTAGTGCTTGCAAACTTATTATCAAAATACTCCAGGTAGAGTTTAAAAACTAACCTTATTTTTGTTGGTTTTGTTTTCATAAATCAATACAACAGCTGAAGATAAGAAGAAACTTTGTAATGTATCATATTAGAAAAATATATGTTCTCCTCCTGAACTTATTGTTCGCCTTCAATTTACTTGAAAATTATGTGCAGTTTATTTTAACTTACTATGGAAAAGATGAGAGTTACTTAATACTAGACAACTCTTAATAAATGGTTAAAGGCATGCTAATTAATTTTTGTCAGTTAGGGCTTGCTCACACAGGTTAATGTTAATGACACAATTAGATTTTGATGAGTGTCAGTTTACTGTGATTGGAATCTCTTACATTTGAGAATCGGAGCACAGTTGAGGAGAAGATGAAGAATTTAATTTTTCAGTCTTCTCCATTGTCTGTATTGGTGTATGTCGTACAACATTCGGATGACATCTGAGTGCAGTCTTATGTTTTGCACGCACCTATTCACTTGTATGGGTGTGTGTCATCAGAATATCAGATGCACTTGCAGCATGATGTGATTTTTTTTCTATGCCAAATCTGCACGAGAAAAAAAGAGCAAGTCGGCATTGCCCTACAGTAAAACTTGCCGAGTTCTATCTGCCAAAATATCGGATAGCAATTGACCTTGTTATACACTCGTGTGAGTGAGCCCTTAGGCTATGTGCCCACGCTGTGGAAAATGCGCAGATTTTGCCGCGGATTTCTCGCGGAAAAGCCGCGGATTTTCCAGAAATCTGCAGCACAGCTACTCCCCAGCCATTTCTATGACATTTGGGAAATACTGTGCCCACGCTGCGGATTTTTCCGCAACGGAAATTGTGCGGATTTTCGTGCGGAAAAATCTGCAGCATGTCAATTATTATTGTGGATTTTCGTGCGAATTTTGCCTATTCAATTGAATTAAAAAAAAATCCCAAAATCTGCAACAAAATCTGCGTCAAATCCGCGTCAAATCCGCACAAAATCCACACCTATGAAAAGGTGCAGATTCCGGGGGAAAGCTGCGGATTTTGATGCAGAAAAATCCGCAGATACAGAGTCCCGTGGGCACATAGCCTTAGAGTGATTGAAGTTTTTTTTCCTTCCTGAGTGAAAGGACTCGTGCAGACAACCAAATTTTCTATCCAAGTGCTATCCATTAAAAATTTGGATGGCACTTGGACCAATTATATTCAACAAGTCAGTGACCATGTCCGATTTTGTGCTTGGACTGACTGGTCTGAGGGAAAAAATTACTACATGCACAATTTGCCACTGATCGCACTCAATTCAATACTATGGATCTATGAAAAAATTCGGACTGCACTCAAATGACATCCGAGTGCAGTACGATTTTCATGGACTGACAAATTTGAGACGGTAGAGAACCTTTTTTTCTTCTCTCCACCTCCACGAAAGATGGATTCTATGCTGATCAGACTTTGGTCAGAATCTGCTCAGAGTTTCATTAGCATGTTCAGACCATTTTACTCGGATCGTGAAAGCTAGGTCGTGTTAACCCAGGCACTTTAAGACCTCCTTCACACGTCCGTGAAACACGTGCGTGTTTTTTCCGTTTCCGTATATACCGGAGACACGGACAAACATGCACCAATGTTAATCTATGTTTGAGGTCACACGTGCGTTATTTCATAATGTCCGTGTGTGCGTGTCTGTGATCCATATGTGTTTCCGTGTTGAACGGAAGCAAGTCCGTTTTCTGCACGGAGCAGGCATACATGGACCCAATGAAAGTCTATGGGTATGTGCGCACACGTTAGTAAACATGTATGCATCTCCCTATGGTCCGTGTCTGTTTGGTGTTTTTTCTAGCGATGTCGGTCATTCTTTCTATTTCTGTGTATGTCGGTCGGTCTCTGTCTGTCTGTCTGTCTCTCTCTCTGTCTTGTCTGTCCCTCTCTCACAGTCTGTCGGTCCGTCTCCCCCCTCTCTCATACTTACCGTTCCCCGATCACCGGCGCGGCGCTGCACAGCTGTAAAATAAACTCTGGCGGCTTTTACTATTTTGAAAAAGCCGGCCGCTCATTAATCAATCTTGTATTCCCTGCTATCCCCGCCCACCAGTGCCTATGATTGGTTGCAGTGAGACACGCCCCCATGCTGAGTGACAGCTGTCTCACTGCAACCAATCACAGCAGCCGGTGGGTGGGTCTATACTGTGCAGTCAAAAAAATAAATAAATAATTTAAAAAAAAACGACGTGCGGTCCCCCCCATTTTGATAACAGCCAGGGTAAAGCCACACGGCTGAAGGCTGGTAGTCTCAGGATGGGGAGCACCACATTATGGGGAGCCCCCCAGCCTAACAATATCAGCCAGCAGCCGCCCAGAATTGCCGCATCCATTAGATGCGATAGTTCTGGAACTCTACCCGGCTCTTCGCGATTTGCCCTGGTGCGTTGGCAATCGGGATAATAAGGAGTTAATGGCAGCCCATAGCTGCCAATAAGTCCTAGATTAATCATTGCAGGCATCTATCAGACACCCCCAATGATAAATCTGTAAGTTACAGTAACTAAACACATAGTGAAAAAATCCTTTATTTGAAATAATAAACACTACAAAAAACCCGCGTTCACCAATTTATTAAGCACCAAAAACCCCTCCTGGTCCGGCGTAATCCACGGAGGTCCCTCGTTGCTTCCAGCTCTGCTACATGAAGGTGACAGGAGCTGCAGAAGAACACCACCGCTCCTGTCACCTCCGCGCAGCAACTGAGGTGAGTATCGCGATCAGCTGAGCTGTCACCGAGGTTACTCACGGCCACCGCTGGATCCTCCAACTGTGACAGCAAGTCGCCAGAGTGACAGCGATGAAGTCACAGGTGAGTTGCGGTCACAACTGGAGGATACAGGTAGCCACGGGTAACCTGAGTGACGGCACCGCTAATCCCGCTGCTCAATTCAGTCACTCAGGGGATTAGCGGTCACTGGTGACTCCTTCACGGGTGACCATTAATCAGTATGCGACACCCAGACAGAGCCGCGGGATGACAAAGAAGTCGGGTGAAGTTCACCCGAGTTCATTCTCAGCATGCGACTCTGCTGTCAGCGGGTATGTATCAACGACATGTTACATCACACACGGACATTTCACACGGACAACACACACACGTCAGTTAAGTTTCACACGTACACACGGACATTACACACGCACACACGGCTAGCATACGCAGTTCACACAGATGCCACACGGACCTTAAAAACGGACACAAAAATGGGACACAGACCCGAAAAACGGCCCGTAACACACGTGCGTGTATTTTCACGGACGTGTGAAGGGGGCCTAAGAGTAAGCTTTAGTGGATTTAGATAAATTTTATGACTTTTAGTTTTTTAAATAATATACATATCCTTTTCTAGGTCTCTCCAGGATCTTTCAAGACAAACAGATATACCTTATGGCACGGTTTTGGATTCTGCTGTTTATGATCACGTTCGGACGAAAGGTATGAATCCATTTGAGCGGGACAGTATGTATTCCCAAATGTGGCGGATGATTAACAAGAATAATGGAACAGAGAACAATGTACAGGAATCTCTAGAAGGCATACAAAAGGTAAGCCATTTATTTTTCAATATTTTCAGCAAGAGATACAATGATGTGTTCTTATATCATGTAATTGAACTATTGATGTGTAGATATATCATTCATAAGAAAATTTCATGCATAGTTTAAAGGATATATTTTCATTTGGGATTCTCTGGACTCTAGCAAATTGCTCTGCAGAATACCTTAGACCAGGGACAGGAGGCCATAAATCTAATTTAGATAAAAAATAAAAATATATAATAGAATTTACTTGGTAATAAGTTTGGGGATCACTGATTTAGAGTGAATGTAGACATAACAAAAGCCAAGCAAGAAATCCAATTGCTACAGGCTTAGAAATAAGCTCATATACACATTTATGAATTTTAGGGTGTTCACACAGGGTTGTTAAACATGGATTTTGACTACCTACAAGTTGATTCTTGTTCTTTTCTGCCCAGAAATTTGAAAATCTTTTCATAAGTGACAAGTTACTTATTTTTGCTACAAGGAATTCTTTAATTGCCCTCTGGAATAACTTTTGGTCTCCCACGCACAAAAATGTAAATATTTTTTTGCAGGGTCACAGAAGAACATATCTATCAACTTTCAGGCCATACAAAGTAATGTTCCTTCTATTGAAGCCCCTTATTTTTCTTACCCATTAATATACCGCTTTCATGGTGGCAGAGAACGGTAGTCGCGAGTGACGTGATGCATAGCGCCCTAGCACTCTACATAGAAATTGTGTCCCTGATTAAATGTGCAGTTTTATGTGAAGTGCATTGTACTCACTGGTGGGCCACTTGCCTCCGCTGACTCCAAGTCTTCCATTTCAGGAGCCACCACACATGAACCAGTGGACACCCTGTTCGTTTCAAACCAAAGACGTTTACTCAACAATCCGTATTTATCATTTTGCAATACGTAGCATCAGACACAACACTGTCTGTTACTTGTTACCATATCATAGTACACTTCCAGATTTTCTTTTCGTTCTACCGGGACTAGTGTTAGTGTAAGTTTCAGGAATTCACAGTCCGGTCCCGCAGTACATACAAGATACATACCTCTCCCAAACACGACTCTACATCAATCACTTTCTCTGATAGGAAAGGATTAAGCTGCACACAAATGCACTAGTAATCACCCTTAGGCTACCGAGGATTCCGGAGTATATTCATTTAGGGAGTTCCAGTAAGGCTTCGTACTGACCAGAAAGCATTGTGCACACTCTTTTCTATCCACCCCTATCTCACGCTTTACCCAGAAACCCATTCCTGTCCCTATGCACTAAACCCCCCCATAATGGGCTAGTCCCATACTTAACTATTTTTGTCCCTCCACTCTGTTTCTGACAGAATTGTCCTAACAAACATCCTACATAAGGATGTGTGCACACGCTCATTTTTTTTATGCAGATTTGGTGCAGTTTATCATGCAGATTGTTCCTCCAAATTCGAATGTCTATCCTTATGCCAACATATTGTTTCTTTTTTCCTTGCTGTTTTAGGTGCAGAAAAAAAAACATGTAAATTGTTTTTTTCCTGCATTTTTCAACCCTTCCAGCCAATGAGTTCACTAAAAAAATGTGGAACAAAATGCACCAAAAACTGGTGCATTTTTCTGCCACAAGATGCGGTTTTTGGTGCAGAAAATTTCTGCTCCTAATCTGCAGCATGTGCACATAGCCTACCAGTTTTATGCATAACTATGCATCACATTTCACATAACACTACGATTGGTGTTTTCGGGGTAGGAACAATATTAAATATGATGCCAGTGTACCGCCCCGGGGCTCGGCTGGCTGCCGAGCCTCTCGGGTCCGTGCTCGTCGGTGAGTGGCCCGGGGGGTCACGTCGCTCTGAAAGGGAGTTGGCGCTATGTGTAGGGATTTCGGTGGGGAAGGTTCACAGCCGAGGCCGTGGAGTTTAAAGGTATGAGTTTGTGATGCCACCCACGGGTTGTGGTGAATGTGGGCACCACCGCTGCCATTAACTAGGCTCCTGGGGACGGTGTTATGCAGCCTGGTGTTGACCCCTCTGTGGGCAGGGGGTGATGGTCCCGGGGCCCGGTGGTTGTAAGGTGCGGGCGAGATGGTGTGGTGCGGTGCGCGGCCCGAGGGCACTGCTGTACTCACTATGACAGATACACCGGAGTCTCTAGTAAACCAAAAAGGATGGTGGTTGGTGCGCGCTTTGCCCCTTTTTCCGGTTGGTGGCTCCCGCCTTTCTCCTGCACCTCTTTGTAGAACTTGACTGCCTATGCTTCAGCAACTTTAGTCCGCTCCCCGGCTTGATGTGTGTCGGGGAACCTGTTTGCCCGCAGGCACTGGCCTGTGGGATCTCTCTGCCTGTGCGGTGGCTTTCTATCCCCCTCGGTGGGCTGTTGCTGTCTTTCGGGTCTTGGGACGGGAAAGGACCTAAGGTCCGGACCTCAATCAGTGAATTCGACGTGGTCCAGTGGCTTCTGGACCTCGTTCTGGGTCTGAGTACCCCTCCTGGTGCTCCGGTTTCCAGTTCGCTCCCCAGTTTGGTTCCGGCGGGCCACTACCCTGTCCTGGTCCCTTATGGTTCCACCAGCCATCTACCCGGCTCCTGCAGGCGGCAACCACCATCTGCCTCCTGGTCTCGGGGTGTCTGGGCACCGACCCAGACACCTTGCAGATGTTTTACTCCTTTTCTCTTCTCCACTCACAAACTGCTCCACTCTCCTTCACTCCTGTCACTAATCAACTGCTTGTGTTTTCTGCCTC
The DNA here is from genome assembly GCF_048569485.1 of Anomaloglossus baeobatrachus. Classification (NCBI taxonomy): domain Eukaryota; kingdom Metazoa; phylum Chordata; class Amphibia; order Anura; family Aromobatidae; genus Anomaloglossus; species Anomaloglossus baeobatrachus. The sequence continues at coordinate 303,245,261 of NC_134353.1, read as the reverse complement.
AGGCCCACTGAACTCCTCGGTAGGCGTGGTCAACCGCCTGACTCTGCCCCCTGGTGTGACCATTGAGCCCTGAGGGAGGGGACTTAGGGTTTTGTAGGTTGGCTGCTGTCACCTTATTAGGGGCTGGTGTTTGTGCAGGGGGTCTACCTGTGACTACCTGGCTAGTCCAGGTCGTCACACCAGCAACAGTGTCCTCGAAATAACGTATGACACCCCTCACTAAATTCCTCCAAAGTAACCTCCACCCACACAGTTTGATGACGCTACATTATCCCCCACCCTCAAAGTATAATACCATCACAGTGACCCCAACACAATATGATGGCTCTAACAGAGCCCTGCAAACAGTATAAACGCCCCCACACATACTTCCAAATTTAATAATGGCCCCAAAGTAGCCCTCCAAAAAGTATCATGGCTCTCACATAGCCCTACAAACTGTATAACGGCACCAAATTGCCCTGAAAACTATATAATGGTCCTCACATTGCCCTCCAAGTAGTATAATGGCCCTCAAATAGTCCTGCAAACTATAATAGGCTCCACAAAGCCCTGCAAACTGTGCAATGGCCTCCATTGATTTAAAAACAAAAAATACTTACCACTAGGGCTGAGCGGATCCGAACTGTAAAAGTCTGGATCCGTTTGGCTGCGGGCTGAGACTACTACAGCCGGCATTATCCTGGTTGGGGATGAAAATTAGGGGGCACCGCTTGTCATTTTTTTAAATTATTTATTTAAATAATAATAAAAAAAGCGGCATCACCGACACAGCCGCGCACACTTCTGACAGGAGCCTGCATGTGTTTATGTGTACATGCATGCTCATGCTCAAAGCGCGGCAGGCTATGCTGGCTGATATCATGTCAGACTTGTACGAGTCTGACAGCACATCACCGACACAGCCGCACACTTCTGACAGGAGCGTGCATGTGTTTCTAGGTACATGCACACTCATGTTCAGAGAGCGCAGGCTGTACCAGCTGTTGTCATGTCAGACTTGTACGAGTCTGACAGCACATCACCGACGCAGCTGCACACTTCTGACAGGAGCGTGCATGTGTTTCTAGGTACATGCACGCTCATGTTCAGAGAGCGCAGGCTGTGCCGGCTGAAGTCATGTCAGACTTGTACGAGTCTGACAGCACATAGCCGGCACAGCCGACCACTTCTGACAGGATCGTGCATGTGTTTCTGAAAGACATGCATTTTTACCATACTGACCCGCAGACACTTGCACTGCTTTCCCCACTCAACGGCCGTCCTGATGCCTGTGATTGGTTGAAGTCAGCTGACACAGGTGGGGGCGCATCTAGCTGCAACCAATTACACGTGCCGGTGGGCGGGCAAAACAATGAATATTGAATTGTCGGCTCCGGAAGGGAAAAGCGTGACCCGGAAGGAGTATGCCACCATGAAACAGCCTCAGGTGAATACACCATGCATGCTCCTACCCCCGTATCCCTTCCACAAACGTTTTTAATCTCCAGATTCTGGTCCCCATAAACCTATATGGGCACCAAAATCCGGAGTTGATCCGGATTTTTTTTTTCAATCTGGCAGGGATCTGCTGGTCCCAGATTTTGGCGGATTCAATCAGACCTACTCACCACTCCTCATCCCCCACTCCTCATGTCTCCACAACTTGTGTTCTGCAGCTCTTCACTGCTCGACTGAGTGGGCACGATAGACATCAGAGACATCAGAGCTTAGAAGTGCAGGGAGAATGATGAACCAGGGAGTTGTTTGCTCCCTCTTCCATCATTGCAGTCAACTGAATCAGCATCCATAATGGCGACACAGTTTAAAGTGTGATGCCAGGTGGGTGGCCCGGCGCCATTCTAACTCAAGGGCCCCATAGAGGCTGCATGGTCTGTCGATATTAGCGGTACGCCACTGCATGTGTGTGTGTATGTGTTTTCTTTTTAAAGAATTTGCTTTATTTGGAAATTGTCTGCCTGTATGTAAATTTATAATTATTACTATTATTATATCAGTATATTGAGTTTTATCCCGTGTTTCAAGAACTAGGCTCAAGTATTTAATTGATGAAAATACTGTAGACGCAAGAAGATTTTATTTTCTCAACATGTGGATCTTATCTTTCATTTGCAAACAGAACCCTAAGTGCATTTAGAAGGATATTTTTCTAAAAACCATGATTATAGCTTTAAGGTTTATATTATTAGAATCCCCACTCTAGAACAAATAGCTGTAATTTTGATTTTGTATGATGAAAAACACATCATTACATTCCGAAAGTGTAGAATTTTACATAACATGCTAAAAAACATAAAGCATTATTTTACCGAAATATACATTAAGGCTCCATTATTTTGAACAGTTATGTAACACACCCATACTATTGTACTGAGCCATGCACAGCAGAGAAGTCACCATCCCATCATGTCAATCATTGCCACCTATCCATTTCTACAATATGTTATAGATGCTAGAATGCTAATAATTTCAAATGTTGGAAGAAACAATATTAGAACATTTATTTTCTTAAGAAAAGAAAATGTAAGTCTTATGACTAGAGATGAGCGGACCTAGGGATTTTCGGGTTCTGCTGGTCCAGCTGAATTTATTAGAAAGTTCTTTTCTGGACGTAGACTTGACCTGAATGTTATTTGAAGTCACTGATTGGCAGATCGGGTCTCCACCCACATGCAGCTAGCAATAAACAGAACACTTCCGGTAAAGAGTGGGAGGGATTTTTTACATTTTTTTTTGCGTGCACAAAAATTTGATCATGCTGTTATTACCCCAAGGGTGAGCCATTCAAACACTACAAGTGGCTTGCACTGGGCCAAGCACAGTGAATACCCGAGCACAGTGATGCTCCCGCAAGTGGTTTGCATTCGTACAGCACACAAACTCTGAACCCTAACATTGTTTTCTTGGAAAAGTCTGAGTTCATACCAAACAGTGAATACCGAACGTCAGGTTCACTTACCTCTACTTAGAGAGGAGAATCTGGCTTGACTGCAAAAATGGTGGTGCTAGAGTAAAATCAAAGTCCAAGTAGAGAAAGTATAAACTCTGGTACTCATAGGAGAATTTAAAAAAATGAGAAAGATGATTTTTCATAAATTTTGCTTTCATTTGTGCAAACACATGTGCTCCATCTAATGTTTCGGCTCTATTATGAGACTTTATCGAAGAAATTGGATCCATTTAAGCAATAAGAATGCATCTAAACACACATGCTTGTTTGTTTTTATAAATGTATAACATGCCTTTACCTAGCTATAATGCAACATGTTAGTAGAATGTTTCCCTGGAAATGTAGGATTGCTCCCCATATCAAAGTTTCTCACAACACCAGTTATGGCAGAAGAGAAGGTTTTTTTCAATGGGATCTTATTACGGATAATCGAATACCGCAAATATTCGGCAACGCCCATATTCGCCGAATAGGTCGCCACTATTCGACAATTTGCGAAAATTCGATGCGCAATGAAAGTCTATGGGAAACCCGAATAGTTGCCGAATATTCGCATAGCGGCGACCTATTCGTCGGATATTCGCGAAGTAGAATATTGTTGAATATTTGTGGTATTCGATCATCCCTAGATCTTATCCAACTGGACGCCACTTCTTACAGGATTCTCTGCAATACATTTGGGCAAAGGCATGTTATATATTTTATAAAAAACAAGCATACATATTTACATGCTTTTTTACTGCTCAGATAGATCCAATTTCCTTAATAAGGCTTTGTGCGCACACTGCGTTTTTACCTGCGGTTTATTTTTTACGTTTTTGCTGCAGAAATTTCTTGAGAAAATGGTTGTAACCTTTCTGCAGACATTCCCCAGCAAAACCTATGGAGAAAAAAATAGCTTTGCGCACACTGCGTTTTTTTCTCAAGAAAATTCTTTCGGCAGAATTTCTTGAGAAAAAGAATGAGCATGTCACTTCTTTTCTGCAGGTTCCTGCGTTTTTTGCCATAGATAATGGTAAAAAAATGCAGGGACCAACTTGCGGGAAAAACGCATGAAAAATGCATCAACAACGCGGTAAAATTGCATGCGTTATTGGTGCGTTTTTTTTAACGCAAGTGCACTAATCTTTCAGACTCTCTTGAGAAATTTCTTAAGAAAAACCCTTTTCCTAGTGTGCACCGGGCCTAAAGGCTCAAAATTGGATGGAGCACGTCTTTGCACAAATAAAATCTAAAATTCTATGAAAAAAATCTTTCTCGTTTTTCCAATTCTCCAATGAGTGCCAAAGTTTATGTTTTCTACGCTTATCTCTACTTATGACCACTATTAGAAAGAAGTGGTTCTGACAGAATTCTAATTTGTCCAATCTTGTGGATTTTCTATTGTTGTGATCCCAGAGCAAAAATTTCGGGCTGCCACTGTCTAAATATTTATTAGACTAAACCCTCAAGTCCCCTCTTTGTTTTTTTTGCAATCTACAGGTAGAAATAGACTATTATAATGGAGTTGCTAATCAGAGAAATAAAAACATCACAAATATACTAAAAATGTCTGATTAATTTATCTATGAACATGTTAGTTCATTGGAAAGGTGACATAAGGTCTTTGTTTATAGTCTTTTTCATGGTAAGCGCTCATTCTATGCCCTCATAGCAGTTTAAACTATGATTTATGGCAGAAAGCTGTCTTTTGTTATTTCAGAGTTTATAAAACAGAGAATTACTTGAATAGAGCAAATAATAAAATGGAAAGAACAAACAAAATGCTTGTCACACGTGTCAACAGGAAATTTAAAGAAAGGTGATGGTCAGATTACCTAAACTTGTTTGAAAATGTAACATAGATAAGACCTTTTGTACAAAATAAAGCAAAAAAAAAATTCCTATCACTACAAGGGACTTAAATTCTATTTATATTCCAACTTGTACTTCATGGCAGATGGGGACAGTTGTTTTGAGAAAAAGTTATGCAACTAAAGTTTGAACACCAAAATATTACAGGTATTTAATAAATTATGTTATAGATGATCGCATCTGCTGAAATTCGATTTCCACAAATTTGTTCATATTTGACCGGGAAATTTGATTCACGTTATATTTACTCAGGGATAATCAAATTTGACATGTTTATTATGCTCTGAGGTGTTCACATACTCCTTAGCATAGTAAATATACTATGAAAATAATATATTATTATAGTACCCCCCCCGCCCAGCCTCACCTATCCCACTATGCAGCTTCCTCCAGCTCTTTGGTGTGTCCTTCACTGACTAGACTCTCCAATATCATGAAATCACAGGGTGACACATCAGGACTTTGTATGAGATCTAGTCACTTGAGATCTAGTTGCGTGAGGGTCTAGGCCTCAAGCAACATTATGACATGCAATGCCGCAACATCTTTGATGTCATATTGTTATATTTATTTATTTTTTTAACCCATCCCATTCCAAAAACAAATCTAGAAAAATGGTGACTAGCAAAACACCACTTTGCTGGATTGAAATTAATCAAATCACAAAAGTTGGAGGGGTTACGTTTCTCCTTGTGGCAAGTGACATGCCTGACATGCCAGTGTAAGAAGGCTTATAAGTCATGCAATGCTCCTCTTTCAATTAAGTATGCAAATTGCCTCATGGGTAGCAGTATATACTTTAAAATCTAAAAATTCAATGGACGCAGTAGTATAACAATCAGTAAATGCAATTTCAAACATATTCTGCTTTATCTTTCAGAAATAAGTCATCAATATAATGCTTCACATTGCATCTATTTGTTATTTCACAATGTGTGTTGTTTTAAAAAGCCCCATACACAGACTAGTATATGAATGTACATAGGAAAACACCATTGTACATGCCTTTATTGGCCAATAAATGTATCAAATTAATTTAAAACAAAAGAAAAATAAGAAAGAAAAGTGTCACCCAGTGGATTTGCTTAATTCATTATTTATGAAATAATAGTTTGATTAATTTATATATTTACATAATGATACATTGTTATTTTAGAATTGCACAACATATAGTATGTGTTGTCTATTAAACTTCCTATACAATAGAAAAGAAATTGAAATTTTTAAGGAACCTGTTGATCTTGTGTCAATCATTAATGAAATGCTTGAGTACTTATTACTTGAATCGAACAGGTCGGATGCTCGGATGGGCTAGACTCAAGTAACGAGTATAATGGAAGTCAATGGGAAACTCAAGCATTTTTTCAGAGGACCCTAACAGGAGCACTGGGGGTAGAAAATCACTGAAATGAATTGAAACAGCATGTGGAAGATGCCTAGATGCATCTCTGACTCTCAGGACACTGCTGCAAACAAAATTAATCATTTAAAATAATGGCGTGGGGTCCCCCTCAATTTTGATAACCAGCCAAGGTAAAGAAGACAGCTGGGGGCTGATATTATCAGATTTAGAAGCCCGCAGCTGTCTGCTTTAGCTTGGCTGGTTATCAAAAATATGTTGTTATTTAAAAATATTTATTCATTAGGTTAAACAAGGCTAAAATACTCTTTAGAGCCCCATGAAATGCATTAAAGGATGCAAGTGTAGAAACCCTGCTCTAACCAAAGCTCTCACTCTTACACGAAGATCCCTGAACTATTTCCAAATGAGAGAGTGTCGAGCATCATATCCTCTGGTCTCATATAAGCAATGCAGCCAGTCAATAACAGTAATGCTAGTAGCAAACATGGCTACGACATTACCGTGTATGATAGGCAATCCCTGCATGTTTATTGGAAAACATGGGGCGGGAACTCGAGCATGGCACTCAAGCACTCGTGATACTCAATTGAGTATTGAGTGTATTCAAGCACCCTGAGTATCGAGCAGTACCAAGCACGCTTGCTCATCACCATCAGACATGTTATAAATTTCTGTTTGATCATGGCTTAGCAAAGATAGCTTATACTGAAACTCTCCTTCACTTTGTAGTGGGTACTTCAGAGGGAAAAAATTCAAGGCCGAAGACCTAGATGCATATTTACTAATTTACATCAGTCAGAATTTCAATGTGCTTCAGAGACTAAGTGTGGTTCAGGGACAAGTACATGTACTTATGAAAAATGTATCAACAAATGTCCATTTATTTTGGCCTTTGACTAAAGCCAAACCATTAATAAATGTATAATCTCAGGTTCTCATGCCTCATATTTTTGCTGAAATAAAATATATAACTTTTGAAGCATTCTTGCAAACTAGACAGAGGCCTACAGGCTAATTTAATAATGTTACAATGTAAAGGTCACTTTTCAACTGCTGCTTCCAGACCGTCAAAGGGAAAGATACATCTGTACTTGGTGGGATTTGTGGAGTACCGCCATTGACTCGCCCACCCCAGGGCCTTAGGTGACTCGGTGTCGGGCCGGACTAGTCCGGGGTAGTCAGTGGTGGCAGGGCCCGATTCCGTGACCCTGGTGGAGTCAATTAATGTGGCGGTATTGGGGGTGATGATAGTGTTAAAGTTTATATAAGATTCGTGATGCCACCTGTGGTAATTTGCAGCTATGGAGCCGCAGCTGCTGGAAGGGACCTCCGGGGCTGGTGTTATGGCAGCTGAGGTGTTTCTTGCTCTCCACAGGTAGAGCGGGTACCCCGGGGCAACCTTTGGTGCTTGGTAGGTTCTATGGTGTTGTGTTCTGTAGTAGGAGTGCAGGATAAATCAGACGACACAGGGCTTTCAGTTAAGATCTTTTACTCACTGTTTCTGAGTTCAGGTGCTAGCAAACCGTTTGCCCACAGTATGCTGGGATCCACTGTCCAGTGTCTCCGCCGATCCCGGGTAGTTCAGAGGTCAATACTGGTGCGCCCTTCCTGTGTCTCTTTCCTGACTGACTTCTTAGCCTTGACTGTTGTAGCTGAGCTAGTCTCGGCCTCCACCACAGGGCCTGAACAAAGGGAGGTGACTGCAGTCCTCTTGCCCTCTTCACAGGGGATCTGTGGCAGGTTGTGGCCATGGGTGCTTGCAAACACCCCCGGGCCTTCGGTGTTACTGTTGAGGAATTGTCTTTCTTCCCTCTGTCTGGGGACCGTCCCCGAATGCAGCCAGATTCTTCAACCCGATCTTCCAGTGGAACAAGCCACGAGCCAATATGCTCTTCTGTGGCCCTGGGATCCTTTCTTTCTTTAGGTGTCACTTGGGCCTAACCTGACCCCAGGATCCCCACCAGGAACTCCCTTCTGTCACTTTCCTGAGGTAACTACCTCCCTTTCACACTCTCCTCAACTCCTCTGCTCCTCCTGACAGACTCCCTCTCCTTCTCTCTCTGTCAGACTGTCTGAGGTAAAACTGGAACTGACTGGTTCCTATAGCTGTTCTCCCTTTCTGACTCCACCCATACTTCCCCTGGCTAGGCCCCACCCACACTATTGGGACCAGAAATGGGACTTACGGCTCCATGAATACATCTATGGGGGTTCCTGCCACTATCCCTGATCCAGTGTATGCCTACCAATTGGTGTGTGCAAGTTTAGTCTGTGGACCGGCATATGACCTCATTCTTACCCAGGATGGGACATCACACCTCTGGCTGAGGTGAAATATCTCTGTGGCAATGGAAGCCTTAGGGGCGCCACACCATATAATTACAGTAAGCATTTTACCGCTAGTCAGGTCCTCCAAGTGGCTCCAGAACAGATTAGTTCAGGCAACACATGGCATTCTAAGATTCCCAGTTCTTTCTCTCCTCTGGTCTTGTTGACTCTTCTGTCACTGAGTGATCAGACTAGAGAAATAATGCAGTGGACATTAGAGGTAGTGTATCATATAGATGAAACTCTACTGCAATGACCAGTCACTTAGCCACTTATATGCCGCTGTCAAAAGTGACTGAGGCATGTAAATGATTAACAGAGGGAGGGAGCTCCCTTTCTATCCTATCTGCATCCCCACTGTGTGATCATGGGTTGCTGATAATTGCCATGACAGCTGGAGGTCAAACAATAATCTCCTGGTCTGCCATTTCAGCTAGAAAACCAAAACCAAAAAAGACCAAATTGTGTGGTTGTGTCCCGCAATCTGACAGTTTGGTAATCCATCAGTGGGTTCAATGGAATTTAAAAGAGAGAAGCAAGGGAGCCAAGTGTGAACTCCAGTGACCTGACTGCAGGATAGCCAGACTGTTTGATTGCAGGACACAGTGCCATAGTCTCCATCAATCCAGTAGCTGTGAGGCCTGGAAAACTTAAAGGAGTCATTAAGGGAGCCTTTAAGGTTCCTGGAGTTCCCAGCTGTTGGGATACCTGGAGGCTGTGAACACTGGTAAATTACCATGCTGGGAACTCCAGGAAGGTTAAAGGCTCTCTTAAAGATCATGGGTGGACAGCTGCCGTGAGATCCAATGGCTGTGAGGTCAAGTAACCTAAAAGGTAGCTGTGAGGTTTGGAAAGCTTAAAGGAGCCTTTAAGGGAGTCTTTAAGGTTCCTGAAGTTCCCAACTATTGGGACATCTGGAAGCTGTGATTTTTACCAGTAATACCTTAAATACATAAGATATAAATTTAATATTGCCATAATCGTAATGAATACAAAAAGGTTAGCAATGCATGTCAACTACATCGATTGGTGAGTGGCGAAAAATAAACCCTGGAAACAATGATATATTTACCGTTTTTTTCCATTCTATATTTTCCCCTAAAATATTATGCTCTGTTTTCCATGCAGATTTAAGGACTTCGATCTTGGCATCCACAGAGCAAGTACATTTGAATAAAGCAGTGGCATGAACTATAATAGCGAGACGTAATACAACTTTATTTGTATCGTATCTGCTCAGCTGTATATAGGGAACTTATTTCTAATCACATATGAGGTATTTCAGAATTTGGGAGAACTTGCACATCATATTGTTGATTCCAGTTTTTCTTTTAGACCTTTTTAAAATGAAATTTTATCCTATGAAGGGTTAGAGATAGGCAGGACTTCATAAAGGGTTCACTAAATCACAATGAAATACAAAAGTATTACAATGACATTTTTTTTTCAGTCCCATGCACAAATAATTCACAACTCAAGTTCAAAGTAGGTCAGCTTATTTATATCACATCATTGTAGTTAATAGGCTCAGAATGAGTGTCTTTGAGTGGGTAACTGCTTGGTAATTTCTTGTACAAGCATAAGTTTAGTGTGACAAGTAGAAACCTCCACTGCCAACTAGAGATCACTTTACTGCAAGTTGATAGAGATTAAAAGGAAAATAAGGAATAACCTATAACTTTAAATTCTTAAGCATTGCAGTGTATTGTATGAGCAATCAAGTGATCACAGGTTCAAGTGGTAAAAAGTATAATTAAAAAAATGTAAACAATGTCAAAAACCTGTCATTAGATTCTACCTGGGTCAGTTTGAAAATCCAGCAGGGCACGATAAGGAAAAATCAGCCTAATCCACTGCTGTCCCTAGCCGGCTTCTCCCCGCAACTTGATTGGCAAGTCTATATGTACAAATATAGAAGAGACATGTCAATCAATTAGAGTGGGGCAGGAAAAGCTGGCTCATGGCCACATTTTCTCTTTTTATAGTTCATGGCTGGATATACAGTACAGACCAAAAGTTTGGACACATCTTCTCATTCAAACCATTTTCCGTGACTACCTCTTGAAGCTCATCAAGAGAATGCCAAGAGTGTGCAAAATAGTAATCAAAGCAAAAGGTGGCTACTTTTAAGAACCTAGAATATAAGACATATCAGTTGTTTCATTCTTTTTTGTTAAGTATTTCATTCCACATATGTTCATTCATAGTTTTGATGCCTTCAATATGAATCTACAATTTTCAGAGTCATGAAAATAAAGAAAACTCTTTGAATGAGAAGGTGTGTCCAAACCTTTGGTCTGTACTGTATTTTCTCTAAAACACCACAGTATTTCCAATAAACATATGCCAGGCTCTGATTTATGCTATCCATGGTTAAGGTATTATGAATCTAATGACGAGTTCCATTTAAATCACACCCTATTTCCATCTCTTCAAATAAAACAGGGAAAAATGAAGAAAAAAAAAAGTATTAGGTAAAAAAATATTGAGGTCCAGCAACCTCACTTAGTACGTGATGAAAAAATGGTCATAAAACCATAGCTTACTTCCAATTGTATTTATTGAATAAGAATGTCCTCAGTATTCAAAGAGGAGGGCATCTTAAGGAAATTGATGCTCTGAATTAAAATCAAATCTCAATTTTCATTTTTAGATGTAATTGGTCCCCAAGCTAGCAAAGAAAATGTATTGTCTCTTTAATACCTCTCTACTAGCATAACTAGTAAGGTAATTAAATGGCATGAACATGTCTAGGTGAGAGATCCATTCGAGGCTACCCTGATAATGACCTACATGTTGTGAACTGAATAATGCTATGTAATGTAAAGAATCCACTGAAAAGATACCATTTTTCTACTTGGTCACTTCATAAGTAATTACACTTTTCTTTTATGTGCTACATATGCCTTTTGACAATCCTCTTTCCTTCTTGATCTTTTTTTCTTACCTCTTTGATTTATTTAGAAGACTAATAAATACCATAGAAGGATTTCTGCATTCAAAGTGATGATTTATTTAAATAGGATTTGTTCTGTCTAACACCAGACATGCCTGTTTGAACATTTATTAACCATGCCAAGAAAAGTAATTTAGGTTGAAAAGATATGTCACATTTCTTTGTGAGTGTCTGAAGAACATATTGGTATATTATTTTTCCTTCACATTCATTTCTCATGCATAGAGAGTAACAATTATTTTTCCTGTTACTAAAGTGCTTTACTGTATAGTGTTTACTATATTGAGGATAAAACTCATTGTTTCCATTATCCATGTATTGCACATATTCGACAAATATTAGATATTCAACATCCACATAAGAAAAAATGAATAAAAGTAGCTAAGGATTTAGATGTCCTTATTGGGACAACTGACCAGTTGTTAACTTTTTCAAGTGTAGACAGGGTAAAATATAGCTATAGAAATGTTTTATGCATATGTATTTGTATTTATAAGACTACATGGTTATAAAAATCAAAAACACAAGGAGAAAAGGGGTTAACCCAGCACTGCCTTAAAAGATGTAAGTTGTAGAAATCCTGGATGGTGATTTATTATGTGAACGCGTTTCAGAGAATGGATATCAGGACAAATGTGATTTTATTCTGATGAAGGGGATATCCATTCTCTGAAAGGTGTTGACAAAATAAATCACCATGCAGGATATCTACAACTTATTTATTTTATGGTAGCATGGGTTAATCCCTTTTCGCCTCATGTTTTTGGTCTTCTATACCTGTACGGCTGCTGCCGCCATAGCATGCGCTTACAGTGGTTGTGAATGGGTGCACTTAGACCATCATTATTCATTTTCTCAGGTAAGACACTATTGCACTCTTTTCCTCCCTGAATTTCATTTTTTAGAGTATTGATATACAAATGTAACAGATGGGAATATTTATTATCTTTATAAAACTTCATAAAGCAGCACTCTTCTTAGAAACTGATAATAGGGAAGGTGCAAAAACAAGTGCTTTGCTACCTTCAAATTGTACCTGTATGACACATTTATCCATATCCAATGGCTCATTCAGGCAAGCATTCATATGGGCTCATGCTGTCTGACTAAACACTGGATAGCACACTGACCAATGTGAACCAATATGTCTATTCACATGAGAGTTTTTTACATAGACCAAGTGCTCTATTCTTTTCTAGAATAGGACTCGCCCATCAATGGGTGCACAAAAAAATCAGATCCTATATGGAATATCCATATTCCATCCAATTTTTGCAGATACATTGTGTCATGATTCTGCAGAGGTGCTCTGCTCTCCTTCAGAGGCTAAGCTGGGCTTCATATTTTTCCCCGGTTCCCGGTCAAGTCCTGTGTGGTGTGGGAGAGATCTGTTCTTTGGAGCCTCCTTCCTGGTCATTGCTCTACTTTGTATGGGAGCGGTTTCTCATGGAATGCCACCAGTGATAGTTCTTGTTTTGCAGTACTTGTGTCTGGTTCCCATAAGTGTCTGACCTGATCTTGCCCCGCTACCTAGTTTGGCTGTTGCTCTCCCATCTCTTTACCTACTGACTTGATTCCCTGACTCCCTAACCTCGGCTTATTCTCTGACCCCGGCTCTATTCGCTCCCTTGTACTTACGTGACCTCTTTGTTTACTGACCCCGACTCCTCCCCTGACTCCAGTTCTGCTTGCTCCCTTGTACTTAAGTGACCTCTCTGTTTACCGCCCTCAGCTCGTCCCCTAACTAATGCTCTGCTTGCTGGTTTTGTCAGTTATGTTATCTCCTGGCTTTTTGACCCCTGGCTTGTTTGACTGCCCTTCACTGGGTGTTTCTGGGGACATCTAGTGTACTGACCCAAAAGATCCCCTCCATTAGTGTGCCTAGCGACACCTTGTCGTTTGGTGTTTTATTACACCCAGATTCTTGTCATCACACCTTGCCATCTTTAACTTGGAAGCTGTATTTGTTAATGTACATTTAAAATGTTTATGTACAAAACTAGATGGCGCAGTTACATAAAATAGGGACACACAGATGCCACACAGATGTCCCACAAATGACAAAACGGATGACAATCATGTGTTTTCTGGATGAAAATCAGAAAATTTTTCATACACTTGTCTGACCCAGGCTTGCATTGATTTTAGAAATACAGAAAATTAATAAAGAAATAAATTTTTTCTTAAAGATGACCTGAATGCACAACACAACCACAGAATTTAGCTGAAGTATATGCTACAACTCCAACTTCATTTGCTAAAAGCATTTCTATTCTTATAAATCTTGAAATCCTAAATCTTTTAATGCTGTTTGGATTACTAATAGCTTTTGTGTTTTCACACACTGTATTACCATTATCGGATAGTTTTTGTAATCCTGTTTCTGTAAACACATTTACCATTAGCCTTTCCAGTCAAAACACTTACGAACAACCCCAGAAACAGCATTAAACAGTTCAATTGTACTAATGCTTTTCCAATGCATTGCAAAGAGCAGGAGCTCTCTCTGAAGTATTGCGCAAACTTATAGATGTCAGATCTGCCAATTAAACTTTAAATTATACTTTTGAACCACAAAGGGTCAATTTTTTATTTTTTTTAAATTCTAAATTTACCGCAGGGATATACACTAATGGATTTTTTCACTGACATTACCATATGAAGAGACCTTTTGGGTAAAATATAGTAAATGTGCGCTGACTGATAGGTGCTCATTATGAGCAGATTTACAGTGTCAGTTGCCCCTCATTTACTTAATTTTACATAATGATATAATCTTGACGATTTTGAAAAAACTATCGGAACCCTTTACATTGTGGTTGGCAGTAGATCCCATGTTTACATAAGCAGTTGTGCAGCCAATGATTAAATTTAGTCAGTGTAAAAATATTATCAGCATTAATCAAACACATTAGTTTTTTCATTGTTTACTCAAACATTGTTTTCCCAAGGCAACATCGGAAAATAATCATGTGTCTGAACGATCGTTCAAGTGATCATTGCAAAATAAAATAACAGGAAGAACCAACTCCCTATATCAATTGATTGTCCTTGGCACAGAAAACCACTCATGCTCAATGGGTCTGACAGTGGGGACACAAAACATATTACAACTGTGTCTTTTTACAACTAAAAATATAGAGGAAAACCAGCTTACCCCAATCAATTGTCCAACTAGATGGCTGTAGACTCTGGAGGATCCAACATGGGGGGAGGGGTAGAAGCACACTCAGAATAAAGGAACAAATAGTAAAGATTTTTTCCAGCATATCTCTTCAAAAAATAGTCTGGTATTGAAACATAACTTTTAATTAATTAATATAAAAATTGCCATCCTATGTACAGTATGTCTGACAGACAGAAAAATATATTCTTAAGATCTTAGCTCCAGACAATGAGTTTCAACATGCTTGACAACTTCATCATGGTCTCCAGACCATCATGAAGACATCAAGCACATTGAAAAGCATTGTCTGGAGCTAAAATCTAAAGAATAAATCAGTAATTAGCATGATCTGATGAAATGTATACATACAAGAAAAATAATTTGAAAAACCCACCCACGTCCGGAAGTGTTCTACTTATGGCTGGCTGCATGTGGACGGAGACACAAATCACCCAATTACTGACTTCGA
Source organism: Anomaloglossus baeobatrachus (assembly GCF_048569485.1). Taxonomy (NCBI): domain Eukaryota; kingdom Metazoa; phylum Chordata; class Amphibia; order Anura; family Aromobatidae; genus Anomaloglossus; species Anomaloglossus baeobatrachus. The sequence continues at coordinate 303,230,175 of NC_134353.1, read as the reverse complement.
TTGAGGTTCGGATCAAGTCAGGATCACAAACCTCCAATGGTTCACTCATCTCTAATGCTGATACCAATATTTTAATACGCATTTCAGGCCAAACTTCTTATTCATTAATGCATAGGAAATTGTGTGTATCATAGTGTAGTTTGTACCTAGAACAACCTTTTTGATTTTTCTACAAAGAAAGAATGCAAAAATATTTTTTTAGTAGAGAACTGGCTGAAATATATTAGGTTGTGTTCACTGTTGTGATCATTACCCTGTGTAAGGGCTCATTCAGACATCCATATTGAATGAATAAGTTTTTCTGAGTTTATCCTGATTTTACAAAATTGTGGCAAAACAATTGTGGTCCTATCTCAATAGCATAAAAAAATGAAAATCAATAATATGTGAACCCAGCCTAAAAGAATCTTGATAGCGTATTGTCTATGTCGATTGATTGATGTAAAGATCATTCTTTCTCTTAGCACGCAGTTCAGTAGAAGTTCCTTGAAAAATGTATAAAAGCTATAACTCATTGTAAAAGAGAAAGATGAAGTAGCCAGCTCTCCACAATAGCCTAAAATCCTCTGGAGCACAGATCAATGCCACCTCCAAGGGTGGGAAATACGTATGAAGAAAGAAAGGATACATCTGGCTGCACAGAAAAAATCTTGAATCATTAATCGATCACATTAAAATCTTGAAGTGCATCCAAATCTCCGTAGACAAAACACCAACGTGTTTATGATGTGTGTAGCACCGTGATTAAGAGTGCTACATTCAGCTGAAATGCGTTGGTGTTTCTTTGTACATAATTCAAGTAATTTTAGGAGTCAAGGACTGTAAAATAAAACACCTCTCTTCTTTCCTGAAACTATATAAAAAAATAATATTGGCAAAATAAATAAAATGGGGTTGACTTACTAAGGAAATCTAACTTTTAAACAGTGCAAACTTAGACTGGGAACTAGGCATTCCTAAATGGGTGTTATCAAGTTGTATGTTGAACAGCTCAGAGCTATGCTGCCACCTCATAGTCTCCTTACTGGTTTCTGTCAGGGCAGAAACTCTTCTCTTAGGTCTCATGCACACTCTGCATCTTCTGTTGCATTTTGCTGCTTTTTTGGGTGCAGTTTTGGTACCAAAACTGCATGCATTTCCTTCCAGCAAAGTCTATGAGATTTCAGTTTTTCCATCCATACGTTGCAGCTTTTTTTGGCTGCATCTTTGTGGTGACCACAAAGATGCAGCATGTCAATTCTTTTTGTGTTTTTGCCAGTATTTTTGAGCCCTTCTAGTCAATAGATTTGACTTGAAAAACACATTGGGCAAAAACACGATGAAAATGCGGAAAAAACACATCAAAAACGCACATGTTTTTTGCATGTATTTTTGCCACAGGTGCGTTTTTTGAGGGGCCACAAACGTGCAACTTTGTGGTCACCACAAAGATGCAGCATGCGCATATAGCCTTAGAGTGACTGTTCTGATGAGCAGAGTTGCAGTATTAGTAAAAGTATGAAGCTCAGCACAAGATCTCCTGTAATACATTCAGTTACAGGTAATTTGTTTCCAAAGTCTACACTAATTTCACTGTATTTACATCTAGAGAACAGGGAATTTGAACAAGCAAAAAGTTCCAGCCAGTGAAAGCTGAAAACTGGGATTAGGAAATCTGCTTTGCAGGGATTTTACAAGATTTAGATCAGCAGCTCCTAACAAGGTGAGAGGGAAGGGGAGAGAGGTGAATAGCTAAGAAATCAATGGGCTGGAGACAGGTTTTTTGGATATTTGAAGTTATCCCCTACTCTGCACATGCAGTCAGGCTCTAGGCAGCCACTACTGGCTGTGCTACTTGGAAACCAGCTGTACACTATAAAAGATAAAAGCTCTTATTAAAAGATAATGGCAGCAGATAAAAAAACAAGTCAATTGCAAAGTTCTTTATTAGCATGTTCCCTAACTATTAAAGCAATATCAGATTGTTATAATACCCCTTTAATATTTGCTAAATTAACATTACTGGTTCATGATGTTTGGTATATTTAGCACATCTATACATGGTTTAGTCTAAGCTTATGTCATTTGTTTGTTGACATACTTTAGTGAACAAAATTATGGCAAATTGTTGTATATTTTTGGAGGATGGGATGGGAACATAGGTTTTTGAATGTGCCTAAAAGCTTAAAGGGAACCAACCACCAGGATTTTACTATATAAAGTAAAAGTAGTGCCATACTGGCACTAGGATGCTGAATCCAAACATACCTTTTGTGGAAAGATGGGATGCTTTGTTGCTGAAATATCTGTAGTCCTCCTCCATCTTACTCAACAGCAGCAATGGGGGTGAGGTGCGATATTTAAATAAAGAAAAGGGGGCATGTAATACAAGACACAGGAGGAGGACTTTACACTGAGGACCTGACCCACAAAGGCCTGCCCCAATGCACACGCCAATTAAATGTGCAGTGCATTTTTGTAACTTTGATTACAGATATTTCAGCAAGTAAGCATCCGATCTTCCTACAAAAGGTATGCTTGGATACAGCATCCTAGTGCCAGTATGGCACTGCATTTAATTTTAATAGCAAAATCCTTGTGGTTGGTTCCCTTTCACAAATATGGTGCAAAGCATGAAAAGTATTTTTAGGGCACAAAAAGAAGCCAAGTTTATGGCATATGTAGCTAAAAAAGATTGCTGAATTGTGTAAAGGCCGCTTTACACGCTGCGATATCGTTACCGATATCGCTAGCGTGCGTTCCCGCCCCCATCGGTTGTGCGTCACCGGCAAATTGCTGCCCATGGTGCACAACATCGCCCAGACCCGTCACACTACTTACCTGCCTAGCAACGTCGCTGTGACCGGCGAACTGCCTCCTTTCTAAGGGGGCTGTTCATTCGACGTCACAGCGACGTCACTAAGCGGCCACCTAATAGAAGCGGAGGGTGGAGATGAGCGGGACGTAACATCCCTCCCACCTCCTTCCTTCCTCATTGCCGGCGGCCACAGGTAAGGTGAGGTTCCTCGTTCCTGCGGTGTCACACATAGCAATGTGTGCTGCCGGAGGAACGACGAACAACATCGTACCTGCAGCAGCAACGATAATTGGGAATGGACCCCCATGTCACCGATTAGTGATTTTGAACGTTGTTGCGATGATTCAAAATCGCTCATAGGTGTCCCTTGCAGCGACATTGCTAACGCGGCCGGATGTGCGTCACAGATTCCGTGACCCCAACGACATCGCTTTAGCGATGTCGTAGCATGTAAAGCGGCCTTTATTCTAAGTGCAAGGTATGGTAAGTCATAAAATGACATAAGGATTAAAGAGTTTTCAGAACTCTAAAAGCCTGCTTATAACTTGGGGTTCAACCACTGCCATCCCAGAGGACAGACCCCCAGCAATAATCAAGTTTTCCCTTATCTTGTGGATTGGTAATAACTGGCAGAACTGAGGTAATTCCTTTAATTACAAGAACCTTTGTACTATACTGCATCCTCGCAGGCCTTGCAGTAATCATAACAAAGTGTATTTTGTATGCCTACTCAGTGCGTGATGTCTATCCTTCTTTAGAATTGACACATTTGCATTAAAATTTGAAATTCATTTTCCCTGTACTTCCAGACCCATTAAACCCCATAGCTTGATAACAAAACTTTACCTACAAAGAAGGGAAATTAACATTCTCCTGTAGATATTTCTTTTTAAAAGCAGGTTATTGGAAAAGAATGGGTCACTTCTGTTCAGCAGAGCACTGTTAATGGTAGCGCATTGATCCTCTATGTTGTCCCAGGAATGCCTCTGTGCTAATATTTATACTTCATGGCTAACGAACAAAGCAAGTTGGAGAAATCTAACTGCAACATCAGCAATCCAGAAACTCCAGTTTACTAAATACAATGCAAAACTTTTTTTTACATTCAGATTGCATACCTTTAATAAATACAATATCTATATAAAGCATTGTTTGCTTAGATTGCATTAAAGCCAGGTGCTAAACCCAACATACAACAGAAAACCGATCGTGTTTACGGTAGAAACAGACAAAAAAGCAAATCGTCTGCAGTTTGTTATAATACATTGCATATGATTGGATTTGCTATGTTGAGACTTGTACCTAAAATAGAGATTATTTATAAGAAGATACATCTTCACAGGTTATTAAAATATATTCCTGCACATATTCTCCAATGTGAATGCTCGCTGCATAATTTTCTTTGTTGACATGAAAATAATATTCAAATTGCTGACAAAAAATGCAATACATGTGCACAAAGCTCATAATCGGTTAATAAGAGCATAAAATGGGCAAAATATCATTAAGGCCCCCTTCACACATCCATGTCTCCGGTACGCGTGACGTTCATTTTCACACGTACCGGAGACACGGACATACATTCAATCAATGGGTCTGGGCACCCATGTTTTCACGTTGACTGTGTGTCTGTGTGGAGCATACGTGTGTCTGTGTGCACCACATGTAGACATGTCAGTTTTTTCTCCGGTAGCACGGGTGTCACACTGACCAAGCAGATGTGATCAGTGTGACATGCTTCGGAGAATACCATGTTTCTATGAAATAAAATAAATTTCCACACTCACCTTCTCCAGCACTGCTGTCTCTGCTGCTGTTGTCACTTGCATCCGACCCCGCTCATTATGCTCATTGCATATTTACTGCACAGAGGACTGAAAGCAGCAGCAGTGGGGAGTAAGCAGGGCCGGAGACCACAGAGTGGAAAACATCAGCACCACGGACAGCAGCGACCGGTACTGGTGAGAAGAAAGTGCCTGCTCTCCATTTGTTATCATGCATAGCAAACAGAGAGAATTCATGTGCTAAACTCATGGCACACGGAGGGCCATACACACCTTTTACACGTCCGTGCAAAATGTGCGTGTTTTTCACGGATGTGTAAAAGAGGCCTAAAATGTTGATTCCACAATCTAATATTGTTTTTTAAAGGCCATGTTTCTAAAGAACATGTGTAAACTTACCTGTACACTCACTTCTTTTAGGCTACTCATTTCGCTTCCTAATCCAGAAGTAAAAATAATTGGTTCTAAGCAATATCTTCGGCAATGTCTGGGCACTGGTGGTACAAGAACTTGATAAGGACTGCTTTGAGCTCTAAACTTCACTCTCAATGTTTGTTATATGCAGTTTTTTATACTGAATATGAATTAAAAGAAATCTGTCAGCAGGCTTTTGCTATTTAATCTGAGAGCAGCATGATTTAGACACTGAAAGCCTCATTCTAGGGATGTGTCACTTATTAGTTACCTGCTTGCTTCCAATGTATACTATAGACCTGAAGCTGGAGATTATCACTAGAAGACAAGGTGTCATGTGCAAAGCAATCAGGTTAATCTGCATAACCCCCCCCCCTTCCCGGTGATTGGAAGCTTACTGACTATTCAAACTGTACACTTTGAATTACCAGGAGATTATCACTGACAGACTAGCTAATCTGTGTAATTTCACCAACACCACTGATCAGCAGCTTAATCCCAATGTATAATGTAGACATAAAGCTGGAGATTATCACTAGAAGACAAGGTGTCACGTTGAATGCAATCAGGCTAATTTGCATAATCCCACCCCCACCAGTGATTGGCAGCTTGCTGACAATTCAAAGTGTACACAGGAAGATGCCAGTCTGGGGAATTTGGGCTGGTTGTACATAGCTCAGAATTCTGACCACTGGTACAAGGATTCTATCAAAACTGCACCAAGCAGTCAAGTAAGTGATACATCATTGGAATGAGGCTCTCTGTCCCTGTATTATGCTGGTCTGAGATTCCAAGCTAAAAACTTCTGACAGATTTCATTTAAAGTGTTCCATTTTTATCCTGATGGAATGAAGTCTGTTGCAGTGGAGTATGTGGTTCCCATTCCACCATGACAATGTCATTCTTCTCAGTGTGTACTTCAGCTCTGCCCTTGTGATTACTGTTTGTTTGTAGGAAACTATATTTTTCAACAGCACTTCTTTCTCCTTTTGTCTTCCTGCACTCTCCTGGTCACTAACAACATTTAAGGTCACTTTACACGCTGCGACATCACTAGCAATGTCTCTAGCGATCGCACCCGCCCCCGTCGTTTGTGCATCACGGGCATATTTCTGCCCATGATGGACTATATCGGCACTACGCGTCACACGCACATACCTTACTAACAATGTCACTGTGGCCGGCGGACAACCTCTTTTCTAAGGGGGAGGTTCTTGAGGCGTCACAGCGACATCACACAGCCGCCCACCAATAGAATCGAAAGGGGTGGAGAGCAGCCGCATTATCAACACTCCCACCTCGTTGCCAGAGGATGCAGGAACACTGTTGTTCATCGTTCCCGAGGTGTCACACGTAGCGATGTGTACTGCCTCACTAACGATGAACAACCTGCGTCCCAGAAGTTCAACGACATTTGGAAAATGAATGACGTGTGAACGATCAATGATATTTGAGGTAAGTGAGATCGTTAGCAGTCACTCGTACGTGTCACACGCAATGACGTCGCTAACGAGGCCGGATGTGGATTACGAATTCCGTGACCCCAGCGATATCTTGTTAGCAATGTCGTTGCGTGTAAAGCGGCCTTAACAGTACAGGGAAATGTGTGTTGCAAATGACCAGCCTATATACTCATTATGCTATGTGAATACTCAATTTTTTGCATAGTAGATTGGCGGGGTTTGGATTTTTTGCATTTCATTAAGGTGCCTTAATAATCATTCATTAATCATCATTTCTGTATATTTTATACATAATACAAATTCTTTTATAGTGTATGGCGTAAGTGTGCCTATTATTTGTGAGCTGGCCATTGACCATCCATTATGGAGAAAAATAGAACAGCACTCAAGATTTTTATAGGTGTGACTTAATGGGAACCTGTCACCAAATGTATCCCATATAAAATGCGGCCACCACCAGTAAGCCTTTCTATAAAGCATTCTAAATTACTGTATGTAAGACCCAAGCTGAATTAATTAGACCTTTTATTATACTCACCTGTGGTGCAGTTTCGTTCGATGGACATCACTGATCTTAATCCGACGACTCCTCTCTGCTTGCGATCACGTCCTCTTTCCCTGCTTCATATGAATGACATGTCTTGCGTTTTCCACACAGTGTCCTCCATTACTCTCCTGAGCACACACACTTCTCTCTGCCCTGCCAAGGACAGAGCAAAGTATTGTAATGCACATGGACAGACTGTTTTTGACCTTTCCCTGCACCTGTGCATTACAGTACTTTGCTCTTGCAGGATTACAGGATTTATTTTTAATTAATAAATTGGTGAAAGAGGGAGTGTGGGGGAATGTTACTTGAAACAAACTTTTTTTACCTTTGTGTGTGTTTGTTTTAATTCATCACTTACCAGGTTAGTAAAGGGGGTTAGTAATAGTTGTCTACCATTACTAACCCCTAGACTTGATATAAGCTGTCAATTCCCAACTGATATCAAATCCCCAAATTATTACCCCGATTGCCACTGCACCAGAGCAGTTGGAAAGAGCCGGGAAAAGTGCAGAAACCGGTGCATTTCATGGATGCGCCAATTTTTGGGCAGCTGCAGTCTGCTATTTTTAGGTTACGAGAGATGAAATTACCATGGGCCTGCCAACTCTGATAATACCAGCCCCCAGCTCTTTTGTTTACCTTGGCTGGTTATTTAAAATAGGGTAGAGCCCAAAACATTTTTTTAATTATTTATTTAAATAATTTTAAAAATGGTGTGGCATCCTCTCTATTTTTTGATAACCAGCAAAGGTAATATTGACAGATGAGGATTATAGGCCACAGCTGCTGCTTTACCCTCTCTGATTATCAAAAATAGGCGGGACTGCACACCAATTTTTTTATATTTATTCCTTATCCACTTTTGTTTGAAGGGCAATTGTCCCTGTTTTGCTTTCTTTTACAACCCTCTATCCCTTACTATGACCATTTTACCGCCATTTTATAGCACAGAAATTGGGGTCCCCAATGACTTATATGAGGTACTAGCTGTACTACCCGGCTTTGCCCAGGTTAATAACTGTTGTTAAAATAGAATGTATTAACAAAAATTTATTCTGCACACAATATCTGCTGCCGGGGATAGTAACTGTCTCTCTGTTTCTCTCCCATTCTCTGTCTATCTCCCCCTCTGTATATATCTCTCTGTCTCTCTCTCTCTGTCTGTCTCTTTCCTTGTCTGTCTCTGACTGTCTCTGTCTCTTTCTCTGTCTGTCTCAATCTTTTTTCCCGTCTGTCTATCTATCTCTTTGCCTGTCTGTCTATCTATCTCTGTCACTTTCCCTGTCTGTCTCTTTCCCTGTCTGTCTCTTTCCCTCTCATTCCCTCGCTTTCCCTCTCTGTCTCTTTCCCTCTCTTTCCCTATCTGTCTCTTTCCCTTTTTCCTTCTGTCTCTTTCCCTGTGTCTGTCTCTTTGCCTGTCTGTTTACCTGTCTTTGTCTGTCTCTTACCCTGTCTGTCTCTTTCCCTTTCTTTCCCTGTCTGTCTGTTTCCCTGTGTCTGTCTCTGTCTCTTTGTCTGTGTCTGTCTCTTTACCTGTCTGTGTCTGTCTCTTAACCTGTCTCTCTCTTTCCCTCTCTTTCCCTGTTTGTCTCTTCCCCTGTCAGTCTGTCTCTTTGTCTGTGTCTGTCCCTTTCCCTGTCTGTGTCTGCCTCTTTCCCTGTCTGTGTCTGTCCAGACATGTGAGTGTGCAAAATTTTGTGGCTGTAGCTGCGACGGTGCAGATGCCAATGCCGGACATACACACAAACATACATACACACACACATACACACATTCAGCCATGTCTGTCTCTTTCCCTGTCAGTCTGTCTCTTTGTCTGTGTCTGTCTCTTTGTGTCTGTCTCTTACCTTGTTTATGTCTGCCTCTTTCCCTGTCTGTGTCTGCTTCTTTCCCTGTCTGTGTCTGTCTCTTTCCCTGGCTGCATTGTGACAAGCCAACATTCCATATAAGGGCGTGGCTGCACATTCTTCTGAAGTTCTGGCTTCACTGTGGCTCCCAGCTCCATTCACTTTAATGGAGGCAGGTTTTTTTGGTGAATAACTGTAAAGTGCGGGGTTAAAATTTCCCCTCAAAACATAGCCTATGACGCTCTCGGGGTCCAGAAGTGTGAGTGCAAAATTTTGTGGATGTAGCTGCGACGGTGCAGATGCCAATCCCAGACATACACACCTACATACACACACACATACACACATTCAGCTTTATATATTAGATTGCATCTGGGGTAAAGTTCTGGCCAAGTCCAGGTCCCAAACTGAAGTTTTGTTTTTGTTTAATGTCCGGCCAACCTAGGAGGACCCAAACTTCCAAGGGTCCATTCATCTCTAATCATTACCCCACTGCCAACAATCCTATGTCATCGTGATGCCAATTCCTACTCCCTACATATCTCATAATAATTACTACCTTTTAATTATGGGGCTTCATACACCAAATAAATCATTGGTTTGGTTCCTGCTTCTTATAGTTCAGGCAACATTTCCTTTAACCATTTTCTGTTTCTAAAAAATTGCACATTATTTTATGCACACTATTATTAGGGCTTCATTATTATAGCAAGCTGATGGATAGTGAAGTTCTGAAAAAAAACTTACTGTGCAGCTGACCCCTGAAAACTTTGCTAGCGAAACATTCAAGTTGCTATAATGGTATCAAGTCAATAGGATCTAGCTACACATTTACCATACAGACAGGAGTAAGCTCATAAATCCTAATTTTAAGTTAATCTATATATTATAGTATATTAGTGCAAACCACTAGAGCTATCGGCTATGCATTACCAGTTGGAAACCACAACTGTACATGTAAAAAATGGTAATAGTAAAAGGAAACAGCATCCAATAAAATATATTTTAATAAGCACATATTGTTTGTCTTGTTACCAATGACATGTTTACAAAAAAAGTTATAATAAAATATACAACAAAAGTTCCTTTTATTTAGAATATATATTTATTTGATATAATATTCCTCAGTTATTGAGAGCCCAAAAATTATGAGATTCTCTAAACAATCTATAAGTTAAATGTGCAGTGTGTATGTAAGTGATACATCAGATGCTACCATCTGTAACTGTAGACTACACTAAAAAAGAAAATATTGGAAAATAGCATATTTCACAAAGGTCTCCATAAGGGTCTGTTCACACTAATGTATAGCAAATTTCATGATCAAAATATATTTTACTGTTTTGTTCTTTTCTACAATAAAAACAAACAAACCTGAATTTCTCATTATATGTTTATAGGATCAGAACTCACAACACCATTTCAATTGAATTATGAATCAAGCCTGCACACTGTAAATAATTTAGAAATAATTTAGAGAAAAAGAGTGATGACTGCTCAACATCAGATAAAGCATTTCCTGGATAAGAAGAACTCACAAATCCAAAAAATGACAAAAACATGTGGAGTTTTCAATAAGAAAATATTCACCAATTGCCTCCCTAAATCACATAATTAGTAAATTGAGTCCACCTGTGTGTAATTTATCTCTATATATAATTGCCTTATTCTGTCTTTCTGTCTTGCTCCAAAATGACCTCATTACAGTGACAACCGTCACCACAGCACGTTTGCTAAAGAGTCTGCGACCAACGGCTCAGCTAAGTGAACAGCACAAACTACGACGACAGGACGACGCCTGACACCCGCACCCACACGGAGTCCCGACTCCCGGGTGAGTGCTGCACCCACGGGAGCCAGCACCGGGAACCCAGCCAACATATACCCTTGCATTGCTGGGATCGTGCCGGGAGCTGGCGTACGCTGGTAACCATGGTACCCATCGGGTAACTAAGCAAAGCGCTTTGCATAGTTACCCGATTGTGTGCCATGGTTACCAGCGTAACTCGGCTGCACCACCCCCCTGCACTTCGCCCTCCGCATGTATACACTGAACACACACACGAATAGTCACCTGTCCCCAGCCATGCAGTCCCCGGCACTGACGTCCTCAGCGCCATGGCCCTGCTCAGCTCCACACATCCCCGCACTCCGCCCTACGCATGTATGCACTTATCCCACACCCCGGCACTACTGCACCCATCATCTTCGCACACACGCAGGCACTACCACTCCCATCATCATCACTGCACACACCCCGGCACCACTGCACCCATCATCCCCACACACGCAGGCACTACCACTCCCATCATCCCCACACACACCCCGGCACTACCGCACACATCATCATCCCCACACACACGCAGGCACTACCGCACTCATCATCATCCCCGCACACACCCCGGCACTACCACACTCATCATCATCCCCGCACACCCTGTCACTACCTGAGGGAAGTCTCCAGTGACAGTGCGAATCACTTCAGTTGCGTGGAGCTGACACAGAGCAGTCGCGTTCTACGGCGCTCCCTGTCAGCTTCATGTAGCAGAGCTGAAAGCGTCCTGTGGATTACTTAGGACCTGGATGGGTGTTTGGGGATTAATAAAGTGGTAAATGAGGGGTTTTTTTGTCTTTTATTCCAAATAAAGGATTTTTCATTGTGTGTTTATTTACTTTCACTTACAAGTTAATCATCAAAGGTATCTCGGGGAGACGCCTGTCATGATTAACAAAGGACTTAGTGGCAGCTATAAGCTGCCATTTAACTCCTCATTACCCCGATTGCCACCGCACCAGGGCAATTCGGGATGATCCGGGTAGAGTCCCGGGACTGTCGCATCTAAAGGATGCGGCAATTCCAGGCGGCAGCTGGCTGATATTGTTAGGGTGGTGGGCTCTCCATAATGTGGGGCTCCCCATCCTGACAATAGCAGCCTTCAGCCATGTGGCTTTATCTCGGCTGGTATCAAACTTGGGGGGGACCGACGTTTTTTTTTTTTAATTATTTATTTATTTATTGTACCGCACACAATATAGACCCGCCCACCGGCAGCTGTGATTGGTTGCAGTCAGACATGCCCCCAAGCTGAGTGACAGCTGTCTCATTGCAACCAATCATAGGTGCCTGTGGGCGGGGAAAGCAAGGAATACAAGATTGAAAAATGAACTGCCTGCATTGTCAAAAGCAGGAGAAGCCACCAGAGCAGTGTGACAGCTGTGCAGCACCACGCCAGTGATCGGTGAGTATGAGAGAGGGGAAGGGAAGGGGGGCAAAATGGGGGGGAGAGCGGGGAGGGGGAAGAGGGGGGGAGAGGGGGAAGAGAGGGGGGGAGAGAGGCGGGGAAGGGTGGATTTTAAATGATTTAGATCGTTCTGCTGGACATGCTGAGCATGTGCAGTAGAACGTGACAGGATCCGTCAGCGGATTCTGTCACTTAGTGCATTGCACCGGATTTCGCCCCCATAGACAATCATTAGACACCTTGGCGGATTCTATTGGAATCCGTCAAGGTGCGATATTTTAACGACCCAACAAGCACTACATGCAATGTTCCCTCCACCTGTCGCTGCGTCAAATTAACGATGCAGTGTCATCCAGCAGATGCAACGCAGACACTTGCGTTACAGTGCGTTGTCAATACAAGCCTATGGAGAATAGCGCAGTGCGTTAATGGACGGCGCTATTCTCCATAGCGGCGGATTGCGCTGAACGCAAGTGTGAAAGTGCCCGAACACACACACACACACACACACTTGGATAGTCACCTGTCCCCAGCCATGCAGTCCCCAGCACTGACATCCTCAGCGCCATGGCTCCGCTCGGCTCCATCCACCCCGCACTCCGCCCCCCGCACACATTACCCCGCATGATGGGGGCACATGTCAGGATGGTGGCTGCACCACGATGGGGGCACATACCAGCATTGGGCCACATCACAGCATCAGCATATTTTTACTTAACTTTACACTGTTCATGGCCTTCTTTCATTACAAGCCATGGAGATCATTAAACATTAGACTCATCTATTAAAACTGTTCCTTCTGTTGTTTGTCATTTTAAAACCAATAAACAATTATAAGAATACTAAATTAAACCTAACCCGTCCAGTCCATTCATTACCTTATTATTCAATCTGCTAACCTACATACACATTCTAGACTACCCGATATGTTAGAATCGGGCCACCTTCTAGCTCTTAATATAACTACAGCTGTTCTGTGAAAGCCTCAAAAATTTGTTTGACAAAATTAAGGACCAAACAGTATCATGAAAACCAAGGTACACACCAGATAGGTCAGGAATAAAGTTGTGGAGAAGAGTAAAGTAGGGTTAGGTATAAAAAAATAGCACAGGCACTGAACATCTCATGAAGCACTATCTTTCGAAAATGGAAGGAGTATGGCACAACTGCAAAGCTGCCAAGATAGGGCAGTCTACCTAAACTGACATCACTAGAAAGGAGAGCACTAATTAGAGAAGCAGCCAAGAGGTCCATGGTCACTCTAGAGAAGCTGCAGAAATCCACAGCTCAGATGGAAGAATCTGTCCACAGAACAATTATTAGTTGTATATTCCACAAATCTGGCCTTAAAAGAAGAGTGTCAAGAATAAAGGCATTTTTGAAAGCAAGCCATAAGAAGAACCATTTGCAGTTTGCAAAAAGCCATGTAGGGGCTATAGCTAGCGTATGGTGAAAGTGCATTATTCATATGAGACCAAAGTAGAACTTTTGGGCTAAATCCAAAATGCTATGTGTGTCAGAAAACTACAATTGCACATCATACTGCTCTAATACTGCCTATATAACCCTACTGTCAAACATGGTGGTGACAGCATCATGCTGTGGAGATGCTTTTCTTCTGCGGGCACAAGGAAGTTGGCCAGAGTTGATGGAAAGATGGATGGAGTAAATACAAGACAATAGACAGGACTGCAATAGACTTAAGACAGGGTAGAGGTTTGCCTTCCAGCAGGTTAACGACCTTAAGCATACTACTAGAGCTACATTGGAATCGTTTAGATCAAACCATATTTATATGCTGAATGGCCTAGTCAAAGTCCAGACCCAAATCTCATTGAGAATCTGTGGAAAGTCTAGAAATTTAATGTTCACATATGCTCTTCATTCAATTTCACTGAGTCAGAACTAATTTGCAAAGAAGAATGGGCCAACATTTCAGCCTCTAGCTGTACAAAGCTGGTAGAAACATATCCAAAAAGACTTGCAGCAGTAATTGCAAAAAAGGTGGTCCTACAAAGTATTAACTTGGGGGGTTGAAGACAAATCCAATCCAATTTAATGTAGGAATGTAACAAAAAATCCTAATAAAACACATTTAAGTTTGAATGTAATGGAAAAAAAATGTAGAAAAGTTCAGAGTATGAATACTTTTTCAAAACACTGTACCAACATCTTTTTTTCCTCTTTGTGTTTCTTTCTGTTTTTGGTTTGTCCTACTACATATCTAATGCAAATAATTGCCTTTTGAAAAGAGTCAAGAACAATTGTCAAGGAAAAAAATAGTCAAACTGGCTTTGGGTAGTGATGCGTGCTCAAGTGGGCTTGTGAATGCTCAAAACTTGTTTGAGCATCGGTGTGTCCGGGCACGCTCATTACTCATTTGAGTATCGCAGGTTTTTCAGATTTTAGAGAGCCAATCAACATGCAGGGGTTACTTGCCATACACAATAATGATGTTGCCATGTTGACTACTGACATTACTGTGATTGGCCAGCTGCATTGCATCATCAGTTATTATATAAGACTGCAGTTCAGAGAGTTGATCTAATAGGGAGAGCTTAGATTAGAGCAGGCACATAGGCAGGATTTATTGTCTTACAGTCTTCTATACTTATACTGCTGCTCGAACTTTAAACCAAAGGTCTTTTTCAGGGCTAATTACTGTACGTTATTCTAGTATAAACACTTTTACCTGCATTGAGAGCAGGGATAGCTGGTGGAGAAGGGATAGTTTTGAATTAAAGCAGGCATATAGGCAGGATTTATTGCCTTACAGTACTTTTATACTTGTACTGCTACTACAACCTAAAACCAAAATTCATTTTTAAGGCTAAATAGGGTCCTTTATTTAATAAACTTCTGTTACCAGGATTTAGTTTAGAGATAGCTGGTGGAGTAGGGATAGTTTATAATTAGAGGCATATAGGCAGGGGTTATTGGATTACAGTCATTCTATACTCATACTGCTGGTATAATCTAAAAACAAAAGTCCTTTTCAGTGATATATACTGTCCCTTATTCTAGTAAAACCACTGTTACTGCATTCAGTGTAGGGATAGCTGGTGGAGGAGGGATAGTTTTGAATTAGAGGCAAATAGGCAGGGTTTATTGCCATTCTGCTCTTTTAAGGACTGACAGTAAAACATTAAAAAAATTAAGAAAAAAAAATGGATTTACAGTAAAAAATATTAGGAAGCATTATTTTCTGTATAATGACTTGTATGTAAGGCAAAATTAAAAAGAGAAAAAAAAATGACCCCTCCACCTCTTAATAGCCGGGCTATTTCTCATGTATTTCCCCATTGATCATGACTACAGTAGAGGACATAGTAGAGGGTGAAATAAAACTACACCCACTGATAGGTAGTCACTGGTAAATATAATTTTTTAACATTTTACTACTTTATATGGGCATATGGTGTGTGACATGTTCAGACACATCCTGTTTAATTTAAGAAGGAGGGACTCTGAAACTCAAAAAGCCTATGCAAACAATGCAAGAACTGCCAAAAATTAAAATCAAAAGGGACTCTGATACACCCTGTATTATACATACAGGAGGGCCTGATACACATTCTGTTCAAATTGTTAGGTAGTGGGGCCCCTAGACTCATAAACAACACTCACTAAGTGCAAGGGCTGCCAAAAATTAGGAGGGACTGCAAAACACCCTGTACTACACACAGAGGAGGGCCTCAGAAAACCTTTTTTCCCCATTTTTAAGGAGTGGGACTTCTAGATTTGTAAAGCCTATGCACTAAGTGCAAGGGTTGAAAAACGTTTACTCTTGGGGGTACACATCTATCTATGTAAGAGAATTATAAATGTAGGCATCCTACACACCTAGAAAAATTAAAAGCAAGAGTCATATGATTACTAGAGATGAGCGAACCGGCCGTGGTTCGGCTCGAGTTCGGTTCGTCGAACGGAGGTCCCGTTCGAGTTCGGTTCGTCGAATGTTCGCATAGGAAACAATGGCAGGCAATCACAAACACAGAAAAACACCTAGAAAACACCCTCAAAGGTGTCCAAAAGGTGACAAACAACTCACAACACAACACAAACACATGGGAAAGTGACAAAGACATATACTCATGCGAAAACAAAAGAGCTGGACAAGGAAAAAGAGGAGGACACACAGATATAGGCATGGCACGCCCTTCTAAAATCATGTAAAACACGACAAGGTGACTCCAAGCGGAGTTCTCCCTTTTTTCCAAAAATTGGGCCACACACACCCACCCATTCAGTGGCAGCACTTGTGCCCCAGTTGTACACTTCACAGCTAGATTTGCATCAAGCACATTCAAAAATACGCCATACTTAACCGTCCCCAGGAGGACACCGGGGTAGGTAGCTAAGTCTTTGCTGAACCATGACTTGTTCATCTTGGCTCCTTTTAAAAAACACAGCAAGCAAGGGTTACTCCAAGCAGAGTCTCCCTTTTTTCCAAAAATTGGGCCACACAGGCACTCACCCCTTCAGTGGCAGCACTTGTGCCCCAGTTGTACACTTCACAGCTAGATTTGCATCAAGCACATTCAAAAATACGCCATACTTAACCGTCCCCAGGAGGACACCGGGGTAGGTAGCTAAGTCTTTCCTGATCCCAGATCTGTTCATCTTGGATCATTTTTAAAAACACGGCAAGCAAGGGTTACTCCAAGCGGAGTCTCCCTTTTTTCCAAAAATTGGGCCCCACACACACCCACCCATTCAGTGGCAGCACTTGTGCTCCAGTTGTACATTTCACAGCTAGATTTGCATCAAGCACATTAAAAAATATGCCATACTTAACCGTCCCCAGGAGGACACCGGGGTAGGTAGCTAAGTCTTTGCTGAACCATGACTTGTTCATCTTGGCTCCTTTTAAAAAACACAGCAAGCAAGGGTTACTCCAAGCGGAGTCTCCCTTTTTTCCAAAAATTGGGCCACACAAGCTCTGGCCATTTTTCAAGATTTGAAGCCCAAAATGAGCAAGGCTCCATTTGCAAAGTCATGGCATCAATGTTCATTTGGAGATACTCCTGTATCATCCTCTCCAGCCGTTGACTATGTCAGACTTGTTGTCTCTGGTGGCCTTGCAAAGGACGGTCTAAAAAAATTATGAAAAGATTCCATAAAATTGCTGTTACCAGCACCAGATACGGTGCTACTGGTACGGGTAGACTGTTGAAGATGACGAGACCGTCCCATGTTTGTCAAGTTACAACTGGGAGATTCACTCCCTGCACCTGCACGGTTGTTTGGTGGAAAAGCCGAGCTAAGATCGAGTAACAGCTTCTGCTGATACTCCTGCATACGTGCGTTCCTTTCTATGGCTGGAATTATGTCACAAAATTTGGACTTGTACTGGGGATCTAATAGTGTGGCAAGCCAGTAGTCATCATCACTTCTAATTTTGACAATACGAGGGTCATGTTGGAGGTAGTGCAGCAAGAAGGCACTCATGTGTCTTGCGCAGCCATGCGGACCAAGTCCACGCTGTGTTTGTGGCATAGAGGTGCTAACCGTTCTTTCTTCCTCTGACATCTCCCCCCAACCTCTTTCAACTGAAATTTGACCAAGGTCTCCCTCATCCGCTGAGTCTTCCATGTCCATGGACAGTTCGTCCTACATTTCTTCATGTTCTCCTGCACCTTCCTCAACATTTCGCCTGCTACCATGCGCCCTTGTTGATCCCTGCCCCCCATGGTCCCATGCCTGTCGCGTTGGTGATGATGAACGTCTGGACCTTGGTGATGTTGTTGTGTCTTGCACATATGAATCCTCCTGTAGTTCCTCCCCTTCCTGTTGTCCCACCCCCTGACTCCGAATAGTGTTTAGCGTGTGCTCCAGCATGTAAATGACTGGAATTGTAATGCTGATAATGGCATTGTCAGCGCTAAACATATTCGTCGCCATGTCGAAACTGTGCAGAAGGGTGCATAGGTCCTTGATCTGAGACCACTCCATCAGGGTGATCTGCCCCACCTCTGCATCTCGTTGGCCCAGGCTATACGTGATGACGTATTGCACCAGGGCTCGGCGGTGCTGCCACAGTCACTGTAACATGTGGAGAGTCGAATTCCAGCGTGTCGGCACATCGCATTTCAGGCGATGAACCGGCAGGCCGAAAGACTTCTGGAGCGATGCAAGTCGCTCAGCTGCGGCGGTTGAACGGCGGAAGTGAGCAGACAGTTTTCGTGCCCTGGTCAGAAGGCCATCTAGGCCGGGATAGTGTGTTAAAAATTGCTGGACAACAAGGTTCAACACGTGAGCCATACAAGGCACGTGTGTCACCTTGCCCAGGCGAAGGGCCGCACCCAGGTTTGCAGCATTGTCGCACACGGCCTTACGAGGCTGCAGGTTGAGTGGAGACAACCATTTATTAAACTCAGTGTCCAGAGCTGCCCACAACTCAGCCGCTGTGTGACTCCTATTTCCAAGACATGTCAAGCTAAAGACCGCCTGATGCCGTTGCGCTCTGCTGCCAGCATAGTAATGAGGGGTGCGTGATTCCTTCTGCGCAGTGCGAACGCTGGTGGCCTGACCAGGCAGGCTTGGGGCGGAGGTGGAGGACCCAGATGAGGTGGAGGAGGCAGAAGCAGTGGTGGAACTTGGACAGACAGAGGATTGACACACAAGTCGTGGGGACGGCAAGACTTGTGCAGCAGACCCTTCACCATCTATCACCATAGTTACCCAGTGCCCAGTCAGCGACATGTAACGTCCCTGTCCATGCTTACTGGTCCAAGTATCGGTGGTGAAATGCACCCGTTCACTCACAGAGTTTCTCAAGGAATCGGTGATGTTGTGTGCGACATGCTGGTGTAGCGCGGGCACACCTTTCTTAGAGAAGTAGTGGCGACTGGGCATCTGGTACTGGGGCACAGCGACAGACATAAGGTCTCTAAAATCCTGTGTGTCCACCAGGCGGAAAGGCAGCATTTCGGTAGCCAAGAGCTTACAGAGGGATAAAGTCAACCTCTTAGCTTTGTCATGGGTCGCAGGAAATAGCCTTTTATTTGTCCACATCTGAGGGACAGAGATCTGGCTGCTGTGTGTAGACGGTGTTGAGTAGGGTGTCCCTGGAAAAATGCAGCTTTGTGAGGAAAGTGCAGGCGTAGACATGATGTCGCCTTCATCAAACGTTGGTGATGTCTGAGGGAGCTGTACACACGTACTTGTTTCCCCTTCCAAACCAACTGACGACCTACCCAGCAAACTGCCTGTTGCGGTTACAGTGGTGGAAGTTGTGCGTGGAAAACCAGGTGTGACAGCTGTCCCCACAGTCCTAGAAGATGAAGAGTGCGCGGATGCACTAGAAGGGGCAGGCGGTGGATGGTTCGCTCCGCTAGGCCGCATTGCAGCACGGTGAGCTTCCCACCGGGACATATGATATTTATTCATGTGACGATTCATGGAAGAAGTTGTCAAACTGCCTAGGTTTTGCCCTCTACTAACAGAATCATGACAAATTTTACAGATCACATAATTTGGGCGATCTTTTGCTATGTCAAAAAAGGACCAGGCTAGGCAAGGCTTAGAGGGCATGCGACCTGCTGATCCAACCCGACTAGTGATCAGAGGCACAGTGGTGGCTGAGGATGCAGTTGTAGACGTGCTTCCAGTACTCCTACTCTGTCCAGGAAGGCGCAAGGTAACTTCGTCGTCAGTTGCATCCTCCTCCACCGTCTCTGTTGACCTCCTCGAGGGCCTGACTGTGGGTTGACAGTAGGTGGGATCTAGAACTTCCTCATCAATTGTTGTGTTTGCACTCCCCTCACCCTCAGATCGAGCCTCTTCTTGCCCTGACCGAATATTTAAGTTGTCATCCCAATCTGGTATCTGCATCTCATCGTCATCAGTATGTTCCTCATTGTCTATAACAACAGGTGTTACAGTTTGTGAAAAAGGGTCAACATTATGCTGAGAAACTTGGTCCTCACGGCCTGAATCAGAGTCACAAAGGTTCTGGGCATCACTGCAGACCATTTCCTGGTCTGTACTCACTGTAGCTTGGGAGCAGACCTCTGATTCCCAGGCTATAGTGTGACTGAACAGCTCTGCAGACTCAGCCATCTCAGTTCCACCATACTGTGCAGGGCAGATGGAGACTTCAGAGCTGGGAGAAAGCAAGTTTGATTGGGCTGACAACTCAGAGGACTGGTGTTTTTTGGATGCGGTAGTTGAGGTGGCGGAGAGCGCACTTGTTGGACCACTTGAGATCCATTCAAGCATTTTCCTTTTTCGGCCATCTTCTACCTTTGTTCCAGTTGTTCGTGTCCGTAAAAAAGGGAGCACATAGGATTGTCCACGGTAAGTAGTAGACATCTTACTTTTGCTGGAAGATGGTCTATCTTCAGCAGATGGTAATGGAGCTTTGCCACCTTCCCCACGGACAAACCCTTTTTTTCCTTTTCCAACACGCCTCTTCCCCTTTCCACCAGCATCTGTCATTTTGCCACTCATTTTGATTGCGACAAGATTGTGCACTTAAAATGTGGTAGTAAAAATTGAGAGGTGGTGTAGATTTCAGCGGTGGTCTAGCTTTATTAACAGCAGAATAAACAGCAATATTTATCCCTGACAATGCAACTACGGCCCTTAAACTGGCAGCAGTGTTTGCTAGTATAATGGCTTAGTAACAATGAGTTTGAGTGTGCAATGCAGGCAGACGTGCTGCAAATATCTTTGCACTAGTGGGACAATACAGAAGTCCAACAGCCACTTTTAGGATGCCACTAAGTTCACTCAGTGTTTGCTAGTATAATGGCTTAGTAACAATGAGTTTGAGTGTGCAATGAAGGCAGACGTGCTGCAAATATCTTTGCACTAGTGCGACAATACAGAAGTCCAACAGCCACGTTTAGGATGCCACTAAGTTCACTCAGTGTTTGCTAGTATAATGGCTTAGTAACAATGAGTTTGAGTGTGCAATGCAGGCAGACGTGCTGCAAATATCTTTGCACTAGTGGCACAATACAGAAGTCCAACAGCCACGTTTAGGATGCCACTAAGTTCACTCAGTGTTTGCTAGTATAATGGCTTAGTAACAATGAGTTTGAGTGTGCAATGCAGGCAGACATGCTGTAAATATCTTTGCACTAGTGGGACAATACAGAAGTCCAACAGCCACTTTTAGGATGCCACTAAGTTCACTCAGTGTTTGCTAGTATAATGGCTTAGTAACAATGAGTTTGAGTGTGCAATGCAGGCAGACGTGCTGCAAATATCTTTGCACTAGTGGGACAATACAGAAGTCCAACAGCCACGTTTAGGATGCCACCAAGTTCACTCAGTGTTTGCTAGTATAATGGCTTAGTAACAATGAGTTTGAGTGTGCAATGCAGGCAGACGTGCTGCAAATATCTTTGCACTAGTGGGACAATACAGAAGTCCAACAGCCACTTTTAGGATGCCACTAAGTTCACTCAGTGTTTGCTAGTATAATGGCTTAGTAACAATGAGTTTGAGTGTGCAATACAGGCAGACGTGCTGCAAATATCTTTGCACTAGTGGGACAATACAGAAGTCCAACAGCCACGTTTAGGATGCCACTAAGTTCACTCAGTGTTTGCTAGTATAATGGCTTAGTAACAATGAGTTTGAGTGTGCAATGCAGGCAGACGTGCTGCAAATATCTTTGCACTAGTGGGACACTGCAGAAGTCCAACAGCCACGTTTAGGATGCCACTAAGTTCACTCAGTGTTTGCTAGTATAATGGCTTAGTAACAATGAGTTTGAGTGTGCAATGCAGGCAGACGTGCTGCAAATATCTTTGCACTAGTGGGACAATACAGAAGTCCAACAGCCACTTTTAGGATGCCACTAAGTTCACTCAGTGTTTGCTAGTATAATGGCTTAGTAACAATGAGTTTGAGTGTGCAATGAAGGCAGACGTGCTGCAAATATCTTTGCACTAGTGCGACAATACAGAAGTCCAACAGCCACGTTTAGGATGCCACTAAGTTCACTCAGTGTTTGCTAGTATAATGGCTTAGTAACAATGAGTTTGAGTGTGCAATGCAGGCAGACGTGCTGCAAATATCTTTGCACTAGTGGCACAATACAGAAGTCCAACAGCCACGTTTAGGATGCCACTAAGTTTACTCAGTGTTTGCTAGTATAATGGCTTAGTAACAATGAGTTTGAGTGTGCAATGCAGGCAGACATGCTGTAAATATCTTTGCACTAGTGGGACAATACAGAAGTCCAACAGCCACTTTTAGGATGCCACTAAGTTCACTCAGTGTTTGCTAGTATAATGGCTTAGTAACAATGAGTTTGAGTGTGCAATGCAGGCAGACGTGCTGCAAATATCTTTGCACTAGTGGGACAATACAGAAGTCCAACAGCCACGTTTAGGATGCCACCAAGTTCACTCAGTGTTTGCTAGTATAATGGCTTAGTAACAATGAGTTTGAGTGTGCAATGCAGGCAGACGTGCTGCAAATATCTTTGCACTAGTGGGACAATACAGAAGTCCAACAGCCACTTTTAGGATGCCACTAAGTTCACTCAGTGTTTGCTAGTATAATGGCTTAGTAACAATGAGTTTGAGTGTGCAATACAGGCAGACGTGCTGCAAATATCTTTGCACTAGTGGGACAATACAGAAGTCCAACAGCCACGTTTAGGATGCCACTAAGTTCACTCAGTGTTTGCTAGTATAATGGCTTAGTAACAATGAGTTTGAGTGTGCAATGCAGGCAGACGTGCTGCAAATATCTTTGCACTAGTGGGACACTGCAGAAGTCCAACAGCCACGTTTAGGATGCCACTAAGTTCACTCAGTGTTTGCTAGTATAATGGCTTAGTAACAATGAGTTTGAGTGTGCTAAGGGCAGGAGGGTACAGTGGCAGGGTTGTGGGTCTCTGGGTAGATGAAAGGAAGCCTGCCTTTCTATCCCTCCTAATGGGGAAATGCAGCAAGGAAATCCCTGACCTTAACTACACAGACGCTGTCATCTTGTGTAGCTGGTAAACTTTGTTTTCACGGACCTGTCACCTATGGCACTGACCCTGCCGGTATTAGCCCTTAAAAGGACTGATAGAAAGTGCTATCCCTATTCTGTACAGCGCTGTGTATAGAGCGTACACAGCAGTATCGGAGATAGGCGCTGCGCCGGCGGTGACTGACACCAAGGACGCAGAAGAGATAATGGCGTCCGGACGGGCAGATACTCGTTTTTATAATGCAGGGACATGTGACATGGACATCCTATCACACATGCCGTTGCTTCTCTGGCTAAAAGTACACTTAGCTGTGTGTGTGTCTGGGATTGGCTGACATGCTGGCCCGCCCCACTACACGCGCGCGCTTAGGGAAGGAAGACAAGGAAAAAAAAAAAAATGGCGATCGCCATTATCCATACAGCAGTGATCTGAATGCGCTGTTCCCGCACACTATACACTGAAATTTCATAATAGTGTGAGTCACAGAGTGACTTACACTATTACAGCGGAAAGCCAGCAAGTAATTAGCTGGTCTTTTTGCTGCTAGAACCGTTCTCGAACGTATCTAGAACTATCGAGCTTTAGCAAAAAGCTCGAGTTCTAGTTCTATCTAGAACAGCCCCCAAAATCACTCGAGCCGCGAACTGGAGAACCTCGAACCTCGAACCGCGCTCAACTCTAATGATGACAAATGTATGCCCAGTCCTTGGCACAATGTGTTCACTCCCACATGTGTTACAGACATGGTTTGGAGGTGGAGGAAACCGTGATGGAATTAGGGCCAAAAAATGTTCAGCATCGGTAGCATATGTGCTCTCCCAGTGTCCGGCTTGGTCCCAGCCTCCACAAGGTTCAACCAGTGTACCATCAGGGAAATGTAGCTTCCCTGACCTCAAGCACTTGTCCACAAGTCAGTCATTAAGTGAACCTTCCCAGTAACTGCATTGGTCATGGCTTAGGTGATGTTATGGAACACATGCTAGTGTAAGGCAGGGATGACACACTGGGAAAAATAATGGCAGCCGTGGACCAAGTACTGAGGGATGGCTACCACCCTGAGATTGCAAAAAGCCTCAATTTTCACAGCCTAATGGCAAAATTTACAGGCCAAGCATTCTGGAATGTGCCTGCTTAGTGTTTGGGCCTGTGGATGGATGGTTGAACAGTTACATTTGCATTTCAAGCCCTGAGGTAGGGACAACTGAACGCTGTGCTGGGACAAAGAATAGGACATGGTTACTGATGGTGCTTGCGAATGTGCAAGGACAGGTGCAGGGTGGGTGATATCCATGCCTGGGTCTTGTAAAGGGAATTAGCAAGCATGTAGCACAGGCAAAAAGATACTGGTGTCACTTGCAGTCACTGATTGTGGACCCAGGCATTTGGCCCACCATGCTATGATGATGTCCCTGAGCATGCTGGTGGTGGTCAACCTGGTATTGGCCTGTTGGCTGCTAATCTTAGTATGGCAACGGTTGGAAATGACCGTTATTTACATATTCTGCACTTTCTTTAAAAAAGTACCATACTGAGAAGCACCTAATCAAGGGGGTGTTATGATTAACAGTTGCCTGCCTTCTCCCTCTAGCCACCTCACTACCTCTTACTGTCTGTTGAGGTGTTAAATCCCTGTACTTCTGTGCTGCTGTCCTCGCTGTGCATGGTACCTTCCCAGGCTACGTCAGTGACTTCATCGTCCACCACCTTGTCTTCTACTTCCGCAGTCTGATACTCCTGACTTGTTGACTTAACAACATGACTTGTTGTCAACTGTTTCTCATCATTATCTACCTCATGAGATACTAGTTTCCATTCCCCACCATCATCTTCTAGTGACAATGACTGCTCAAATATTTGGACATCACCAAACATGATCTTCTCATGTCTCTCTTCAAATGTGCAAGTGTAAGAAGTCAGAATCAATAAATAGAAATGTAGAGCTCGCTGGAGCATGTGAGTGTGAAATCACTTGTCTTCTGGGACTCGAACTAGTGGAAGGAAGTAGGATCAGTGTGAGGATTATGTGGTCCAGACTTTTGGCTACTGAGACTGGACCATGTAGAAGACAGGGTGATGCTGGGAAGTATACTGGACGCATTAGCTTCAATTCAACTGACCACCTGTGCAAACTATATAGACTTAAAAAGTAGTGTCCCACCCCCCCCTGCAAAGTGGGGCAGGAAGCTTGGTCTCGTGGATGAGCGTTGTTGTTATGTGGCCAGAGCAGTTAGTTTCACCTGGCCCATGGCATCTTGTGCATGTCCACTTTCCCGTCACTTGCTGCATGGCTTCCACATTTTAAATTAGATATATAGTATCATAGTATCATAGTTTTTTAAGGTTGAATGGAGACTCTAAGTCCATCTAGTTCAACCCGTAGCCTAACATGTTGATCCAGAGGAAGGCAAAAAAAACCCCAATGTGGCAAACAAGTTCCAATGGGGAAAAAATTTCCTTCCTGACTCCACATCCGGCAATCAGACTAGTTCCCTGGATCAATACCCTGTCATAAAATCTAATATACATAACTGGTAATATTAAATTTTTCAAGAAAGGCATCCAGGCTCTGCTTAAATGTTAGTAGTGAATCACTCATTACAACATCATGCGGCAGAGAGTTCCACAGTCTCACTGCTCGTACAGTAAAGAATCCTCGTCTGTGATTATGATTAAACCTTCTTTCCTCAAGACGTAGCGGATGCCCCCGTGTTCCAGTCACAGGCCTAGGTGTAAAAAGATCTTTGGAAAGGTCTCTGTACTGTCCCCTCATATATTTATACATTGTGATTAGATCCCCCCTAAGCCTTCGTTTTTCCAAACTAAATAACCCCAAGTTTAATAACCTGTCTTGGTATTGCAGCCCCCCCATTCCTCTAATAATCTTGGTCGCTCTTCTCTGCACCCTCTCCAGTTCAGCTATGTCCTTCTTATATATCGGTGACCAGAATTGTACACAGTATTCTAAGTGCGGTTGCACTAGTGACTTGTACAGAGGTAGAACTATATTTTTTTCATGAACACTTATACCTCTTTTAATACATCCCATTATTTTATTAGCCCTGGCAGCAGCTGCCTGACACTGTCCACTAAAGTGAAGTTTACCATCCACCCATACACCCAAGTCTTTTTCTGTGTCTGTTTTACCCAGTGTTCTACAATTAAGTACATAATCATAAATGTTATTTCCTCTACCCAAGTGCATGACCCTACATTTATCTACATTAAACTTCAATTGCCACTTCTCAGCCCAATCCTCCAACTTACATAAATCTCCCTGTAATATAAAATTATCCTCCTCTGTATTGATTACCCTGCAGAGTTTAGTATCATCTGCAAATATTGAAATTCTACTCCGCATGCCCCCAACAAGGTCATTTATAAATATGTTGAAAAGAAGCGGGCCCAATACTGACCCCTGTGGTACCCCACTATGAACTGAGACCCAGTCCGAGTACGTACCATTAATAACCACCCTTTGTTTCCTATCACTGAGCCAGTTTTTAACCCAGTTACACATATTTTCCCCTATCCCCATTATTCTCATTTTATGTACCAACCTTTTGTGTGGCACCGTATCAAAAGCTTTTGAAAAGTCCATATACACAACATCCACTGCATTTCCCTGGTCCAGGCTTGAACTTACCTCTTCATAGAAGCTGATCAAATTAGTTTGACAGGATCGATCCCTCATAAACCCATGTTGATAGTCTGTCATAAGGTTATTTTTCTTGAGATACTCCAGTATAGCATCCCTCAAGAAACCCTCAAGGATTTTACCAACCGTAGAGGTTAAACTTACCGGCCTATAATTTCCCGACTCAGTTTTTGTCCCCTTTTTTAATATTGGCACCACATGCGCCAGTCCTGCGGTACCGACCCTGTTATTAAGGAATCTGAGAAGATTAAAAATAATGGTCTATCTATCACAGAACTCAATTCCTGTAGTACTCTGGGGTGTATGCCATCCGGGCCCGGAGATTTGTCAACCTTAGTGATTTCGAGGCGGCGGCGTACTTCCTGCTATATATACTTCCTTCCTATATATGTATATACCTGCAAACTTTCTGGTATTAATAGGGAAATGAAAATCTGTAGTCCTGAAAAGGAAATATTTTTTAGGGTACAGCAGCAGCATACCTATAGAAGGACTGTAAGTGTATGTGCACATGTTGAGTATTTGTTTGCAGAAATGTCTGCACCTTTTCTGCATCTGCTGACGGGAAAAATACAGTTGCAAAACTGCACATTTTTGCATGCATTTTTGCAAGCGTTTTTCACCTGTGTTTTGTAGCATTTTTGACTGACTTCATTGAAGTCAATGGGTGAAAATATGCGGCATAACCACTGAAGAAAATGACATGCTGCAGATTAATTTCAGAACCAAATCTGCAAGTCAAAAATAAGCAATGTTTGCATGACATTTTAGGATTCTCATTGACTTTTCTGGCATCAGGATACCATTCAGGTTTTGTGACAAATCTGCACTCAAAAACGCATCACAAAATGCAATAAAAACACAACTTGTGCACACAGCCTTATACTCTGACAACATTCCAGGCATCTTTCCCATGCTGTTCCCATTCAATATGAGCAGAGTTTCAACCTATTCAGAGGCTTTCTTGCCCCCCAAAGCCATCCAATTAGGGCCTTCCAGAAAAATGCTCGAGATACCCATTGACTTCCATTATACTCGTTACTCGAGTCGAAGCACATCCGAGAATCCGAACTGTTCGATTCAAATACCACTCATGACTAGCTTTGGGTGATAAAGGGAAAAGGCACTGGAGGCAGGGAAAGCATGTCAGAATAGATATTGAAGCTGAATATAGTATAACCATGCAGTCTGCAGAATTCATTGAACTGGATAGGAATAATGACTCCAGATTATAATTTCCAAAACCATATGCACTGTATATAACAGTAAATAAAATTGAATAAAAATAAAATGATGATTGCATGGACATTGTCAGGCTGTCACTTTGTGGAAACTATTATCTTCTGAATGAAAAATAAAAGAAATGGAACAAAGTCATAAGCAATTGTTAACAAAAAGGTCGTCATGGCAAATATATAGCAAAACGTCCTTGAAATGCTAGGCTGAAAATAGCTATTATAACTGTAGAAAAGTGCTTGAGCACAATGCTTCTTTGGTTATGTGTTGATTCCCACAATTTAATACTACTGTATGTTTATAGGCAAAGCACTCAGCGAAGAGCTATTACACAGTTTCAGATCAGTATACGCAGTGCAAGACCAAGATATGCAATGTGGATAAATAGAATAAATTGAAATGTTACAGAATTCCCATTTCTAGCAAAGTATAGTGTGCTACTATATCCATTACACATCCCTTCATTATAGCACTTGCAATTAGGGATGAGCGAGTATACTCATTACTACTCGGTACTACTTTTCAATGGGATCCTAATAAATATGGATTTTTAAAGAAACGGAAATTCTCCTATGAATCCTTATGGAAACAAAGAGTCCAGCGCTTCAAGAATCAAAGGAGACCGCCAGGTAAGAATTCCAGTTAGATTTCATATAAGTTATGGGTACAGCATGTTGTCACACATATACTCCATAGGAAGACAGTGGTCTCTTGTGATAATTGGAGCACTTGGCTCTTTGTTTCTGTGGTCTGTTCTGGATGCCCAGTTCCTGTCATCCTGGCTGCTGGAGGATCGCTGTACGGTCCAGTGTGTGAACTAAAAATTTTTGTGCTTTTAAGAATTCTTTCGGACGTAGTTGCTGGACACTCCTAAATTGCTTAACTGTTCACAATAACAGTAATTTTGAACAGGGGTGCAAAAACTTTAGCATGCCACTGTGTGTATTTAAACACAGATGTGTGAATGCAGCGTAAACAAATTTGAAGAACTTCTTCAATAAACACATCCACATGATCTTTTTCTTTTCATATAAAAATGACTACTAATGAAATTTTATTAAAAAAAATACACAAAATTGAAAGATTTTCCTGGAAAATAACAACCATTAACCTATTCACAACATCCACCATACGTGTACGGTGCAAGTCGGAAGAGAGTGTATGGAGTGGGTTCACAGGATGACCCCACCCGATACTTAGTAGGTAATAGCTGCGTATTACCACCTGGACCTGCCACTAACAATTGTAGGGGGAGCAATGTTCCGCCCTCAACTGTTAACCTATTAAATCCTGATGCTAAACTCTGATAGCGGCATTTACCATGCCCTAGCATGGGGATGTGCAATTTTAAGCTCCCATCGGTGCACCTGTGACAAAATTGTGGGTTGCCAATGGGTTGATATGATAGCCAGGGGTCTCCAGAAGACCTCCGTGCTTGTTAAAGCAGCACTCCTTTGAAACCTGCCTATGGCCAGACATCAAAGGAGACTGTGATCTTTGCCATGTCATTGCCGTGCAAAGTACAAGCGATCAGACAATCACAGGGTATAATTCTCTATGGAGATTATTGAAAACAGGAAAAAGTAAGACAAACATGTTTTAAAAAGAATGAAAAATACATTAAAAAACATAACTTCAAATTACCCTGGTTTTGGTTAATTAAATATAAAGCTAATAAAATACATATGTGGTAAATCACTGAGTTCACAGAAGTATTATCTATCAAAATATAAAAGCAATTAAAGGGAACCCGTCAGGTGCAATATGCAGCCAGAACCACAACCAGTTCTGGGTGCATATTGCTAATCCCTGCCTGTCAGTCCCTGTATACACTCGCATAGATAAAGAGAACTTTAGAAAAAGTATTTGTAAAGATCTTTTATCGTATGCTAATGAGGGAAGGGACTAGTCCCCTGGGCGTTAGTTTCCCTGGCTAGTCGGCCCCGTTAGCATGTTAGTATGCTCTTGTGGCTGTGCTAACATGCTAATGAATGTGGAGCGTCAAAGGATGATCTCACTCACTTCTCCGCTGCCATCACCGCCCGATGCTGGATTTCAGCTCAGTGCACATGACCCCGGAGTTTCGGTCATGCGCACTATGAAACCGGATGTACGCGTACTGGCTTCAAACTGAAGTAGTGAGCATGACCGAACTCCGGCCGAAATCCAGCATTGGACGGTGATGGCAGTGGAGAGGTGAGTGAGATCATCCTTTGATGCTGCACATTCATTAGCATGTTAGCACAGCCACAGGGGCATACTAACATGCTAATGGGGCTGACTAGCAAGGGAAGCAACGCCCAGGGGACTAGTCATCTCACTCAATAGCATACGATAAAAGATCTTTAGAAATACGTTTTCTAAGGATCCCTTTATCTAAGCTAGTATATACAGGGGCATTAGGCAGGGATTAGCAATATGCACCCAGAACTGCTAGTGGTTCTGGGTGCATATTGGACGTGATAGGTTCCCTTTAACACAATTGGTAAACACAAAATAAATTCAAGAAAACCAAAACTATGTTTCTTGATCACTGCAATAGCACAAAAAGTGTCTTCAAAATGTCATATCTATCTCAAAATGGTAAAAATAAAAACAACCTTCCCTGCATATATATACTGTATATAAACCATCGTCTAAAAAATGAAAACATTATGGGTCTTGGAAAATGGCAGATTAACCCCCCAATTTTTTCTGCAATCTTCACATTTTTTTTCACCAAGAAAATAACAAAAAACTGGACATGTTTGGTATTACCATAATCGTAAAACAATTCCCTAAAAACCATGTCAGAAATGTGTGTTTTTCACAACTTTCCCACATTTTGAATTTGTTTCCTGTTTTTCCATACACTATGTAGTAAAATGAATGGTGTCATTCAAAAGTACTTCTCGTACTACAAAAAAAAAGCCCTTATATGTCTTTGTGGACAGAAAAACAAAAAAGGAATGGCTCTGTGAATAAGGGAAGGAAAAATCAAAAATGCAAAAACTAAAATTGTCCATGTCGCGAAGGAGTTGTCCAACAGTAAGGAAAAAAACATTTTAGCTATTAATTGATAGAAAATAATAATTGGTTCCTTGCTCACCTTCTGATACCCCTGCAGATCCAGAGCTGGTGGCTACAGAGGTCTCCACTGGTTCTGGAAGCAGTGTCTCCCCCATCTGGAGCTCCCAGCTCTGCTGCAGCCAGTAGTGGGCTGCACCAGTGAAGTAAAGGGTGCTTTATACGCTGTGACATCACTAGCGATTGCTAGCGATGTCGAGCGCGATAGCACCCGCCCCCGTCGTTCATGCGACATTTGGTGCTCGCTGCCGTAGCAAACATTATCGCTACTGCAGCGTCACATGAACATACCTTGTCAGCGACGTCGCTGTGACCGCCGAACAATCCCTCCCTCAAGGGGAAGGTGTGTTTGGCATCATAGCGATGTCACTGCGGCGTCACTAAGCGGCCGGCCAATAGAAGCGGAGGGGCGGAGATGAGCGGGACGTAACATCCCGCCCACCTCCTTCATTCCTCATTGTCGGTGGACGCAGGTAAGGAGATGTTCATCGTTCCTGCGGTGTCACACATAGCGATGTGTGATGCCACAGGAACGACGAACAACATCGTACCTGTGGCAGTAGCGATATTAAGGAAAGGAGCGACGTGTCAACAATCACCGTTTTTGAATGATTTTGCAATCGTTGATCGTCGCTCCTTGGTGTCACATGCTGCGAAATCGCTACAGGCACCGGATGTGCGTCACTAACGACGTGACCCTGATGATATATCGGTAGCGATGTCACAGCATGTAAAGCACCCTTAACTCAAAGAGGGCATCATAGAAAAAACATCCAATGATGTACTCTTCTGGTCACCTTACCTTTGCCGTACATTACAGGCTGTAGCAGTGGTAGGATTTCCAAGTTGGGTGGAAACAGCAGGCAGAGATATCTGGAGAGGACTACGCTGAAACAGCATTGACTCTTGAAAATACGTTTTCTACCATGTATGATTTTCAATCAATCCGTGGCTAAATAACATGTTTTGTAGTGTTGGACAACCCCTTTTATAATTTTACTATAAGGGTAGATGGAAGGTAAAAGTTGGTTCCTCCCGTCAACAATCAACTGAGAAGAGTTGCCACTGCACTTGGGAAATGTCCACAGCTTTCTCAATTATATTACATGATCATGGGAAGTTTCAGATGAATTTTGTTTTGTGGGTGACCCCTTTGAAATGATTAGATGAGCATGGTGGGCTTGTAGTCTGACATATTTATTATATTTTCCCCTGTTTCCTGCTCATTAATCAAAGACAGTTTTTCTAGTGTGTCATGTAAAAAGGAAAGACTAACTAAACCATATTGCAATATGCAAAATAAATCCTTGGTAGTGCCATGTACAAGAATATATCACATACAAACTCTACAGAATATTTAATTTCAATTTTAAACAGGAGTTATCCTATAAAATTGTTAAAGTAATGGTAATTTTTGAGAACTTTACAATTCAAGCTGACACAAATGTAAAAGAATAAATATATAAATAATGTAAAAACATCCCACCAGTTTGCAAGTCAGCCTGCAAATCTCTAATAAGACGTGTGATGCTGTGAGACAGAATGGCAAGCTTAATTCAAAGTTTGGATATAAAAGTAATGCCAGAATAATTATTTTAAGATTGTGCCATGCTGTAAACTGAATTATACTTGACAGTGCCAGTACAAGAATGTGACTTCTATTTCTACTTCTCCTGTTGATTATGGAGCAGGCTGCTAAAAGTAATTGACTGATTTAGGCTGGCACAGTTAGCATTTGTGGCTTTGTTTCTTCAGATGGTGCAATATCTCAGAGATTTTCTGCATGAACTGAGACTTGCCTTTACTTTTCTATGTCACAGCTTTTCCACCATGCGTCTACACTTCTTACATTAGAAATCTTATTGAATTATGTTATATGACAGCTTCAGATTTAGCAGATGGAAGTTTACACAATTATAAAAGTTGGCAGGAATTTGCATATCCTGTTTCAAGAGTCTGAGGCATAAGCAGAGGTTGTCAGTTAAACATGTTAGTGTTATGTCACAACTTTCTAAACTCCCATTTATCAACCATCACTAATAATAAGGGAATGTCTTGTGTTATAATTTTAATAACATCTCAACTTCAAAACACATTGGGAATCTAACACATTTGAATAGGTACAATAATAAAAATATTGTATTAGCAAGTCATGTGTCTTGTCTCTGTATATGTGTGATTTCTGTATGTGTGTGGTGTATATGTGATATCTCTACATGTGTCTGGTTTCTGTATGTGTGTGGTGTATATGTGTTATCTCTACATGTGTCTGGTTTCTGTATGTGTGTGGTGTATATGTGTTATCTCTACATGTGTGTGGTTTCTGTATGCGTGGTGTATGTGTTATCTCTACATGTGTGTGATTTCTGTATGTGTGTGGTGTATATGTGTTATCTCTACATGTGTGTGGTTTCTGTATGTGTGGTGTATATGTGTTATCTCTACATGTGTGTGATTTCTGTATGTGTGTGGTATATATGTGTTATCTCTACATGTGTGTGGTTTCTGTATGCGTGGTGTATGTGTTATCTCTACATGTGTGTGATTTATGTATGTGTGGGGTGTATATGTGTTATCTCTACATGTGTGTGGTTTCTGTATGCGTGATGTATGTGTTATCTCTACATGTGTGTGATTTCTGTATGTGTGTGGTGAATATGTGTTATCTCTACATGTGTGTGGTTTCTGTATGTGTGGTGTATATGTGTTATCTCTAGGTGTGTGATTTCTGTGTTTGTGTTGTGTATATGTGTTATCTCTTCATGTGTGTGATATCTGTATGTGTGTGGTGTATATGTGTTATCTCTACATGTGTGTGATTTCTGTATGTGTGTTATCTCTACATGTGTGTGATTTATGTATGTGTGTTATCTCTACATGTGTGTGATTTCTGTATGTGTGTTATCTCTACATGTGTGTGATTTCTGTATGTGTGTTATCTCTACATGTGTGTGATTTCTGTATGTGTGTTATCTCTACATGTGTGTGATTTCTGTATGTGTGTTATCTCTACATGTGTGTGATTTCTGTATGTGTGTTATATCTACATGTGTGGGATATCTGTATGTGTGTGGTATATATGTGTTATCTCTACATGTGTGTGATTTCTGTATGTGTGTTATATCTACATGTGTGTGATTTCTGTATGTGTGTGGTGTATAAGTGTTATCTCTACATGTGTGTGATCTCTGTATGTGTGTGGTATATGTGTTATTTCTACATGTGTGTGATTTCTGTATGTGTGTGGTGCATGTGTCATATCTACTTGTGTGTGATTTCTGTATGTGTGTGGTATATGTGCTAACTCTGCATGTGTGGGATTTTTGTGTTTGGTGTATGTGTGTCATATCTACATGTGTGTCATTTTTATGTGTGTCATATATGTGTATTATCTCTACATGTGTGTGATTTCTGCATGTATGTGTGTAATCTCTGCATGTGTGTTATTTCTGTATGTGTGGTGTATATGTGTTGCCTCTGCATGTGTGTGATTTCTGTATGTGTGATGTATGTATGTTATCTCTGCATGTGTCTTATTTCTGTATGTGTGTGGTGCATGTGTGTTCTCTCTGTATGTGTCTTATTTCTGTATGTATGGTATATGTGTGTTATCTCTACATGTGTGTGATTTCTGTATGTGTGTAGTGTATATTTGTGGTGTCTATATGTGTGGTATCTGCATGTATATAGTGTCTGTATGTGTATGTAGGGGCAGAGGCTGCAGTCACTGACACACTCCCTCAAATGATGAGTCATCAATGTTGCCTGTTTCAGGGGCTGGTCTTATTCTTGTGAGCTGCCATTGTGTGATCTGCACAATGACGGAGTGCTCTTTGTTTCCAGCTCAGATCAGCTGTAAGGAGGCGGCAATAGAGCAGGCAAACAGTCAAGGTGCGTTAACAAAATCCCTGGCTTACAGAGACCAGAAGTGACGACACTTGTGAGGGCAGCGCTTGTCTTTGAACGCCACCTGGTACTCTGACAATGCTCCCTGGCTGTCTACTCCGCTGTGTTGCCATCTCATTACAGCTGAT
Source organism: Anomaloglossus baeobatrachus (assembly GCF_048569485.1). Classification (NCBI taxonomy): domain Eukaryota; kingdom Metazoa; phylum Chordata; class Amphibia; order Anura; family Aromobatidae; genus Anomaloglossus; species Anomaloglossus baeobatrachus. The sequence goes on along the minus strand of NC_134353.1, from coordinate 303,195,145 downwards.
CTGAGCTGGCAACACAGAGCATGCTGTCATTGTGTACATCGCACAATGATAAATTAATACACCTGGTAAACCAAAAGAAAAAAGGGGAGCTCACCAGTCTGAATGTAGCAATTTCACTTCATGAGATGGGAAATGGGTGCCAGATGCTCTGGTAAGGCGTCGACCAGAAAGGTAGAAATGAAGGCGTGAAGAAACGGCATCTTCCAAGGAGTGATGAGTAAAATCAAAAAATCTTTATTCAAAGCATTTTAAAAACACTAAAAAAAAACTACAGGTGTTAACATGCTGCAGTTTTTTTTAGTGTTTTTAAAATGCTTTGAATAATGATTTTTTTAGTTTACTCATCGCTCCTTGGAAGATGCTTTTCCTTCACTCCTTCATTAATACACCTGGTACCCTAATAAAACCAAATCACAGATAAAAAACTAAACACCCAAAGAAAAGGTAAATCTACTTTGGTCAGGCAGAAAGAGAAGCCGACTACAGAGCACAAACTGGTTAAGATCCAGGCACATGACAGGGAGAAGGCGGACAGTTGTTCTCAAGAGCACCCACACATGGCAAGTTTCCAGGGCAAGGCTTAGGTGTTCTTTTTTTCTGGTGTATTCCGATGCACCCCTTTCGTCACAAAAAAGAGTATTTGGTTCATGTTTTATTATTTTTCTTTTCCTCCTCACCCTCCACGATAGATAAGCAGGGTCCTCATGCGGCCCTCGCTACAAATTTTTAGAGCGCCATCAGGCATCCCTCAGTCATCATTTTAGTGGTCTATAAGGGTTCCCTCACTCAGAATTATTGGATGGCCATCAGGTAACCCTCACTCATCAATTTTGGGGGGCTATCAGGCAGCCTTAACTCATCAATTTTGGAGGGGCATCATGTGACCCTCAGTCATCAATTTTGGAGGGCCATCAGGGGGCCCTCTCAAACTTTGGAGGGCCATCAGGCAGCCATCAATCATACATTTTGGAGAGCCATCAGATGGCTCTCACTCATCAATTTTGAAAGGCCAAAAAGCGTCCCTAACTCATTAATTTTGGAGGCCCATTAGATGGCCCTCAATCATCAGTTTTAGAAGGCCACTAAGCAGCCTTCACTCATAAATTTTGAAGGGCCATCAAATGGATCTACATCATAAATTTTAGAGGGCTATCAGGTAGTCCTCATTCATCAATTTTGGAAGGTCACCAGACAGCCCTCTCATAATTATTAGAAGGCCATCCAACGGTGTCCCAGCCTCAGACACCACTATATTTCAATGTGTGCCATCCCTCACACCATCACGTGTCCTATAACTTCACCAGTGCCCTGAGCAACACAGTTACTGGGAAGTTACACTTAATGACCGACACGTGGACAAGTGCTTGTGGTCAGGGAGGCTATATTTACCTAATGGCACACTGGGTGAACCATGTGGAGGCCAGAACCAAGTCAGATCCTGGGACAACACATGTGCTACTGACGCTGAGGATTGCAATCCCTAGTTCAATCAGGGTTTCCCCAACCTCTTAAACCAATTCCTGCACCCCCTCCTACTCCATCTTCGAATTGTCATTATATTTTCCTGTGTTCCATCTATGCCTTACACCAGCACATGTCCTATAACATCACTCATGCCCCAACCAATGCAGGTAGGCTGCAGCAGCAGTATACTTATAGAAGGACTGTAAAGCAATATATCCTTCCTATATGCCTCTAATCCCAAACTATCCTATCCTCCAGCAGCTATTCCTTCAGTGAATGCAGCTATCAGCGATATTAATAGGGAATAGAATAGATATGGACCTGAAAAGACCTTTTGGTTTTATGTTGCAGCAGCAAGGACTGTAAGGCTAAAATCCTTGCCTACATACCTCTAATACACATTACCTTCTCCAGCAGCTAGCCCTACACTTAATGCAGATAAGAGCGGTATTATTAGTCAATAGAATACATTTTTTATGTAGCAGCAGCAAGATCTCTAAAACTATATGCCTCTAATACATTATCCCTTCTCAAGCAGCCTGTTTAGTGGCTGAAAAAAGCCACAAAATGTGTGAGGTGCACGGCCCTCGAGTAGCAGAATAATCAACAGTGTCTCAAGCACCACAATGCTCGATTGAGTACCAAGCAGTTTCAAGCACACTTGCCCATCTATAGTAAGAACACAATAGCTCTAATTTATGTGTTCTCTGCCTATTATATTCCATAATTCACGTAATTACTAAAGTTCCCCATCTACAATAGCACAATAATTTCAATATTAATAGAAATGATTCTGCTGAATGTGACCCTGTATAATGTTAATGAACAGTAATAGGTAATAATGACCTCTTAGAAATGTAAAATAAATGAGGCTATTAGTTTTGGGTCATCGCAAAATCTATCTTTAGTAGATATACAGGATCGTTTATTGCTCTTCATAAACTGAAGCTCCACCTTCCATTTATATTACCGATAGAGTTCCAAGATCTTATATCATTGTTACCTTTTTACTGCTTATGTTTTGGTTCTTTTACTTAGGTTGCAAACTATAGAATAGCCATCACTAAAAAACTTTATTAACTCCTTAAAGACCAACGATATGCCTTTTAATAGTTGTCATTCAAAGACCTTTATCCTTAGCTCCACTTATTAACAGTACTAAGAAATAGGTGAATAGCGCCACCGTGGGTGAAATTTCCATTGGTGTCAGCTGTATATGACAGCTGATACCCATAGGCATTGGCCCTGACTGTTAAATACCGCTGTAAATCACAACAGCATTATCTAAGTGATCAAAAGGGAGTTAAAAGACTCATTTTGACAGGATTGCCTCCCTCCCCCCCCCGTGGTCATAATCACGAGTGCAGATTGTTGCTATGGTTACCCTGAGGTCATCTAATGACACCAGGGTATGATGATCTGTTAGATCCTGCAATATTGTGATATATTGCCTATTTATTTGCATATATGGGCAGATTTCTTTTTAGGTGGAAATGTAACAGCCATGTAAGTAGTTCTGACACCAGTCTGAATTAAGCACGACCTCCTGCCATCTCCCTCTGCTGTAATTCTCAAAACAAATACAATCATTAAGTGTTACTGGAATTGCATTCAGTCATTTACCATACAGTATGCTCAAGAGTTATCAGGTCCTTTTTCTGTAAACAGGCAAATTGTATGCATTTACATAATATCATGCATATATTAATAAAAAAAAATAAAACACTGACAGCCACTTTAGGCACAGTTTACCCTTGGGAAAACTCTCTTTCAAAATTGAGTGGAACCAGCAAAAAGACTGTAGCTTCTACAGACCTCATAACTAGTGATGGGCACACCCGGACTGTAAAAGTCCGGATCCGTGTGGGTTCAAAAGAACCCAAGCACTCACCGCGGGCCCAGAGTTGTCAAGGAACTCTAGGTAATGATCCAGATCCAGCTACCCGGGTAATAAAAAAAAGAAAAAAAGAAAGAAAATGAGAATAAAGCAAGCACTTCATACTTACTGGTCTCTGTACAGCTGTACACTGATTCAGAGCAGCTCACTCTACTTCCGGGGCTGCTCATTATCTTTATGCATATGTAGTGCTTACTCCTCTCACATTCAGTACCTGAGTCTCTGATTGCTTGCAGTCAGACAGTGCCCCCACCATGTGTGACAGCATGTCTCACTGCTTTCAATCACACACTGTCTGCGTCTAGATCAGAGTAATAATAAAGAAAGAAATTAGTGTAGGCTCTCCTCTTCTCAGGCTGGGGAGGCCAATGGTTATTGGGCTCCCCAGCCTAAAAGAAGCACCCTGTTGCTGCCCAGGATTGTCGCATGCATTAGTGATATTTTTTAGACAAGAGGGGGCCCAATTACCATGGGTTTCCCCATCGTGAGAATACCAGCTCTCAGCTGTCATCTTTATCATGGCTGGGTATCAAAATTGGAGGAGACCACACGACGTTTTTTGAAATTATTGATTTAAATAATTTTTAAAAAAGCCACATGCAGATCCTCTAATTTTGATACACAGCCAAGATAAGCAAATGGCTGGGGGCTGCAGCCTGTAGCCGTATGCTTTATCTGTGCTGGGTATCATAATATGGTGGGACACGCTGTCACACAGGCTCGGGGCACTGTCTGTAAGAAGGAAAAAGGGTTTTAGCCAGCTCACCTGTATAGGAAAAAATTCCCTGGTAGGAAGCATGGACACCAGCCTGCTGGTGAAGGTCACAAGTAAAAAATGTGATTTCAGCTTCCAGAAAGTATAAAAAGTGTTTTTATTCCAACGGCTAAAATCCAGAAACGTATAAGATCCCAGAGGAAAAATAAACTGAAAATAACAAGCTAGGCGTTTCAGATGAAATGTCCATTGTCAGAGTTTGAAGAGGGTAAAGAGGTTAAATTTGGCTTTTGGTTTATAAATCAGCATATAGGAAATTAGTAATTAGACCAATAAAAGAATAACAAAACCCTCTTCAGAATGAGCTGACTGACGTATTACTATTTCAAGGATTATTCCCCCCCCCCAAAAAGTTATTCCTTATGCATATGATAGATAATAATTTGGAATCCTGATAATAAGGCTCTGCAGTCCCTTCTTTAACAGACTGGAGGTGTGTATGCTTGACCTCTCCTACATTCGTAGTCAATAGATCTACAAAAGAAATCCAAGCCCTATACTTCCCTATTACCAGTAGTCTCATTGACAATGAATGGAGCAAAGTTCAATCATAGCCCATCTGATCCATTTGAGGAGGGGCCCTGATATCGAAATTGCTGGGAAATCAGACTCCCAACAATTTGGAAGTTAACCTCTACCATATGGATAATTTGTTTTTTTTTGAGTAATGGCATTTTAAATTCGGTCTGCAAACTGAATTGTCCAAGAAAGTCAAACAGTCTTAGAGAGCCTGTCAAAAGTAGAAATCTGTGGATCATTATGTGCAACCATGGTCCAAGAAAGTGTTCTTTAGCCGGGGACAGGAGATATCCAAATTTCTTTAAAATCTGGGATCTCAGGCTTGACTTATGATTATCCGGGCTGGTAAGATGTCACCTGTGTGCCATATGCAACTAATCAAGCACAGCATTGGGGAACCAGGAAGCTCAAGAAATTTGCGCAGCTCCTGTCCATGGCCATAAAAGACTGAACTGGACCATGGATCAGAGTTATGCAAAGTGATTCACTCATCTCTAGTCAGAAGAATAAATGTCATTTATATGAACAAGCAGGTAATAGAAAGTTGAAAACATTGACACATTAATATCTGCGATCCATTGACTTATTTCAGAGACATCCCCTATTTCTTGATATGAATATGAAGTGTTAAGATCTCTGAGCAGAACCGAGAGTCTAAAAGGTGCTTTACATGCTGCAACATTACTAGCGATAGCTAGCAATGTCGTGCACGATAGCACCCGCCCCCGTCGTTCATGCGACATTTGGTGATCGCTGCCGTAGCGAACATTATTGCTACAGCAGCGTCACATGCACATACCTGTTCAGCGACATCGCTGTGACCGCCGAACAATCCCTCCTTCAAGGAGGAGGTGCGTTCGCCGTCATGGCGACGTCACTGCGGCGTCACGAAGTGGCCACCCAATAGCAGAGGAGGGGCGGAGATGAGCATCCGGAACATGTCGCCCACCTCCTTCCTTCCTCATTGCGGTGGACGCAGGTAAGGAGATGGTCATCGTTCCTGCAGCATCACACACAGCGATGTAGCGATGTGTGACGCCGCAGGAACGACGAACAACCAGCGGCATGCACCACCAACGATATTATGGAAAGGAGCGACGTGTCAACGGTCAACGATTTTTGACGTTTTTGCAATTGTTGTTTGTCGCTCCTTGGTGTCACACGCTGCGATGTTGCTAATGGCGCCGGATGTGCGTCACTAACGACGCGACCCTGACGATATATCGTTAGCGATGTCGCAGCGTTTAAAGCACCCTCAAGGCTGGGGCCACACGGGGATTACTGCGACCCCCTCGCATGACACTGGGCTCATGATAGCAGTACAGCAGAGCCGAGTGTCATGCAAGTGTCCCTGCGACTGTGGTCTGACCGTGCGAGCGGACCTCAGCTGCGGGGAGCGGGTCGGCACTGAGGAGGGGAGTGCCGGCGCTGCGGAGGGGAAGGGCGGCACAGAGGAGGGGAGGGAGGGATTTATCTCCCTCTCTCCTCCGTAGCTGGCTATTGCCATTCTCACACTGCACTAGCAGTACACCGGTGTACCGCAAGTGCAGTGCGATTTTTCTCTCGCCTCATACACTTGAATGGGTGCGAAAGAAAACAGGATCGCATTACAGTCACAGCATGCTGCAATTGTTTTCTCAGTCCGATTAGGGCTGAGAAAATAATCGCTCATGTGCGCTAACACACAGGCTAATATTGGTCTGAGTGGAATGTGATTTTTTTATCACACTCCACTCGCACCGTTTTTCTTGCCATGTGTCTTAGGCCCAAGAGGTAAGGGTATTTTACACTCTGCGATATCGGTATCAAGCGAGCATACCCGCCCCCGTCGGTTGTGCGACACGGGCAAATCGCTGCCCGTGTCGCACAACATCGCTTACACCCATCACATGGACTTACCTTCCCTACGACGTCACTCTGGCCGGCGAATCGCCTCCTTTCTAAGGGGGCGGTTCGTGCGGTGTCACAATGGCACACGGCAACCGTCCAATAGAAGCAGAGGGGCGGAGATGAGCGGGCGGAAGGTCCTGCCTACCTCCTTCCTTATTTTCCGGTGGACACAGGTCGGAGATGTTCGTTGTTCCTGCGGTGTCACACGTAGCGATGTGTGCTGCCGCAGGAACGACGAACAACAACGTACCTGCAGCAGCAATGATATTATGAAAAGAAGCGACGTGTCAACGATGAACGATTTTTGACGTTTTTGCGATCGTTGATCGTCGCTCCTTGGTGTCACACACTGCGATGTCGCCAGATCTGCGTCACTAACGACGTGACCCTAATGATATATTGTTAGCAATGTCGCAGCTTCTAAAGCACCCTTAAGACTCCAGTGCTTATTTTAATGCTGAGTGATGTCTCTGTAAATAAATTGATCCCCTTGCTGCATGTGTGACATTAAACTCCATTCATGAAATCACGGGCATGTGCAAATCACAACTGTCCTTCCTTCTGTGCACTGTTCTGTCTACTTTGGGCATTGGCTTCAATTTCCTTCTGTGAAGTAGGCTCCTTGAAGGTCAGAACCCTACTCAGGAGGAAAGACATGGATTTCTCTAGAATACGTAAATAGATAACAGCTATCAATGAATTAATGCATTTAACCTTCTATGACATCTATGCCCATTTAAACGGCCTAAGAAGGTTGATCCTTTAAAATTTCTCTCTTTTAAGAGTCAAATATTGTAAAATTTAAGAATAAATTAATTGCAAAAATTATTTGTAGTCAAAAATACATGCATTTAATATAAAAAAAAATAACTGAAGGTGTCAAAATCATTTAATACCTTCATTTTAAACTCTACTGGCACTACAATCTTGCACTATGTTGGCAGATTGCTGTTTTCCTTGTGTTTGTATATTTTTTTACAGTTTACTAGCTATATTTCACCGTACATGTAGTAGTTCGACGAATGTCTTAAAAGGACCAAAATAGAAGTCTAGCAAAAGCGTGAGACCGGCAGTTAAAATTAATTCGTACCTAATGAAATAATGTGTGCTTAAGAATTAATTTCCTGAAGAAATCAAGGTGATGCTGATCATTACTATGTAAAGTCCTTGACTTTGTTAAAGTTGAGAAACTAGCTCAATCACACTCAAAATAAAGAACAAAAGCCGCAGAGCTTTAATCTTAACCTAAATAAAAGCTTCTGACATTGAAGAAACTTACAAAGCAGCTCTGATCACAGGTAGTCTTCAAGGAGTACTGAAAATGGATTTGAAGCATGACAATAAAGTTATAGTTAAACACTTTATGACCTGCAGAATTTGGAGCATTCTGAGCAAATTTTCCCTTTACGAATGCAGCGTCCTAAGGTGATTTTTCATTTCTTACTCTAACCAAAAAAATGTTAAGACTTTTCTTTACTTTATACACATTGTACACAGAAAGATGTCAACAAGTGTTGTAGGCAGGGTTATACAGAGCTCAGCATTCAGGCATCTGGTAGATCTGCAGCAGCTAAAAGAGCAATTTTATCAAAACTACATCAAGCAGCCCAGTAAGTGATACATCTCTAGAATAAGGCTGGCGTCACATACTACGATATATCAGGCGATATGTCGTCAGGGTCACGGAATCCGTGACGCACATCCGGCATCGTTAGTGATATCGTAGCGTGTGACAGCTACAAGCGACTGTGAACGAGCAAAAATACTCACCTTATCGTTGCTCGTTGACACGTCGTTCATTTTCAAAATGTCGGTCCTCATTCTGTGCTCCGGCTGTTCATCGTTCCCGAGGCAGCACACATCGCTCCGTATGACACCCCGGGAACAACGAGCACAGCTTACCTGCATCCCGCCGGCAATGAGGAAGGAAGGAGGTGGGCGGGATGTTACATCCCGCTCATCTCCACCCCCCGCTTCTATTGGGCGGCCGCTGTGTGATGTCGCTGTGACACCGAACGTCCCTCCCCCTTCAGGAAGAGGCGGTTCGCCGCCCACAGTGATGTTGTCCGGGAGGTAAGTGCGTGTGACAGGGTTAACGACTTTGTGCGCCACGGGCAACTAATTGCCCATGACACACAAACAACGGGGGCGGGTACAATCACTCGCGCGATCATGCGATAGATCGTACCGTGTGACGCAGGACTAAGGGTCTCTGTCCCTAGCTCATGCTGCTCTCAGATGGGGCAGCAAGAACCTGGCAGCAGTTCCTCTTTAAACTGTAACCATCCTTCTAACTTTTATTTCACAAAACAATAGTACACATAAAATAAAAAAAAAACTTTGTACTATACTTTATTAGAAACATTTTCTTTTTTCTCCTCCTGGACTGAACTTTCAATTTCAAAATTTTCAATTCCCAGGATTAATCTGTCTCAGTTAATACACATTTTTATATTACTAAAGTAAGAGATGACAGTTGCTACTAACAAGATCTTATTGTAAAAAAAAGGGGCTCGGAAGAGGGAGGAGCTAAAAACAGAACTCCTCCTTCCCTCTCTTTCATCGTTTCTGCATAGAATCTTATAAAACCCAACTGCCATCTTCTTTCTCAGTAATTTAAAAATCTGTAGTCACTGAAGACAGATTTTACACAGGAATTGACAATTTTGAGAAAAGATCAATCCAGGAGGAGAAAGAAGCAAATTTATCTAATAAGGTATATTACAAAGTTACTTACAGTGACAAAAGGGTAACAATATGTAAGGCCAGCGTCCCTATTCTTGATTACACCAGCGTTCAGGTGCTTGTCTGTGCCAATGCTACTGCGTCCTCCTCTTCTTCCATCCAGCAAGGATATTGATAACATTACATCCTTGGCAGCCCACTTGTCCTTGTGGGCATGCTCATGTTAGGTGGTTCCCCTGCTCTCTTGCATGACCACCCACATATAGTGTGGTCCTCAGCTCTGTTCCACAGTTGCCCATGTGAGTTTCAGCCCCCAACACCCGCTGAGGTCTCTAGCCCCAAAGCCTGCGCAAGCACACGGGTTTCCATGGTCACCAGCCTAGGGTGTGCAGGCACGTGCACCCCTTCTTTTTAAGGGGTAGCGTGTGCTTTGAAAAGGTGTCCCCTTCCTATCGCTGAGAGGCAGCAGGTAAATAACGCTCCCTTCCCTATTGGGAGGGGCCTGAAAAACTTATTAGGTTCTTAGCATAGTACTATCTGTGTTCCTGGATTCATCCTGTACCTAACCAGTCTGTGTTCCTGAACCTGACCCGTTTAGCGATACAAATTATGAATTTGGCACTCAAAATTCATGAAATAAATGTAAATCTATTTAGTTACATAGTTACATAGCTTGAAAAAAGACCTGGGTCCATCTAGTTCAACCTTCCTCAAGCAATTATACATTTTGTCATTAAGTAATTTATAACCAACAATGTTTTGTGTACTGAGAAAATCATCCAGGCCTTTTTTAAAAGCTGTTATAGTATCTGCCATTACTACCTCTTGTGTTAGGGCATTCCACAGTCTGACTGCTCTAACTGTAAAGAACCCTTTCCTATTTAGCTGCCGGTATCGCTTTTCTTCCACTCGCAGTGAGTGCCCCTGGTCCTTAGTATTGTCTTTGGAAGAAAGTCATGTGCCAGTCGTTTATATTGACCACACATGTATTTATACATATAAATGAGATCTCCTCCGAGACGTCTTTTTTCTAAGCTAAACAAATCCATCTTTTTCAACCTCTCATCATATGGGAGGCCTTCCATTCCTTGCAATAATCTAGTTGCCCGCCTTTGAACTGACTCTAACTTCTGAATGTCCTTTTTAAAATGTGGAGCCCAAAACTGGATCCCGTATTCCAGATGTGGCCTTACAAGTGATTTATAGAAGGGTAACAATATGTTAGGATCACGGAATCTAATTTCTCTTTTTATACACCCAAAAATCTTGTTTGCTTTAGCAGCTGCTGCTTGACATTGAATACGCTAATTTGTAATAAGAATACCCAAGTCCTTCTCCTGTCCTATATTCCCGAGTTTACTTCATTTTAATGTACACACAGCTATAGGATTACTCCGTCCTAGGTGCATTACTTTACATTTATCAACATCAAATCTCATTTGCCAAGTGTCTGCCCATTCTGACATCTTATCCAGTTAGTTTTGTAATATTGTAGTATCAAGGTCTGTTTTTAATATCCTACATAGTTTGGTGTCGTCAGCAAAGACTGACACTTTACTATCAATCCCATCCACAAGGTCATTAATAAAGAGATTAAAAAGAATCGGTCCTAGCACAGATCCCTGCAGTCCCCCACTGCTGACTATAGCCCATTTAGAGAATATACCATTTATAACTACTCTGTTTAATATCTTTTAGCCAATTCTTACCAGTTGCACATAGTTTCCCCTAGTCCCTGTTTCTGGAGCTTCAGTATAAGACTATTATTTGGTACAGTATCAAATGCCTTTGCACAGTCCAAATAAATCTCATCAGCTGCATTACCAATATCCAGATTTGCACTTACCTCCTCATAGAAGCCCAACATGTTGGTTAGACATGACTTTTCTTTCATGAATCCATGCTGTCAGTTATATTATTTTATGCATTTACAGGAGTAGTAATTGTGTGACAATCAATGATGTTTCAGTCAAGTCAATCTTCTTCAGACTTATACACACAAGAATCCTGTGTCCTGAGAACCCCTGAAAAAAACCACAGCTGCAATGGTATGCCTAAGGCTATGTGTCCACGCTGCGGAAAATGCGCGGATTTTGCCGCGGATTTCTCTTCGGAAAAGCCGTGGATTTCCCGAAAATCTGCAGCTCAGGAACTTCCCAGCCATTTCTATGGCATTTTGGAAATGCTGTGCCCATGCTGCGGATTTTTCCGCAGCGGATTTCGTGTGGATTTTGATTCGGAAAAATCTGCAACATGTCAATTATTGTTGCGGATTTTCATCCGGATTTTGGCTTTAAAATTGGGAAAAAAAAAAAACGCACCAAAATTTGCATCAAATCCGCGGCAATTCCGCGGTAAATCCGCGGCAAATCCACACCTTTGAAAAGGTGCGGATTTTGCGGGAAAGCCGCGGATTTTGATGCAGAAAAATCCGCAGCTACATTCTCCCATGGACACATAGCCTAATGGTCCTGTTAGGAAGTGCACTGTGTGTGCGTCATTGATTATCTGCATAAATCTGAAGGTCGACTTGACTGAACCATCATTAATTGTCACACAATTACTATGCCTGTAAATAAATGTATGTTTATTTCATGAATTTTGAGTGCTGGATTCACAATTTGTATCACTAATGGGATTGGACCCTATCCGAGCACCAACTCTTAAGACCTGGAGTGCCATATTACCTATATAGAGCCTGAACCTGACCTGTCCGTGTTGCTGGATCTGTTCAACCTCTGTTTCTGTACCTAACTTTTCTGTGTTCCTGGACCCATCCAGCCTATGTTCCTGTATACCTGATCTATCTGTGTTCCTTGATCTGATCAGCCTGTGGTCCTGTACCTGACCTGTCTGAGTTTCTGGATCCATCCAACCTGAGATCCTGTACCTGACCTGTTCATGTTCCTGGACCTGTCCATTCTGAGTTCCTGTACCTGACCTGTCTGTGTTCCTGGACTTGTCCAGCCTTTGTTTCTGTACCTGACTTGTTTGTGTTCATGGACCTCTCCAGCCTGTGTTCCTGTATCTGTACCTGAATCTGTTCCCATGTCCCGGTACCAGCCTGTGTTCCTGTAGTCCAGTATCCTGCCTATCTGGTAGCCTGCCGGAGTTTGGCATATTCAGAGACTGGCGTATCCAAAAACCAATGTATCCAGGATCCGATGTATCAATAGTCCAGTGTCTCCTGTGTCCTGGTAGGGTACATGTCCCCTTCTTGCCTGTATTCCTGAGTCTCCCCTTTCTGAGTCCTAGTACCCATCCCTGTCTGTGTCTCTAGTCCCATCCTGCAGTAACTCCACCTAACTCCACCCAACTACTACATTCCCAGACACTACCCTGGGAGTAGCACCTGGTGTCTTTCAGTAGCCAAGCCAAACCTCACCATCAGAGGCTCTGGTGAATGCTGGTTAGGTGCTTAGTTATGTCTTTCCCATATTAGGGTAAGCCTGGCTCCTCCTGTGGTCCAGTGAGTCCACGCTCACTCACATGATTGCGTGATGATCTGGCATGGAACATAACACAATGTTTTGAACTTTTGACTTTCAGGTTCCATATCTCACCATCTATTATAGCTTTGAATGTGAGACAATCTTCATTTTATAGACAATCAGCTGGGCTGTCTCTTATATAAATTTGACTTGCAACTATGTAGCATATGAGTAGTGATGCAGATTCTTGTCATGTTACCACATTACTGTTTTGCTCCTGGTGTTTGAACATTTTTTTTCTTCCTGTATACTCTAAATTACAAGCTATATGCATATTCCCTAATAGCTCAGTGTTTGTTAGATTGATTCCCTTTTACTCATCAGTGTATTTTCAAGTGTACTATTGATTTATGAAATAAAAAATAAAATATGGTCATGCTTTAAGTGAATACAACTTCCCATAAATATTAATCCCTTAATCTTCCTGTGCATAGCATAGTTAAATATATTTCTTTGTTTAATCAATGATATTAACAAAGTACTGAGAATGTTAGTAACTCATTATTTACATGGTAAGGGTGGGAAGTGTTGAAAAGATATGTGACTCTTTTGGTATGGAGTTAAAAATTTTGTATATAAATTAAATAGGTTGTATTCATACTGCCTAGAAATATTTCATGAGATTTTCGTCTTTTATTCAATGCCTGGCTGGAAAATCTCAACATAGATATCATAATTGATAGACATATTGTTATTTGACACTTGAAACTAAGCAGCTTTCCACAGGTCCACTTACAAATCTGTTGTGAAAGCAGTACACTTAAATATTGCTTACCTTGCCATGGTTTACAAAGATGAGAGGTGCTTTTTAGAAGCAATCACATAATTCTTCGAAGTCATGATTGGTCATGATTGCCATATTTTTCCCCCTCATTAAATAAAATAACAGTTGTGATAGGTAAGGAACATAGACTTCAGACTCTTTGATCTAGCAAAGTAATTATATTTACTGGAAGGCCCGGACTGTCGCTCGGGGGAGCGAGAGTATTCTCTAGTGGGCCCCCATCTGTCCATAAGCAGTGTTTTGTACAAAACACTTAATACAACATATACAAGAGGCTGCTGATAAGTCTTTGGCTTTGTGATCTTTTTTTGTTTCTATAGTAACGAATGTTACATCACATCTATGCGCTTCATATTCCACAGTTAAGAATTGGGTTGCCAAAATTAAAACAGGCCACTTCAGTACTAATGAGGAACGTCCTGGACGACCGAGAGTGGTGCTTGTTTTAGGGATTGTCAATGCTGTGCACAACCTCATAATGAAAAATCAACGAATTTCAGCTAAATCAATAGCAGACAACATGGGGATTTCCCGTAAACGTGTTTGTGTCATTATCCATGAACATTTGGAGATAAGGAAGCTATCTGCAAAATGGGTCCCCAAATGTTTGACAACAGATCAGAAAAGCATGTGGATGAAAACTTCCCGGTCCATTTGTCCGGCTTTCCGGACTGATAAGAACTTTATGGATTGACTGATGGATGGGAACTATATTTATTTGTATTACCCTGAAAACAAGAAGCAGTCAAAAGAGTGGAGGCACAGTGGTTCTCCTCGTCCAAAGAAGTTCAGGGTGCAAAAATCAACCACTAAGGTGATGGCATCTGTGTTCTGGGATAAGGAGGGTGTGCTGCTAGTAGACTACCTTCAAAAGGGTTCCACCATCAATGCAAGGTATTACATTAAACTTTTGGACCAATTGAAGGCAGGTCTGAAGGCCAAAAGGTGCGACAAGCTGTCCAAAGGAATCTTGTTCCAGCAAGACAACGCCTCCGCTCGCATTTCACAAGCGACCATGGCAACACTGGCAGGGCTGGGCTTCCAGCTGGTTCACCACCCACCTTATTCACCAGATCTAGCTTCATCCGACTATCATCTGTTTCCAAACCTGAAGAAACACCTCAAGAATACCAAATTTCACACCATTTGGGATGTCATGGCTGCTACGAATGCTTGGTTTGAGGCCCACCTGAAATCCTTCTTTTTGCTAGGCTTACATAACTTGGAATACCGATGTAAGAAGTGTGTTGACATCAGTGGAGAGTAAGTGGAATAAATGTAAAGTTTCATCATCCTATCTCATTTCTTTCTTGGTAAAGCCAAAGACTTTTCAGTAGCCCCTCGTATATATCAACAAGGTAGCATCTCATCATGCATTTAAAAAAATACCTATTACATAGAATCATGGGCAAATTTGTGAACAAGGATCAGGAAATTTGAGTGGAATTTAATTTGTCTCCAATTTTACAAATACAGATTGTTTGTAATTTGCTTCTGAGTGGATTCTGCAAAATGGAGGCCAATGACCGTCAAAGAGTTAGAAATAAAAAATTCTTATCGGCCCCTCCACTCCTCAAGGTCATCCGTCTGGTCCTCATCAAAATTTCTGATCACCTAATCACTGAAATCTCTTGCTAGGCTGGGTCTTCTGGCTCTGAAGTGGATTGGGGAGAGTTTGCACATGTTTGCGCATGTTATTATATTGAAGCTTTTTGCTTGCTTGCGCAAAAAATTTGAGGATCTGATTGGATCCAGAAGGCTTGGTTCTAGAATGAGAGGCTTGGGCATTGCAGCACTCTCAAGGGTGATCAGAAGATGCTTTGAGGACCTGATGAGGTGAGCGGTAATGTCATTATCAGGATTGTTTTCATTTTTTATATCTTACATTTATTTTGTTCTGGGGTCACAATGAGGGACATTAAATTAATGACAAATAATTTCTCTGTGAATTGAATTTTCCAGGAAAGTACCTGTGAACAGGCAAATTATAATTTTGCCTCATCAGCACATATATACTGGTAATATTGCATGTAGCTGATCAGTGAGCCTTCATAATCAATGTCACTTTTTGGCACTTGCTCACCGTACTCCAATTTTGTTTACATGTGTGCATCATGCATCTATCATGTACTCAGCCCCACCCCATTGTCTAAGACACCTACAATATTATTTACAGGTTGTATTTCTTTTATATTTGTATGTCTTTTTACATCACATTGTCTTATTATTGAATTCAGCATATCAGTAACGTGCAATTGATTCTTCTGCCTCTCTATGTGCCTCTTATGTCATAATTCATCACTGAGGCTGAAATGTAATAACTTCAATAAACATAAGGTCATCATGTGAACTTGTCCACAGAATGGTGGTAAAGTCTACATTTACATGAAAAGATTTATATTTATCTCGCTCAGTGCTTTTTTTGTAAAAAAAAATTTGCCGATACGCATCTCTGAGGCGAGGAGCAGGGGGTGCTGTCAGGCGCTGGCGGCCGAGATTGAGGAGTAAGGGGGGGTCTGTCAGCCGGAGGCCGAGGTTGAGGAGCAGGGAGGGGGTTCTGTCATGCTGTCGGGCGGCCGGGAGATCCTGTGCACGGTTTACCTGTTGAGGCACTGGGCGGCGGCAAACAGCAACCCCCAACAGCTCCGCCCCCCAGCCACACTGCCATATAGTGCCGCCTGAGCAAACTGCTCAACTTGTCCAATGGATGGTGCAGCCCTGTTTCTCCTTATTCGGTTTTGTAGTCTGTACGCTAATTCAATCAAAAACTATGTAATTCAGATTTCAAAAGAAAAATAAAAAATGACTAATACTGTATAATCATTTTTTTTCTCCTTGCAAAATATGGTTTTCAACTTACATAGGCTATATTCTATAAGAAACGCCAAATTTCAACCAAATTCATCAGGATCATTAACACTAGCTGATGCAGGTTCGATAGTTGAAGAACCGGTGGCCACGTTCTGCTCTATCATCCGATTTATTTCTGTCTCCACGTCTGTTCGGGGTCTTTTGCATGCCGGAGCCGCACCGACCAAGAAATAGTGCGCTATTTTATCCATCTAAGACAAGTTTGACGAAACAAAACTCAATGAACTCTGCTCCCTCCATTCTCCATCCCCCTGTTCCCTCTATCCTCCATCCCCCTGCTCCCTCCATTCTCCATCCCCCTGGTCTCTCCATCCTCCACCCCCCTGCTCCTTCCATCCTCGATCCCCCTGATCTATCCATCCTTCATCCCCCTCATCTCTCAATTCTCCATACCGCTGATCTCGCTCTATCCCCCCTGCATCCTTTTTCCCCCTGCACAGCCTGCCGCCCATTGCACCCCTCTCTCACCCTGCACTCCTCCATCTTCTCCAGCTTCTTTCCCGCTGGGCAAAATTCCATGGCTTCGCCCACCCGAGTCACATGTACGTAACATCATCGCAGGTCCTGCAGCTCCAGTAGCTGCTCTGCTTGTGGCTCTGCTCCACACATGGCTAATTTGTATAGTTTACAAATTAGCCATGTGGACATAGTCAGAGGTGCTGGCCCTCAGAGCTCTTCAGATTTTCCGGTACGGCGTACCGGCTTGTACCACTGCAAAAAAAGCACTGATCTCACTTATAAAAGCTATATCATAATTATATAATTAAAACATATCTATGGTTATATAAATGCCTATAATCTTATATAGCATGTTGAATATAATCAGTTGGATATTGATTTGATTAGATTTAGAGATCAGCGGAGACGAGATTTGAATTTGGCAAATTGCTGTGGATTTTACCAGGAAATTCTAGTTGTAGCAAATTTATTCTTTGACAATTGAATATTCCTTCTCAAGTTCTAGCTTCAGGAGACACCCCAAATAACAATAAGCATAGGATGTAGAATAAAACAGCTTATATTTACCTCACCACTCATCCCTCTGGCCACCCCCACTACTCGCTGTCCCCAGTGCGGTTCTCAGTGTCTCTTCTTACACCACATGCACTTAGACTGCACATCTATTCATGCTAGGCTAGGATATCTAACCACAACCAAATGTCTAGGACATCCTTGAGCATGTGCATTCTAAGGACATAATACACATTGTGACATATCCACCATTGAATCATTGGAACGTACATGTGCAGAGAAGTCCTGGGCCTGATCATGTCAGAAAGTATTGGCATATGACCTGAAACACACACCGAACAAAATTTCTCTCTTATTCCTATTAGCCACTGCCAAACCTCTTATCCCCCCTCGGTATTTGAAAAACATACACTATATTCAGAACTGGTTGCTCTGAATTGTCCAACTGTACAACATTGAAGAACTAGCAGCATTTGCTTACCACTCCCAAGTGAAATTCAAGCTCACTTGGGCCCCTTGGCTGTGAATCAAACAGGTATCTTGACCTGGTGGCATCTTGACCTTCTCCTTCTCCACTGACCAGATACGCTATATCACTTTGCGACTTCTCTCTTCACTCCCACCTCCTCAAGTCCCAGTATCTCTTCCCTACTGCTCTATCTCCTCTCCCCCTGTACCTCAACCTCTTATATAGGAACTCCTGTTGCCTTTAATAATTAGGCCTCCTACCTACACTCTCTTCCATTCCCACACACTACCAATCCCCTTAACATTATTTTCACTATGTCCCCTCCTTATCCTCCTCTGTTTACAAGCTCCCCATCCCACCTTAGGCACATTTGGTACCTAATTGTTTCAGGGAGCCGATCACTCAGGAAGCTTCTTTAACGATCACACCACATTTGCAAACCCATAAGTATTGGATTGGGACATTACTAATAAACAAGTGCAGACAGACTGAACTCTCAGAACCGTACTACATAACCAAGATCTCTGATCCAAGAACCGTATAGCATATTTGTTTGCACAACCCCTCTTGAGTTGATTTACCAGATAAAATGTTGTTGTGAGTGATCAACACTTGATTGTAGGTTTTATGTTCAATGTATCTTTGACTTATAACAATAAACAGAATATGGAAAAGAAACTAAGTAGTGGCATAGCGTGAAGGGGCCCAAGATTTCACTACACAGTAAACGTAAGAAAAGGTGCTGAGGACCGTTCAGGGGAGAGCAAAGGGTGGAGGTGGACTGTGGAGGGTATTCACTTTTTGTTTGTTTGTTATCCTTTTGCTGTCCCTCTAGTGTTAAACAAATACACGAGGAGAATTAAACTCCACTCGATAAAATTCACCCATCTCTAATTCAATGTTCATCTCATATGGTGCTATTCAAGAGTTCATTCGGAGAAGAACAAGTTTGTCCACATAGTATATCCTGTTTGAGTCCATCTTGCATCATTACTTATCAATATATAATAAGAAATCAATATACTCACGAAGGAAAACAGAAAAATTATAATGTGACAAAAAGTGGGCGTTCAGTTAAGTGTATTATTTATTATTTAATACAATACAGTGGCATTTAACCAGAAACAAATGACCGGTTATTAAACAGACATCTATGTAATGTACTTTACGATAAAATCCAAATATTTGCTTATTGTTCAGAATGGTCATAGTAAAAGCTATAATTATTACCCTTTCCACTAAAGAGAAGGAAACTTCTGAAATTGCTTGGTCTCTCATATAAAATTAAATCATGCTTTACTGTGTAATCAAATACTCGCACATTCAATTTGTTTTCGCTCCTTGGAACGTGGGGACGTTATTTCTTGACTTGTAAATGCTAAAACAAGTTTCCATTCATTTTAGCATTAGAATGTTAAGTATATTTTCTAAGGTGACTACTTATTGCTGTGTTTTCTAAGTTGCAGACTACAAAAGGGTTGTTTTAATTGTAGCTGACTAGTTATTCTGTTTAAAATATGTTTGAAATAAAATGTTACTATATTTTTTTGATCTATTAATTAAAGCTGCTCTTTGTTTTTATCAAAAGGTGCCAAGACATTTTAGATATCAGTGGGCCGAACCTAAATTTTGTGACCACTAGCTTTTCGCATCCTTGTAGCTACGCTTAGCTCATCTGAGCAATGTATTGTACTTGAGGCCATAAACTATTTTTTCT
The DNA here is from genome assembly GCF_048569485.1 of Anomaloglossus baeobatrachus. Taxonomy (NCBI): domain Eukaryota; kingdom Metazoa; phylum Chordata; class Amphibia; order Anura; family Aromobatidae; genus Anomaloglossus; species Anomaloglossus baeobatrachus. The sequence goes on along the minus strand of NC_134353.1, from coordinate 303,175,611 downwards.
ATTGGAATTCATAAAAAATGTTGCATTTTTTAGCTTTTACAGGCTCTTTGATTCCCCACACATTCATGTTTCACGTGGACTGGAACTTTCAGTTTCAGACTCCCCATTGTATAGTCTTAGTGGACTGACTGATAGGCTGTAAGTGAACTCATTCTGCAGACACTCATTTTGCAACAATTGGCTATAGAAGGTAAACAGGGTGCCATTATTAATGGAACATAATTGTAAAAATTAGTTTTAGCCCCAAATACATGCGGTTAACCCCTTCACGACCAATGATGTATTGGTACGTCATCGGTGATGTAATCCCCGCAGGCTGTTGCGATGAGCCATCAGTGATCCCCACACATGTCTGCTGATTTAATCAGCAGACATGTGGGGCTATCAGGCGCAGGTGGATCCGCGATCCACCTGCATCTGCTTGCCACTTAGATCGCGCTGCCAAAATGTGAAAGCATAATTTAAATGGCCTCTATAGGGATCTTCAATTTTTATTTAAGATTGCTCTCAGGATCTCAGAAGTGTACATGCTAAAGCATGAGTTGAAGCTTTCAGACCAGCCATCATTCTGCAGCTCTAAATAATGTGTATTGAAAAAGTATTCATGAGAACTTTTCACATTTTTTCTCATTACACTGACAAACCTAAATCTATTTTATTTGAATTTTATATGGCATACCAACACAATGTAGCAATGATTTGTGATATGTAAAGGAAATAATACATAGTTTCTAAATGTTTTAAAAAATATAAATCTGAAAATGTTGATATGCTTTTGCATTTAGCCTCGAGTCAATTCTTTGTAGGACCACCTTTTGCTTCAATTATTTCTGCAAGTCTTTTGGGGTATGTATGGCAAAAAAAGCTCTAGCTCAGTTAGATTGGATGGAGAACATCTGTAAACAGTCAAAAGACCATAAACTATGAACAGAGGGGTGATTAACATCAAAACCAAAAAGAAAAAACCCCTAAAAATACAATTTTAATAATTTCACTTAAAACAGACAATCCCCACAATTATACAAAACACACAAAAGGGACAATAGATCCCCAATGATTGACACTAGGCCACAAAAAGAAGGGTTCCTGTAAGTCCACCAAAAATTGGTAGCTGAACAAGAAGAAAATGACCTATGTGGCCTAAGTAAGGCGATCAATTGTCTAATTCAAAACCAATTATCATAAATGCCCATAATCAATATCTGATATAATTACATATCACTTGCTTAGCAGTGCAACAAGGGTGTGGCCAAGTATTCGCCTAGTCTGGCCCTACCTGGCCGCGGAGGTCGGCACCCTGTAACCAAACGCAATGGCGCCCCCACTCAACGAGGACTCACCCTTCTTTCCCTCCGCTGTTCTCAAGTGCAGCTGAGCTAGGAAAGAGGGAGTGCGGGGAAGTTGCACTGCATACTACTTAGTGACCAACCAGACACACACAGTACAATTGGGCAGTAAAAAATATGTTGAAATGGTGTTATAAAGGGACCATGTGGCTATACACTATACCTCAAAGCACAATAACATTCACCCTAAATACAATGTCAAGTGCTGCAAAACCAAAGTAAGGTCAAGTTCCAATTATAACCATGAAGTGTTGTATTACCCAAACATGCATATAGGGTGTAAAAGGAACATTATTATGCCAGCCAATCCTCCGTGAACACAGCAGGATCCTCCTATAGGAAACTTAAAGAAGAGGCCAATAGTTATCCCCAATTCTCAATAACACTCAGAGATATTTTAACCCCTATTGAGCTGTAAGGCAATAAGTCACACTTTACAATCAAAGGATCTGATAGTATAATATGCCCAAATAATATATAGCATCAAGAGGGTAATAGGGAGAATAATGCTTCACAGAAGATAAATAAACACTTCATGGAAGGTAAATCAAATTGGAGCAACCAATGAGGATATACAAAACATGGTCCTAGTAATCACATTAGTTATTAGACGTTCTCATCATTATAGTAATACTTAGCTTCCTTTAGAAGTCTAAGCGGAGGTACAATGACCCATCGTCCTGATTGACGTCCCACACCAAGGCCCGACGCGTTTCTCCCCGATCAAGAGTCCCACCGGGGTTCATCAGGGGCACCCTTATAGGGCAAGGACCACCGGCCCTTGGTTGATCACTTGGCAGATTGCGGCCGGTGGTCCTTGCCCTATAAGGGTGCCCCTGATGAACCCCGGTGGGACTCTTGATTGGGGAGAAACGCGTCGGGCCTTGGTGTGGGACATCAATAAGGACGATGGGTCATTGTACCTCCGCTTAGACTTCTAAAGGAAGCTAAGTATTACTATAATGATGAGAACGTCTAATAACTAATGTGATTACTAGGACCATGTTTTTTATATCCTCATTGGTTGCTCCAATTAGATTTACCTTCCATGAAGTGTTTATTTATCTTCTGTGAAGCATTATTCTCCCTATTACCCTCTTGATGCTATATATTATTTGGGCATATTATACTATCAGATCCTTTGATTGTAAAGTGTGACTTATTGCCTTACAGCTCAATAGGGGTTAAAATATCTCTGAGTGTTATTGAGAATTGGGGATAACTATTGGCCTCTTCTTTAAGTTTCCTATAGGAGGATCCTGCTGTGTTCACGGAGGATTGGCTGGCATAATAATGTTACTTTTACACCCTATATGCATGTTTGGGTAATACAACACTTCATGGTTATAATTGGAACTTGACCTTACTTTGGTTTTGCAGCACTTGACATTGTATTTAGGGTGAATGTTATTGTGCTTTGAGGTATAGTGTATAGCCACATGGTCCATTTATAACACCATTTCAACATATTTTTTACTGCCCAATTGTACTGTGTGTGTCTGGTTGGTCACTAAGTAGTATGCAGTGCAACTTCCCCGCACTCCCTCTTTCCTAGCTCAGCTGCACTTGAGAACAGCGGAGGGAAAGAAGGGTGAGTCCTCGTTGAGTGGGGGCGCCATTGCGTTTGGTTACAGGGTGCCGACCTCCGCAGCCAGGTAGGGCCAGACTAGGCGAATACTTGGCCACACCCTTGTTGCACTGCTAAGCAAGTGATATGTAATTATATCAGATATTGATTATGGGCATTTATGATAATTGGTTTTGAATTAGACAATTGATCGCCTTACTTAGGCCACATAGGTCATTTTCTTCTTGTTCAGCTACCAATTTTTGGTGGACTTACAGGAACCCTTCTTTTTGTGGCCTAGTGTCAATCATTGGGGATCTATTGTCCCTTTTGTGTGTTTTGTAAAATTGTGGGGATTGTCTGTTTTAAGTGAAATTATTAACATCTGTAAACAGCAATTATCAAGTCTTCCCACAGATTCTCAGTGGGATTAAGGTCTGCACTGTGACCATTCACAAGCATGAATATGCTTTGACGTAAACCATCTATTGTAGTTCTGGCAGTATGTTCAGGGTTGTTGTTCTGCTGGAAGGTGAATCTACATCCCAGGCTCAAGTCTTTCGACGGATCTAATCGGTTTTCCTCCAGGATTGCCGTATATTTAGTTCCATCTTCCCATCAATTCTGATGAGCTTTCCTGTCCCTGCTGAAGAAAAGCACCACCGCAACATGATGCTTCCACCAAGTGTAATGGTGGGGATGGTGTTTTCAGGGTGATATGCAGTGTTAGTTTTCCATCATACATAGCATTTTGTATTTAGCCAAAAAAAAATTACTTTGATCTCATCTGACCAAAGCACCTTTTTCCACATGTTAGCTGTGTTCCCAACATTGGAAGAAAGTGTTTTGGTCAGATGAGATCAAATTAGATCTTTTGGCCTAAATGCAAATGCTATGTGTGGTGTAAAACTATTACTGAACATAAGCCTGAAAATACCATCCCCACCATCACACATGGTGGTGGCAGCATCATACTGTGGGGAGGCTTTTCTTCAGCAGTGACAGGAAAGCTGGTCAGAGTTGATTGAAAGATGAATGGAGATAAATGCAGAGTAATCTTGGAGGAAAACCAGTTAGAAGCTGCAAAAGACTTGAGACTGGATAATAGGCAAATCTTCCAGCAGGAAAAGGACTTTAAACTTACTGCCATAGCTACAATTGAATGGTTAAAGTCAAAGCATATTCGTGTTTCTGAATAGTCTAGTCAAAGTCAAGACCTAACTCCCATTGAGAGTCTGTGGCAAGACTTCAAAATTGCTGTTCACAGATGCCTCTATCCAATCTCACTTTGCTAGAGCTACTTTGCAAGAGGAATGGGCAATAATTTCAGCCTCTAGACATGTAAAGCTGGTAGAGACATACCACAAAAGACTTGCAGCAGTAATTGCCATGAAAGGTGATTATACAAAGTATTGTCTCAGGAGAGCTGAATAAAAATGCACATCACAATTTTCAGATTTATATTTTTAAAATATTTAGAAAACCATGTATCATGTCTTTTACATGTCACAAATACTTGCTACTAAATTTTGGTATATCACATAAAATCCATTTAAGATTGTGTTTGTGAAGTGTTTGCGAAGTGAAAAAAAATGTGGAAAAGTTTACGGAGTGTGAAACCTTTAAAATATTTTAGGTTTGTATTGGCTGTAAAACAGTGGTTGGATCAAAGCAATAGCTCTGTAGCTGTTCTACAAAGGTATGAACCACACAAAGACATCCCTGCACCCCAATTCAAGCAAGGGAAAGAGGAAATAGCTGGGAAAAAGACAATATAGGAGAGGCAAACCAGTGAAGTGTGAACATTAATCTAATCAAGCATCACTTTAATAACAAAGAGAAATTTGTGACCACAATTTGATATTGGTTGTCCCAGCAGCTTTAATCCCACCAATAATACAATTAGCACTTAAAGGCAATTTATCAGGTTCAATATGCACCCAAAACCACAAGCTGTTCTGGGTGCATATTTCTAATCCCAGCCTAACTGTCCCTGTATGCACTAGCATAGATAAAGATAGAAAAAGTATTTCTAAAGATCTCAAATGATATGTTAATGAGGCCAGCGATTAGTCACAAGGGAGTTATTTCACCGGACTAGTCCGCCCTGTTAGCATGATACCTCGCCCACAGGGGCGTCTTAACATGCTATCCAATGCAGCATCACCAGAGGGGTCGCTTGTACCTGTTTTGGCTGTGATTGCTGATCTAAATTCCTGGCACTTATAGTCATGCGCACTAGACCTCTCTGAAGCTGGGACGCATACACCCGGCTTCATACTGCACATGATCGGAAATCTGGGTATGCGCAGCCCCACTGGTGATTTCCACTTTCACATTTCTTCCCTCTATTGTTCATAAATAATACAATTAGATTATACTCACACTTCATAGGTCCAGTGCTGGCTTACAGCCACTACTGTCTCTCTGTTGTGGCTGCAGTGATGACATCACATTCTTAGGACACATCATCGCGGCATTCAAGAACTGAGTTTTGAGGCTCATGCCATGTATATTGGTGGAACTACCATAATGTAATATTGCTACAACCAAAACACAAAGAATGGTACAGAATGACTGGCATTGGACCAGACTAGGATGCATACCATCTGATTTTATTATGTTTCTCAGCCATGTCCAATCTAAGGAAAAATGTAAAAGTGAAAAGCCCCTTTAAGACTATTAACATTCTGTTTCATAAATTTTACTGTTACATAAACATATATTATATTTATATTATCTTTTTTATTTAATAGGTGAAACATGGAAACTATGCTTTTGTATGGGACGCAGCAGTTCTGGAGTACGTGGCTATAAATGATCAAGATTGTTCCTTTTACACAGTAGCAAACACAATTGCTGACAGAGGCTATGGCATAGCATTACAACATGGCAGCCCTTATCGGGATATATTCTCCCAAAGGTAAGAGTCTTTAAAAAATATTCTTATTTTTAGGAAAACGAATGGATAATAACTCAGATTTTTTCTTATTCGTGAACTCACACATCCTCAAAGAATACATAGATATTGATGTTTAACCCAGGGAAGGTAATAATTCACAAATGACATTTTATTGTTTTTTAAGTTTTTTTATTAGGTAATGTAGCAATGAGTAATGGCGCAATATTTTTTCACTTTATGCATTTTTGCTTCCCATGGTGTATTTCCGCTTTTATAAGCTGGTGAGTTGCCGATGCTATAGTCCAATTAAAAGTTTCATATTGCTCTCTAGATATGTGTGAAATTTTATGACAGTCTTGTCAATGGGAACCAGCAGTAACGCTTATATAAGATTATACTTTACTGAAATGTATTCAATTGTTACAGATAGAAGAATGCTAACTACAAAATGGGGATCCAAATCCAGGAATTAGAACATCCGCATTCAGTGATTAACACAATGTACTTTTTCCCTGATAAACGTGGATGAGTGGTTGCTAAGGAAACTGCTAATGTAAAAAAAAAATTCATTCCAGCTTCCGAAGTCTTCATTCATTTAACGTAACAAAATATGTAGCAGGTTTACACCTTAACTTCATAATTGCAATGTTCTTAGCCAAATAAAGAAAAACAACAAAGAACGCCATATAGAACCATTCCACTTGTGCCATAATTACCATTATTAAGAGTATATATCACTAAAATCACTTTATTTTTATTAATAAAAAAATCATTACATCCTTTTCTTACAAAAAATAGCTTTCCTAGCATAACTCATTAAAAAAATGAAGAGAAAAATTACTATTTTGTATAGGTGGAGAATGTAATTTATCAGTCTTGTATCCCTAATCCAACAGCAGTGTTAAAAAAAAAAAAACCAATATGCGTTAGTAGAGTGCATGCAATTTATTAGGGTGCCCACACTTGGACAGGCTGTGCACCACAAACTGGAATATACAGTAGAACCTTGGATTATGAGCATAATTGGTTCCGGGAGTGTGCTCTTAATCCAAGTTACTCTTATATCAAAGCAAATTTTCCCATAAGAAATAATTGAACCACAGACAATTCGTTCCATAGCCCAAAAATATTTACTGTATTTATACAAATTTATTACAGTAATACAATATAATGTACTGTATTCATATAAAATTATTACAGTACAGTAATACAAAATACTGTACAGTACATTGAAAAACATGTAAAGCAAATTAAACTGCATTTTAGCTTACAATAAAATCGTTGGTCTGCGAGAGGTACAGTACAAGTAATGTGATGTACTGTTTAGCAGAAAGAAAGTACAATACTATATCCACAAATGCAAATTGATAGACATGCTATATAGTATATACTGTACAATGGTATACTGTGTACAGTATACAGTAGATATGGAGGCAAGTAGGACAGAGGTCTTAGTCATGTAATGACTGTACATATGTACAGAAATTTACCTCCAGCGCGGATCAGAGCGCGTTGAAAGGACAGAACCGGAAATGTGCATGGTGAGTATTTCCTCTTATTGCAAAGCATTGCTCTTAAACCAAGTTACAAAGTTGTAAGAAGCTGTGCTTGTCTTGCAAAACGCTCTCAAACCAAATTACTCTTAAACCAAGGTTCCACTGTAATTGCTATAAGCTGATCAATATTATTGGTGTACATTATGATAAATTTATTGAGCTGTGAGTGGCCCAGTACTTTTCGTTAAGCCTTTCTTCTCTTTAGAAAAATAATAAAGGGACAACAATTCTACATTTTACTCAAATTTGACTTGCACTAAAAGGTTTATATTTTAACATAATAAAACAAGCATAGAACCCTTCATAAAAGTCATCCAGATGAAAGGTGGTCTTTAAAGGGGTTGTCTCAATATGAATGCAGACTTGTGAATCCTCACATTGCACTGTGCTCTATGAGGATTCACCAGTTTCCGAGCCGGGAATGGTGGACATGTGGCCGTGAGTATGCTATGTTTATACTGACAGCTAGAATCCAACTAGAGAGTTCACAATCTTGATTAATGCAAGTATATTAAGCGAAGCTGCGCCTCTCAAGTCGGATTCTAGCAGGGAGTATACATATCACACACTCACAGCCACATGACTGCAGTTCCCAGCTCGGGAATCACAGCACACAGTGGGTGTGATGTGAGAATTCACAAGTCTAAAGTCACATAGAGTGACTGCAGACTTAAGAATTTAGACTAAACAATCACTTTAAGGAAAATATTTTAAGCCAAAACTTCTAATCAATGCAGGCTCAGTTTGTCAGCATTGTCCTCATTAGCATTATAAATCCTATATATGAATTTTTGAGTCCTGAATCAGCGGCGTACACCAACATCAACTCTCTGCCACCACTTTGTTTGATGGTCATCATGAACAAATTTCGGGGTTTCATTTTGCGATTATTTTGTGTGTTTGTATTAGGTAAACGTTGATGATTTACAATGGTTTCTGCCTTGCTATTCTCTTGTGGATCCCATTTTTACCCACTTTCATTATTATCTGGGGGTCATGAGCACTGACCTTATAATTTGCTGGTGTTGAGATGTTCTTTAGAGATATATTGTGAGTTCCTGGACAAGTTGAGTCTGGCAGGTCAGCCTCCACTGGGAAGGCTCAACACTGTTCTAAGAGATTTCTATTTTGAGATGTCTCATGTGATTCAATAGAGTCTCAATGTCTTTATAACCCTTTCTTGACATAAATTCTTGACATAGAATTACCACCATATTTTTACCATCTCAACTGAAAATACAGAAAAAAGACTAGTGATGAGAATGTGTGAAACCATTTCCAGAGTACAGAGTAAGCTAGAGTATCTTAACAAGTGAAAGACTGTATAAAATTTCTATAAATATAAATGTTAATATGTGACATTATAAAGCACATGAACTAATACATCTGACAAGTGCAATCCAATGTTTTATCGGATACTACTAGGTCCAATGTTACAGTATATATATATATATATATATATATATATATATATATATATATATATATATATATACATATATATATATATATGTATATATATATATATATATACATATAGTACTCCCTTCATATTTTTGTAAATATTTTATGATACTTTGATACAATGTAAAGTAGTGTGTGTACAGTTTGTATAACAGTGTAATTTTGGAGTGCTTTATAAATACCACAACACACAGCATTAATCTCTAAACTGCTGGAAACAAAAATTGCCAAATTATGCCTAAAATTCCAGGTTTTAGCATTTCCCCTTTGAAATGTTCTATTGAATATTACGTTGAAGCTTACCATATTATGATCGCTGGTGCCCAAGTGCTCCCGGACCTGTAGATCTGAAATTGTATCTGGTCTATTTGACAGGACCAGATCTAGCAAATTATCTCCCCTCGTCAGTTCATCTACCATCTGAGAGAGGAAATGGTCTTGAATAGAAGATAAGAACTTACAGCTTTTAGCACAACCAGAAGATTCTATGTCCCACTGTATGTCTGGATAGTTGAAATCCCCCATAATAAGAACCAGATTATTATTATTAGCTGCCTTTTCAATTTGATCCAGCATTTCACCCTCTATTTGCTCAGCTATGTTAGGAGGCTTATAGCAAACTCCAATTAGCATTTTTCCATTATTCCCCTCCCCATGTACATTTACCCATACTGACTCTACATTGCTGCAGTTCCCCCAATGTCATCATTCAACACAGGTTAACACAATTAATGGGAGTGCTGCCTATCATGTATATTATTGGAGGACATGCAGTATCTGTCTCTGGAGCACAGCAACTGTATGTTGTACCAAATTCATTAATAAAACACCAGTGTTGATTAATCAGCCAATCTATATCTCTATATAATGGAAAACGTGTAGCTATATACAAAAGTAAACATATAAATGTACAGTATGTCTTAGCAGTTTTATTCCCCAAATTTTTTGGGCCACGTTGCAGCATTGAGCTTTACATGGCCACCGCATATGTTACTGCCCTCAAGAACAACACGCGCTTAATTTTCCAGACATTTTAGCATGATGGATAGAAGATATTACATCCAGTGTTCATTAGAAATGCTTTTATTACTTAGAGCTGGTACATTCAGAACCATTTTAAACACTATTATAAATAATTGCTTCCCTGTGTTAGACTGACAATACCTCATTCAGTAGGTAAATAACCTTCACAGATATACAATGTTATTATTGACTCCGCAAAAGGTATTATAATTCACCATAATAGTTATAGTTTGTTATACGAAAAACGAAGCCATTTAGTCATTTTCTGCCCAACTAACAGACGTTATTAATGTCATTCTAGCGCTTGTGACTTTGAATGGGTAAGCCATTTATTTTCTTGTCCATGTCTCGCAATCCCTCAGTGAGGCTGGAGACACAAAATTTAGTATTGTGGCAAATTTAGTGATGGCTGCAATTCCCTGATGTGGAATATAAGAAGCAGAAATGCTGATTTTCTTCCTTTATGTGAAAATATTTAGAATAAATGTCTTACAATTCACCTGTCCTGGAAGATTTTGAATATTACTGAATACGAGATTCAGCCGATTCTTTGTTGCCTTGGTCCCAGAGTTGGTAATAGATGTTGAGTGAGAACCATAAATGCAGCCATTACAGTCTTATAGGTATTGTGTCTAAACTTTCCACAGTGCATAAATATACTGTTGTGGAAGGAAATTCTTCAATGTAGATTTATGTCATTCAGTATGTATGGGAAGCGCACACAGCCATATTATAGATATGTGATGTACAGGTTTCATAGTATGGGGTCAATTACCAAGGGAGAATATGGGGCCTCAGAAAGGCATCATTCAGCAGTGCACATATTGCTTATGCATGTATAATATGGATCATTATGTCTATATACTGAAGCACCAGCTTTATTTTTGTGCTCTGCATGACATGTATATTGGCCAACAGGGCCCATGTTGCTGAGATAATCCCAAAAATAAGACCGCAGAGAGGGGGATCTATAGCAAAACAACTCCCCAAAGTTCCAAATTTGGCATTTGAAATGTTGCTACATGTATCCCAATTGTTATTCTCTGTTTACATAAAATAAGCTAAGAAAATGCATTAAAATGGTAACAGAATTCACAGACATCTATAAATTTACATTTATAGTAAACAAGTGCCAAATGCTAAGCTACTCCGCTACTTGGACGAAAATGTGGTTCTCCATTTATAATAAATTAGCTTCTTGTCATTCATCTTACACAGTATCATTTATGCCATATGTATGCAAACTGTGAGCAAATTGTGCTAGCACCATTAAAGAACTCATGGTTGAAAAATGGCATTAAAAGGTTTCAAATGGTAAATTCATTCTGAGGTCATTTGTGGTTTGGCATTGTCACAGTTGTCTCTCTGTTTTTGGAGACTAGTAACAGCCTCTCATCTCTATCGGGTTATTCCCATTTAAATGTGGTTTAGTTTCCTTCAGTACCTAAATGGTTAATACCAGTTTTCTGATGGCAGCTCCTCCAGCAGTTTCTGCAGCAGTTGGGGTCGGCTGCACCTGCTTTGTGGACACACACCCTTGTGCCTAAATAGCCAGGTCACCCAGCAAGCTTTGCTGAAGATATAAAGCCATTTGTAGGGAAGCCACCTTGGTGGAAGGAAGCTTCTGTGGATTGTATCCTTTCTATTTTGGTTCTTTATTAGCTGTTTGTCTCGCTTACTCTCTTGTCTCTTTAGTGCAGTGGTGGATTTAGTTAACCTCACCCGCCTCTCACTAATCAGGGCCTCTATGGAGTTTCTTAGGGACTCAGGGTGCTGCTCAGTGACAGTTGCGGAGACTGTATAGGGACTGGCTAGGAGAGTAGGGACAGGTCAGGTGAGGTTAGGAGGTGTCCATCTACCCTCTCACTAGTCCCAAGGCCCACCATTGTTATTGTGTCCCTGGTGCTCCTCCTGGTCTCTGATGTTTTTTAGGGGTTTTTTTTCATTGTGTATCAGACCTTGGTTGGTCTGTACCTGCTCGTCATGCTCGTTGTGTGACACTCATGTCCTTATTAAAGAGCTTTTGATAAAATATCCCCAACTTTAGAGTGGAGGTGTGCATGTGTGACCCATACGCAATTCTGCAAGGTTCTACAGAGCCACATTTTCCAGATGAGTTGGGGCCCAGGGTATAAGTGATCAGGTATTCAATGGAGATTGTGTGTATTTTTTTCTTCTCTATGTCTTGCACATAATCTCTTGATATGTTATATTTTTACAGGCATAGAACATTTTTGCATCTTTATTTTCCACATTTTTACTATTAGACTTAAAGACACTATCAATTCCCATGAAGTAAATAGCAGCTGTAATTTTTACTTAACGTCTTTTCCATTTATCAGTACTGTGAAGGTTTCATGCCAGGAACTCCCACAGTTTACAAAAATCTACAACTTTCCACATTGCGAAAATGTCTTATTTCTTTTATTGATAATAACATACTGTACATTGCTAATCCTTACTGTACCAATATTATAGAAAGAACTTGATCAAATATTGAATTAGTAAATTCACATTTACACATTGGTAAAACTAGAAGTGGTGTTTAAAAAGTATCTGTCCTTGATTGCAGCATTTACTAATCAACTTCAGACTGCCCATGGAGGCGATGTCAACATCAGGGACCCATTTGGATTTGGTTTATGTGGCTAACCAGCTACACACAAGTTAAACATTAATATCCATAATTCCAGACACAGGCTTGAGTTCTTTAAAACTCTTTTACAACTGTATTCTCTACCGAAATGAATCATACTTCTTTATTTCGCAATCTAAGATTAGAAAACATTAGAAAAATATTTGTTAAATAAGTCAATAGTGCCAGCTGTAAAGTATGATGATTGAGCATAGAAATGACCTAATATATTCAGTGGAATTGAATTGTTAGTGGTTAGCACTGTAGCTTTGCAACACTGAGGTTCTGGACTACTATCTCAACAACGACAATATCTGTAAGGAGCTTATATGTTCTCCCCGTGTTTGTGCGGGTTTCCTCCAGCTTCTCCATTTTCCTCCCACACTCCAAAGACTAAAGGGTGCTTTACACACTGCGACATTGCTAGCGATTGGTCATCGTTTTTTAACGATTTTGCGATCGTTGATCATTGCTCCTTGGTGTCACACACTGCGATGTCGCTACCGGTGCCGGATGTGCGTCACTAATGACGTGACCCCGACGAAATATCGGTAGCGATGTTGCAGCATGTAAAGCACCCTTTAGAGATATGTAATGTAGATTGTGAGCCTCAGTAGAGACTGTGATTATGACAACTGTAAGCAGTGGAATTAATGGTGCTAGTTAAATAAATACTGTACATTTTGCTTAAATATTACAAAAATCTGCATTCATCAAAATACAGATTTTTTGTTATTCATTTTAATGCAGATTCAATAAAATGAGCTGAATTGTAAAGGTCAATCAAAAGGTTAAAAACCTGAACCTCACATTACCGCTCACCTCTCCGACTCCTCTGCTCCTCACTAGAGATGAGCGAACCGGTCCCGGTTCGGCTCGAGGTCGGTTCGCCGAACGGAGGTCCCGTTCGAGTTCGGCTCGTCGAACGTTCGACGAACCGAACTCAAACTGCATAGGAAACAATGGCAGGCAATCACAAACACATAAAAATACCTAGAAAACACCCTCAAAGGTGTCCAAAAGGTCACAAACAACTCACAACACAACACAAACACATGGGAAAGTGACAAGGACATATACTTATGCAAAAACAAAAGAGCTGGACAAGGAAAAAGAGGAGGAGACACAGATATAGGCATGGCACGCCCTTCTAAAGTCATGTAAAACACCGCAAGGTGACTCCAAGCGGAGTCTCCCTTTTTTCCAAAAATTGGGCCCCACACACACCCACCCATTCAGTGGCAGCACTTGTGCCCTAGTTGTACACTTCACAGCTAGATTTGCATCAAGCACATTCAAAAATACGCCATAATTAACCGTCCCCAGGATGACACCAGGGTAGGTAGCAAAGTCTTTCCTGATCCCAGCTCTGTTCATCTTGGCTTCTTTTAAAAACACAGCAAGCAAGGGTTACTCCAAGCGGAGTCTCCCTTTTTTCCAAAAATTGGGCCACACAGACACCCACCCCATCAGTGGCAGCACTTGGGCCCTAGTTGCAACAGGATGTTTTGATTTGCATCAAGCACATTCAAAAATACGCCATAATTAACCGTCCCCAGCATGACACCGGGGTAGGTAGCAAAGTCTTTCCTGATCCCAGCTCTGTTCATCTTGGCTTCTTTTAAAAACACAGCAAGCAAGGGTTACTCCAAGCGGAGTCTCCCTTTTTTCCAAAAATTGGGCCACACAGACACCCACCCCATCAGTGGCAGCACTTGGGCCCTAGTTGCAAACAGGATGTTTTGATTTGCATCAAGCACATTCAAAAATACGCCATAATTAACCGTCCCCAGCATGACACCGGGGTAGGTAGCAAAGTCTTGGTAGCATAGTGACTGCCGAGATCGTTATACAGGTCGCTACTGCGACCTGTATCGTTACTGCATCGTTGGTAAGGTCTGACTGTGTGACATCTCACCAGCGACCTCCCAGCGACTTACCAGCGATCCTTATCAGGTCATATCATTGTCGGGATCACTGGTAATTCGTTGTTTGTAACTGGGCCTTTAGAGCTCAGTGGTGGTGATAAGAAGATACAACAAGGATTGGAATGCTAATGTTAAGAAGAGGAGGGGCCAGAGACGAGAGTGGTATAGAGGTTAGTATAAGTATTTATTTTATATATACTTATTAGGTTTTTATCCTCTGGAGTCTATATTATAGCATTATCCAAGCTTGAACTCCAATCAATGAATTTTCATTTTATGAGCAATAGTTAAAAAAAAACCAAGTATGATTTCTGCGACTACCCAGCACCTCAAAAACCAAGCTCTTTAGTCCTGTCTGAAATGAGTGGAGCTGCCCATACTTGAACTCCAATCTATTCATTGTTTATGGTATATCTGGAGAAAACCTTGTATTTTACTCAACTTTCTCTGGCAGTTTAATTGGCAATGAATGGAGCAGAGGCCGAGGCCGAGCATGCCCACCTCCACTACATGGAGCAAAGGCCAAGCATGTGCACCTCCAGTGCATTCAAAAGGGCGCTGTAGAACCCTTTTCTTTCTAAATCTCTATTTTGTGATTGTTAGGGGTCACAGCAGTGGGACCCACATTATTAATCAAGTTGTCCCTTATGTAGGTGATATCTTTTTTTTTTTTTTTTTAATAATTCTTTAATTTGGGGAAAGCCAAATCCTAGTTGATATTTTGCTACAATGTAGCCCTGCCTCATCAATGTTTTATTTAAACAGCTTATGTTTAAAGGGATTTCCCATCATCAAAATTGGTTATAAATGCAGACAGCTTGTAAAAGACAAGCAATTTATTTTTCTATACAGCTTGCAGACATTGCTGTAAATGTGCCAGGATCACTGAAGGACTTGGCATCAGTGCCACTTTTCTCCCCTGACACTGCAGAGGCAAGGCTGCCTCTGCTTGCCACATCAGAGAGTGCACAGTTTGGGGCAGAAGAACGACAAGTCCACTGGTATTAAATGTTAATTAAGCAAGAGCATACTTTTCCCCAGCAAGTAGTAAACTAGGAGGCAGTGGGGCAATGCATAACTGTCGAAGATGATTAAACATCACCTTTACCTTATGATGTAGTGATGTAGCAGCATATTCTCTTGCTCATTTGGAACCCATAGATTTCTGCTGAGGTGCCGATTGGAATATTTAATGCCACAACATGAAAGTGCGCCTTTGCAATCATAACAAAATTTCTTCCTCAGTGGGCCATACAGATTTACCACAATGAGATTTAGACTGTACTTCCTGGGGAAGAATTATGTACTAAATCCTGTACCTGTAATCTTGTTGTGGCATTAAGGTGGATCTGAACTATTCAGGAACCGTTAAGAAATCTGTTATTGGTGCAACTGCTGTGCTTGATGAGTTTGAGCAATAAGTAAAATTAAAAGTTAAAATTTGCACTTCTTTGCTTGGCTTCATTCATAGGGCAGGATGAGATAGGGGAGATGATTCAACCATTTTGCTGTGTTGCTTACACTGACAGTGTGGTGACACACTGAGTCAGGGCAAATCTAAAGAAAGAGAAAACAGCCAGCCAAGTTATGGATAATCCTGCTGTTAAGTGGAAACCTAACTGGGGTACAAGAGGGTGGAGTCACACAGGGTGATTGTGGTATAATTGTCATTAAGCGCAGAGTCAATGTCTAGCCAAAAGGTTTTCAGGTGTAAGATTTGCTTCTTCTGAGGAAACCTTGGGTGACGGTTATGTTTTGACTGATGTTGAAGTAGAACACTCAACAGTACCTGAAAGCTTTGGTAGTGGTCATGGTGATGATGATGCCTAAAGGCTTCTTTACACGGTACGACCGATTGTGCAATTTCACAATCGATCGTACCCGCCCCCGTCCTTTTTGCGTCACGGGCAAATCGCTGCCCGTGGCGCACAAAGTCGGTAACCCCCGTCACACGTACTTACCTCTCGTGCAACCACGCTGTGGGCGGCGAACGTCCACTTCCTGGAGTGGGAGGGACGTTCGGCGTCACAGCGACGCCACACAGCCGCCGGCCAATGGAAGTGGAGGGGCGGAGATGAGTGGGACATAAACATCCCGCCCACCTCCTTCCTTCACATAGCCGGCGGCAGCAGCGTGACGCAGGTGAGCTGCTGTTCATCGTTCCCAGGGTGTCACACGGAGCGGCTTGTGCTACCCCGGAAACGATGAACAACTAAATTAAACGATATTATGGAACCTAGCGAGCAGTACATGACTCACGATTTGTCACACAGGAGGTGTCACACAGGCCGGCATCGCCAGCGATGCCGGATGTGCGTCACAAAAACCGTGACCCCGATGATCTATTGCACGATAGATTGTCTGGTGTAAAGCAGCCTTAAGTGTGGACATCTTGATTGTGGGAATTCTTTTTCACGTTGCCAGAAGACCAATCTATTGTGTGAAATTTTAAAAGAAGCTGGCTACATGCTTGCTAACACACTTTACTAGGAACTACATATCATCATCATCATCCCATCAAATGGTATCACCTGTTCACGTGGAAAAAGCAAACTGACCAGCAAGATAAGTAAGACTCAGTGTGTCTTCCTTCTTTTCTTTCTTATCATCTTCCTGGTAGTCAGTCCGCATCCAAGAGTAAAGGTCCAGTCACACTAAGCAACTTACCAGCGATCCCAACAACGATAGGGATCGCTGGTAAGTTGCTAGGAGGTTGCTGGTGAGATGTCACACTGCGACGCTCCAGCGATCCCACCAGCAACCTGACCTGGCAGGGATCGCTGGAGCGTCGCTACACGAGTTGCTGGTGAGCTCACCAGCAACCAGTGACCAGCCCCCAGCGCCGCGTGGAAGATGCTGCGCTTGGTAACTAAGGTAAATATCGGGTAAACAACCCGATATTTACCTTGGTTACCAGCGCACGGAGCTACACGTGCAGAGAGCAGGGAGCAGCGCACACTGAGCGCTGGCTCCCTGCTCTCCTAGTTACAGCACACATCGGGTTAATTACCCGATGTGTGCTGCAGCTACATGTGCACAGAGCAGGGAGCAGCGCACACCGCTTAGCGCTGGCTCCTTGCTCTCCTAGTTACAGCACACATCGGGTTACTTACCCGATGTGTGCTGCAGCTAAATTTGCACAGAGCAGGGAGCAGCGCCCAATGCTTAGCGCTGGCTCCCTGCTCTCCTAGCTACAGCACACATCGGGTTAATTAACCCGATGTGTTCTGCAGCTACATGTGCACAGAGCAGGAGCCGGCACTGACGGTGAGAGCGGCGGAGGCTGGTAACAAAGGTAAATATCGGGTAACCAAGGACAGGGTTTCTTGGTTACCCGATGTTTACTGTGGTTACCAGCCTCCGCAGAAGCCGGCTCCTGCTGCCTGCACATTTAGTTGTTGCTGTCTTGCTGTCACACACAGCGATCTGTGCTTCACAGCGGGACAGCAACAACTAAAAAATGGCCCAGGACATTCAGCAACAACCAACGACCTCACAGCAGGGGCCAGGTTGTTGCTGGATGTCACACACAGCAACATCACTAGCAACGTCACAAAGTTGTTCGTTAGCACTCAGCGATGTTGCTAGCGATGTTGCTTAGTGTGACGGGGCCTTTATGCCAAGTGCCTGGTTGTTGTCATTAGCCCTATCATCATCCTAATCTATTGCTTTCCATGCTCTTACTTCTCTCCTTCCATTGTATCTTGTGTTCACTTTTTGTGTGCCTAGGAAACATATGTTTTGTTGTCTGTCTGTGTGAAAACTGAACTCTCACATGTCCAAGTTCAACACACATAATCAATGCTAAACCACTTGCATTGTACTGCCTTTTAGAAGAGATTCACATATGTTCTGTCTCAAAAGAAGATACATAGCTGCCATTATTTATTGAATTGCCATGGTCCCTTCCTTGGAATTGATGTGTGCTACTAGTTGCACTATATGATCTACAGCAGCAGATACAGCCAGGGAATTTGCATATATTTTATGCCCTATTAAATTAAAGATTTGTATGGTATTGATGTATGGCCAACAGGTGACGCTTGTGTACTATCTCTACATTCTCTTCAATAGATATCTTACAGTGCCCACCAAAAACAAGGCATTACACACATCAAATGCCACTCACGGTGACTCTGAAGGCCCCGTCACACACAGAGATAAATCTTTGGCAGATCTGTGGTTGCAGTGAAATCATGGACATATTGTTCCATTTGTACAGAGCCACAAACCTGGCACTGATTGTCCACAATTTCACTGCAACCACAGATCTGCCGCAGATTTATCTCTGTGTGTGAAAGGGCCTTAAGTCAATCACAACCTGGCACCTAAGTCGCCTTACTTGAAGCTCATAGGCCCCAATGCAAAAGCTTCAATGGGCGCCCAAATTATTGCAAGTCTTTAATAACATTGGTCTTTTCATATTGGCCAAAGAGACATTGTCATTGTAAAATGTAAAATTTAGTGAAAAACAGGAAGTATTTTTTCCCTGCATAACTCATTATTAGAACTACAAATTTACATCACTAGAAACACTTTGTATTTTCAATGATGACTAATGAAAAGAAAATAGATTTCCTGTTTCTACTGAGAGCTTAGAAGCATTTGGCTAGTCAGTTTTTAATCGTGATATTATAAATCTAATAGAAAAGAGAATAATTAACTGAGTAGAAGGTCAAAATTAGCAATTCTATGTACACAGTACATACGTACACACCTCCCAACCGTCCCGGATTCTGCACGATTTTAGAGGGCTGTCCCACGGCTCACAGCTGATGTCCCGGCTCCTCCCCTCAGTGGAGTGAATAAATTAAATTAAATTATCATCGGCTCTGGATTTTCGGGGCGGCCGGGACTTGAACTTGTGGAACTGTGAGTTCATTGTTTCAAAGGAAGCAGCTTTACCACTGAGCTACTGCCTCTATTGAAACCAATAGGAAGATTTTGTTATCTTGACCTCTATACTGCAGGTGAGACACCAGAAGCAGGTTATTCAGCTGCAAAGATGGATGGAGGGATGGATGAATGGAGGGATGAATGGAGAGATAGAGGGAGGGATGGATGATAGAGGGATGAATGGAGGGATAGAGGGATGAATGGAGGGATAGAGGCGGGATGGATGGATGATAGAGGGCTGAATGGAGGGATAGAGGGAGGGATGGATGGATGATAGAGGGATGAATGGAGGGATGAATGGAGGGATAGGAGGGATGAATGGAGGGATAGAGGGATGAAAGGAGGGATAGAGGGAGGGAGGGATGGATGGATGATAGAGGGATGAATGGAGGGATAGAGGGAGGGATGAATGGAGGGATAGAGGGATGAATGGAGGGATAGAGGGATGAATGGAGGGATAGAGGCAGGGATGGATGGATGAATGATAGAGGGATGAATGGAGGGATAGAGGGAGGGATGGATGGATGATAGAGGGATGAATGGAGGGATAGGAGGGATGAATGGAGGGATAGAGGGATGAAAGGAGGGATAGAGGGAGGGATGGATGGATGATAGAGGGATGAATGGAGGGATAGAGGGAGGGATGGATGATAGAGGGATGAATGGAGGGATGAATGGAGGGATAGAGGGAGGGATGGATGCATGGATGATAGAGGGATGAATGGAGGGACGAATGGAGGGATAGAGGGAGATATGGATGATAGAGGGATGAATGGAGGGATAGAGGGAGGGAGGAATGGAGGGATAGAGGGATGAATGGAGGGATAGAGGGATGAATGGAGGGATAGAGGCAGGAATGGATGGATGGATGATAGAGGGATGAATGGAGGGATAGAGGGAGGGATGGATGGAGGGATAGAGGGATGAATGGAGGGATAGAGGCAGGGATGGATGGATGGATGATAGAGGGATGAATGGAGGGATAGAGGGAGGGATGGATGGATGATAGAGGGATGAATGGAGGGATGAATGGAGGGATAGGAGGGATGAATGGAGGGATAGAGGGATGAAAGGAGGGATAGAGGGATGGATGCATGGATGATAGAGGGATGAATGGAGGGATAGAGGGAGGGATGGATGGATGATAGAGTGATGAATGGAGGGATAGAGGGAGGGATGGATGGATGATAGAGGGATGAATGGAGGGATGAATGGAGGGATAGAGGGAGGGATAGAGGGAGAGATGAGTGGATGATAGAGGGTTTAATGGAGAGATAGAGGGAGGGATGAATGGAGGGATAGAGGGAGGGATGGATGGATGATAGAGGGATGAATGGAGGGATGAACGGAGGGATGAATTGAGGGATGAATGGAGGGATAGAGGGAGGGATGGATGGATGATAGAGGGATGAATGGAGGGATGAACGGAGGGATAGTGGGAGGGATGGATGGATATATGGAGGGATGAATGGAGGGATAGAGGGAGGGATAGAGGGATGAATGGAGGGATGAATGGAGAGATGAATGGAGAAATAGAGGGAGAAATAGAGGGAGGGATAGAGGGAGGGAGGGATGGATGGATGGATGATAGTGGGATGGATGTATGATAGAGGGATAGATGATAGAGGGATATATAGATACAGATAATAGATAGATAGATAGAGAAACCAAGGAAAAAAAAATTGTGAAAACATACCCTGCTGTAACTAAATAAAAGCATAGTGCATATAAACATAGGGTACTTAGTAAACACTGTTTTTGATCAAAAAAAGCATAAAGCTATCCCACCAAACGTCAAGGTGTACCCAGTTGGGATAGTACCTACACTCTCTAATATTAAAACCTTACCATGGGTCTAAAATAGGCCTCAATGTGGCTAAGGGCTGAGAGCGACCGGGTCCCAACAGGACACACACAGTCAGGGGGATTCACAGAATGAAATGTCCAGCTCGCTGAGAAGGGGGCCACTCCCTGTTTGTACTGAATACAAAAAAACTACATAAAAACAAAAAAGTGAGCCGGAGTATGAGATGGTATACATGGAACTTGTGAGACCATGTTCACACTGGCCATGAGACTAAGAGAAACCAAGGAAAAAAAATTGTGAAAGCATACCCTGCTGTAACTAAATAAAAGCATAGTGCATATAAACATAGGGTACTTAGTAAACACTGTTTTTGATCAAAAAAAGCATAAAGCTATCCCACCAAACGTCAAGGTGTACCCAGTTGGGATAGTACCTACACTCTCTAATATTAAAACCTTACCATGGGTCTAAAATAGGCCTCAATGTGGCTAAGGGCTGAGAGCGACCGGGTCCCAACAGGACACACACAGTCAGGGGGATTCACAGAATAGATAGATAGAATCATAGAATCATAGATAGAATCATAGATAGATAGATAGATAGAATCATAGATAGATAGAATCATAGATAGAATCATAGATAGATAGATAGATAGAATCATAGATAGATAGAATCATAGATAGAATCATAGATAGATGGATAGATAGAATGATAGATAGATACATAGATAGGTAGATAGAGGGATAGAGATAGGTAGATAGAGGGATAGAGATAGATAGATAGATAGAGGGATAGATATAGATAGATAGATAGATAGATAAATACTGTATCTCAATGTAGGTGAAAGAGTCAGATTCATTTGTTCCCATAAAACTACTATAAAGAAATGAGGAAAAAAATACAAATACAATTTTTTTTTTTTATCTTCACCACCTTAGATTCAAACCAGCAACGTTCAAAACTTGTGTCCAGCTTTACTAGCTGCTCTAGCTGTTGAGCCACTAGGATTGATGACATCAGGGGGAGGATTTCACATAAATGAACCTACAATGCAGCCTCTTACACAGCAGATTACACAGGACACAGCTCCATTGTACAGAGCAGAAATAACATGGACATATTTGGTGTCCCTGTAATCGTAATGACCTGAACAACACAGCGATCAGATTATTTATGGGGATCGGTAAATGGCGGGAAAAAAAAGGCGCAATTTATTATTTTTCTTTATTAAAACCCATAAAAAATGTAATAAAAATGGATCACTGAGGCCGTGTTCACACATAGCGTAAATGCTGCATTTTTTCTACAGGTGTCCGCGCCACGAGTGCAATAACAATGTTCTCTGATTATTGCGTGTGTGCGGTGTTTTTTATGCATTGTCCCCCTTATTTGATACATGTTTGTTGCTGATGTGAATCCCGAAGCTTATAAAGAAAGAAACACCAAATCCGCACAGTTCAGCAGTGCCTTTAGACGCACCAGGGGCGGAGATTTCATGACGTCTGATCCACTTTGCTTGGACAATTAGTCCATATTCACATGTAGTGTAAATGCTGCATTTTTTTCTGCTGTTTCTTTGCACATTTATTCTGCTGTGTTTAATTGTCCAAGTAAAGTGGATGTGATTCCATGAAAAGACGCCGCTGAATTCTGTGGTTTTCGGAGGGGGGGGGGGGTTCTCTGGAGGTTTCTATGTGGAGCTTAAAAAAATGCAGGAAAAAGCTTCTCTGTACAATAAAAACACTTAAAAACGCAGATTCACATCTGAACCAAAAACGCATTAAATAATGGAGAAAAGGCAGAAAAAATGCAGCAAAAATGGAAAAAACAGAGAAGATAGTTATTGTGTAGTTTGGTGCAGACAGAAACAAAAAGAAACAGAATTTATGCAACGTGTGAACACGGATTGATAGGCACAAATAAGCAACATGTCATATAGTGACAGAAATATAAAAAAATTCTGACTGCTATAAATATGAATGAACAGTCCGGGGCATCTGCTGAATGACCCTTACTGCCAAATGGGTGTGGCTAGGGCCGTGGTCAAAATTTGCCGCGGCGCGCTGCTCGCGCCGCATACTTTGTCCCTCTTTCCTTTCTTGAAAGGTTGGGAGGTATGCAATACAATATGATGAATGTCACTTATTTCTTACTTTTTGGACATGTATTTACTTTCTCCCTTATTGGGATGTAGAAACAAAGCACCACACGGTATATGTTAGCCACAGAAGTTTGCCAGTGCATAGGACGCTGATGTGATTCCAAGATAGTCCAGTCGAGTCTCTCTTTTTTTTCTCTGTATTTATATTTGGGCAGTAGTTACTCCTTACTTCCTAAATTTACAGAAATGAATATGCACTCACTATAGTGAAAAAGGTGACATGGTTATTCACAACTAGAGACAGCTAAAGCATTTCTACTAGTATATTTTTTGCCTTTTAATTGCTTTCTTCATGTTATGTAAGAAAAAATGCTTTTTCTAACAATGTTTCAGCAGGCAGTTCCTGCCATGGCACTGCATGGGGTCTAACCCATGCACCTACTTTTACTGTAACGCAAATTATTTGAATGGCTTTAAAGCATTTTGCATATTGAAATGAAAATTCAATTGAATTCCTGTTGCGGGTGTGGAATTCTTTTTCTACAAATATATCTATGATTATGAAGGTAATTCCAGATAATGGGGCATAACATTTCTTTGTGCTTCTCCTTAGTTTCCTAATGGACCTGTAACAATGTAACTCATACAGTATGTGTGCAATTTTTGACAGTATTTAAAATATTCTGGTCCTGCTGTTTCTGCCACTGAAGAACAAGGAATTTTGAGATTGCTAACAATATTACAGTACGTCCTGCTGAGTCAGTGTTGTTCAGCGTTTTATTATAAAGACAGTTTACAATGTTCATATAAGGAATATCATGGAACGTCAAAGATGGATGATTGCTGCCGGGCTTAACACTTTAGCCCTAACAGGGCTCTTGTGACAAGTAACTCAATAGTTACTGAAATCAAACACCATCTAGAAGAGAAATCAAAACGTATTTAAAACCAGATCTGTAGTTGGAGTATATGTATTTATAATTAGATATAATTTATACTTGTTGAAAAAAAATATTCCATGCAAATAATTTAAAGGACGATTCCTTTTACGATTCTGAGTTCTTCTCCTTAGTGAAGGAGGACATTCTACGCTCCTTTTCAATACTGTACTAAAGTTATTTAATAGGGATGATTGAATACCTCAAATATTCAGCTTTGCGAATAGTTGCCGAATAGGTTGCTGCTATTCGACTATTCGCAAATATTCGATGTGAAACGTAAGTCTATTGGAAACCCGAATAACAACTATTCGGAAGTATTCGTGCTTCCCATAGACTTACATTGCGCATCAAATATTCGCATAGCGGCGACCTATTCGTCGGATATTCGCAAAGCGGAATATTTGAGGTAGTCGACCATCCCTAGTATTTACCAATGTGAATGTTTTTGAAGTGATCAGAAATGGTATCACAAGAATTTTCATGGAACCTTGCACATCTAATTTTAATTTCATTGTACTCTATATAAGGCCCCCTTCACATGTCAGTGATTCTGCTACGTATGTGTTTTTTTTTATACGTACCAGAATCACTGACATACGCAGACCTATTATAATCAATAGGTCTGCTCATACATCAGTGATTTTTCACTGAACGTGTCTCCATGCAGCGTACACCCGTGGCAGTGATTCTGCACAGAAACAAGTCAGTTTTTGTCTGGCATCACTAATGACCCACTGACCACACTATGGAGTGATCCATGTGTGATCCGTGAAACACGTACCAGAAAATCACGGACATATAAAATATTAAATATTTCCA
The DNA here is from genome assembly GCF_048569485.1 of Anomaloglossus baeobatrachus. NCBI lineage: Eukaryota > Metazoa > Chordata > Amphibia > Anura > Aromobatidae > Anomaloglossus > Anomaloglossus baeobatrachus. Next base: position 303,150,626 of record NC_134353.1, on the reverse strand, counting down.
ACTTACCTTGCCTGCGATTCGCTGTGCAGCCTCCGCTCTCGGCAGTTCCTGCCTGGCTCATGAATATTCATGAGAGCAGGAATAGCTGACCAGGAAGTAGCTGCTGAGAGCGGTGGGCAGACGCTGCAGACCCAAGGAGTTCAGCACCATGGACAGCATGAGCGAAGGCAGGTGAGTAATGTCCATATGCAATCACGGATCACGGATTGCACATGGACAACCCACGTGTGCCATGAATCATGGAACACGGAGGGACATGTGTGTGTTTTACACGTCAGTGAAGAACGTCAGTGTTATTTACTGACGTGTGAAACGGGCCTTAATATCATTGCACATATTGCAGGGCATACCATTAAAAAGGATTATGAGATTATTTGCAAGCCAACTAATAGGAATCGTAGGATATGATATAGTGAATCCTGCACTCAGCAGGGGGTTGGACCAGATGACCTAAATGGTCCCTTCTAACTTTACCATCATGTGATTCTATGAAATGACTCTTGTGGCCCATGACTCTTATGGCCCATAGTTGGACCAGATGACCCTGGAGATCACTTCCAACGTCCAAAAATTTGGAGGGAAACTGATGATATAGCCAATTTAATAGACTTTTCTGGGATAATTTCTAGTTCTTAGGTGTACAATATGGGAGGCCTATACAAGTTAAGATGTCCTACAAACAATCAAATAAAGACTATTTATGGTAAAGATAAATGTTGCATAACAATTGGCAAGCCAAAGCTTTACCCTTCTGACTTTACTGTTGTCCAGGGTGAAAAAAGTATATCATTCATGTAGTCTAAAAAGTACTACCTATCTTTATATTCAACTTTTACCTAGCATTATGAGTGGATGTCAAACAAACAGTTTCCATACACATTGGCATAAGATACATCAGTTCCTTTTTATTGACTGATCTTTGTAGCTTTTGTGCAGTACCAGATTTGGAGTGAATTCAAAAGAAAGGAGCAATAGAAGTTTTCACTTTAAGGTTTATCTTTGTTTCGCTCTTGGCTTTGGCTTAAAAAATAAAGCACCTTCTAAATGTAAGTAAGGCATTCGATAAAATATCACATGACATCCTCTTTGAAAAAATGATCAAGTATGGAATTGACAAAAAATCAGTTAAATGGATTCACAACAGTCACAACGAGTAATACTAAATGGCTATGTGGCGCCCTGGACTAACCAGGTCGTCACAGATAACACACAAACACCCCCACCCCCATTAGACAGGGAACCCAGCCAAACACAAAACCCTTGTTGCCTCCCTCCAGTGTCTGATGTTCACTCAAGGTGCGGCGGAGCCAAGCGGTTGGCCCCACCCACCGAGGAGTTCACAGGCCTGGAGGCGGGAAAAGTGTCAGTTGAGTTCAGGAGTTTAGTCCAGGAGGTGGAAGTGAGAGGAGTAAACACTTGGGTGTCTGGGTTTGTGGCTCAGGCACTGACAGCAAGGTTGGCAGACGGTGGTGGCCATCTGCAGGAGTGGTGAAGCAACGCGGAACCGTAGGACCGGGGTCGGGCGTTGGCCCACCGGTACCGACCGGGGAGCGAAGTGAAGCCAGCACACACAGGCAGGGCCATCGGACCCCGACCAGGCTTGGAGCCACCAACAATAGTCAAATCCGAATGTGACCGGAACCCCAGGGGTATCCTAACAACCAAAGACCCGATAGAAGGCAACCGCCCACACCGTGAGGGTATACAGCTACCGCCTAAGGCTAGAGACCCAAGGGCCAGCGCCTGCGGGCAAATAGGCTCCTTTGGCATTCATCCACCGGGGAGCGGACTACCGTTGGGGATCCATAGTAGTCAATCAAGTACATCAAGTACTCACGGGCGAGGAGCGCCGCTCGAGTCCCCGGATCCGGCCCACCGCTCAAGCCACCGAGCAGCAGCCGCAGCAGCACCGGACCCGAGCGTTAGCGAGCGTGCAGCGGCAGCATCCTCCCCACCCGCGACAGCTACATATCAAACTGGAGGAAAGTTAAAACCGGGGTGCCACAAGGCTCTGTCCTGGCCCATTGCTGTTTGTCCAGATCATCTTCATAAATGATCTGGACAATGGAATTACTGGGGAACTCATAAAATTTGTGGATGATACTAAAGCCTGCTTTACACGCTGCAATGTATCCTACAATGTGTCGGCGGGGTCACATCGTAAGTGACGCACATCCGGCATCGTAAGGGATATTGCAGTGTGTGACAGGTACGTGCGATTGCGATTGAACGTTAAAACGTTTATCGCACACACGTCGTACCTTTCTCTAGAATTGCACGTCAGATTGTTCATCGTACCCGGGGTAGCACACATTGCAGTGTGTGACACCCCGGGAACGATGAACAGATCTTACCTACGTCCTGCGGCTCCTGGCCCACAGTGCGGAAAGAAGAAGGTGGGCGGGATGTTTACGTCCCGCTAAGCTCCGACCCTCCGCTTCTATTGGCCGGCTGCCGCGTGACGTTGATGTGACGCCGAACGTCCCTCCCACTCCAGGAAGTGGACGTTCGCCGCCCACAGCGAGGTCGTATGGACGGGTAAGTATGTGTGACGGGGGTTAATCGTTTGTGCGGCACGTTCAACAAATTGAACGTGCCACACATACGATGGGGGCGTTCCAAATCGCATACGATATCGTATGCGAAATTGCAACGCGTAAAGCAGGCTTTAGATAGGAGGAGCCAACACTAGAGAGGAAAGAGCGTATTCAAAAGTATCTAAGCAGCACACTCAAATAATGGACCGAGGCAAAGACAATGGATTTAACGGAGACAAATGCAAAGTCCTACATCTTGGTAAAAGAAATGTACAAAGCATATATAGTATGGAAGGAATAGAACTAGGTGATAACACCAGGGAAAAGAACTTGGGAATTTTTAGTAGATCCTCACAAGCCAACAGTGCAGAGCTGCAGCTAAAAAGGCCAACAAAATTCTGGGATGTATCAAGAAAAGCATTGAATCTAGATAAAGAGAGATAATTATTCCCCTATACTCTGCCCTGGTCAGACCTCACCTGGAATACTGTGTACAGTTATGGGCGCCCCAATTCAAGAAAGACATTGATATATTGGAGCAAGTCCAGAGAAGTGCAACCAAGATTGCAGAAGGTCTGAAAACCATGTCCTATGAAGACCGGCTAAAAGAACTAGGAATGTTTAGTTTGCAAAAGGGAAGGCTGAGAGGTGACTTAATAGTGGTCTGCAAATATCTGAAAGGAAGTCACAGTGCAGAGGGAACTACCGTATTCTCATTAGCACAAGGAAGTACAAGAAGCAAAGGGTTAAAACTAAGAGGAAGACGATTCAGACTTGACATTAGGAAAAACTTTCTGACAGTGAGGCCAGTCAGGGAGTGGAACAGGCTACCACAGGAGGCAGTGAGTCTCCATCAATGGAAATCTTTAAGTGGAAACTGGATAAACAGATAGCTGGGATGACTTAAGAAAACCTGCACTCCTAGGGGGTTGGACCCGATGACCCTTGAGGTCCCTTCCAGCTCTACCATTCTATGATTCTATGATTTTTAAGATGCTCAACTGGTGTAAAATCATGACCTTTAAAGCTTCATTGTAAACCTGTTTCAGAAGAAATTCGCACATTTTAGAGGATGATTTATTAAGCACTTTTTGACAAAGTTCGGGTGTAAAACTAAAGTGTCAAAAAAGAAATTCGCAACAAGCAGTTGCATAACCGATTTTTCAGCTTTAGATGATTTCACGAGTTTTCGTATACATGTCTCTGCAGTCTCTCTACGTGCCTGCAGACTTGTGAATCCTCACATTAAGTATGCGATTTGCATAAATCGTCACGTGCCAAGTAGATGGATGCAGCCACGCTCAATGCAAGCGTATGAAGCGGGGCCAGATATAGTCTAGTCAGGTCGGGATGTAGCCAGAAGTATGCAAATTGCATACTTAATGTCACATGACCTCCCGCTCCCGGTTATGGCAAAAAAGAATTCTCACAGCACATAGTACACAGGCTGGGAGGACTTTCAAATCTGCAGTTACAAAAGTGACTGCAGACATGTAGCCTAAGGCTTGTATTGATACAGGATAGCTGTGATGTGCCAAAATTATGAAGAGGTGAACAAATGCATTTTAATACATTTTACCCATTTTTCTGAAGCAACAATGCACCAATCTGATTAATTGGGGCCTTACTTTTGATGTTTTTGGTGCATTTTTTTAAGGCCAATGTCAGGATTTGATACAAAAGAGAAAAAATGGTAGGACTTCTGCTGTAATGCTCTACTCTTTTGCACTTACTACACTATTTGGCTCAAGAAACTGTACCCAAGTAAATGTAAGTTTGACTCCAGACTAATGAAAATGTCCATGTGAAAACTTTTCCTTTCTCTAATAAAGGCATCATTTTTTAATGCATCTTGCCAAATGTGACAGATCTCATAAAACTAAAGTGTGGCAATAATCTATATATATTGTCTAATTCTGCCTGTCTGTAATGGAAATCCCGCATCACTGATTGGTCGCGCCAGCCGCCTGCAACTAATCAGCGACAGGTGCAGCCTGGCCAAGAATTGGCGCAGAATTTGAACCATGCTTCGCTTATTTGTTGCACACAGACACCGCCGCACACAGAAGCCTCTATATATACCCCAGTAGCCTCTATATACACCCCTGCAGCCTTTGTATACACCCCAGCATATACACCCCATCTATATATAAATATATATATAGATATATAGATATATATATATATATAATTGTCTAATTCTGTCTGTCTGTAACGGAAATCCCGCATCGCTGATTCGTCGCGCCAGCCGACCATGACCAATCAGCGACAGGCACAGTCCAGAAACGAATTGGCACGGGATTTGATTCACGCTTCGCTGATTCGTCGCACACGGACACCACCGCACATAGACACTGCCTCACACAGAAGCCTCTATATCCACCCCAGCAGCCTCTCTATACACCCCAGCATATACACCCTAGCAGCCTTTATATACACCCCACAAGCCTAAGCCTCTATATACACCCCAGCAGCAGCCTCCAGCACACAGTAAAAAAAACAAACGATTATACTCACCTGGCACTTTCTTCTCTTTTCATACTCTGTAGTACTTTCTCCCTCACCTCGCTGGCCCTGCAGGCTGGGAGATGTGGCTGCTTCCTACTTCCTTCTTGGCATGTCCCACCTACCTTTCTGCTCAGCTGTCTCCGGAATGGATATGGGTGTTGCTGAGGGAGTGGTGCAGGCTACATAAACTACATACATATTGTAGAATACCTGAAGCTCTAGAATTGGGCCACCTCATCTAGTGTTAGGATACACATCCAGTATAAAGATGCATATATGTATTATCTCTAAATTGTCATTGTGCATTTTACTTCCAAACGATTCTGACACTCTGTTTCTTATTGTTTTTCTGCTCTGGAAATTGTAAAAAACTTTCTCAGAATAGGAAATCAAAATCATTCTAACCAACTTTTTTAAAAGAAAAACATGTTAAGTAAAATTTATACAGATATATTGCTCCTTTGCCACACTCGTATTCCAGCTATTTTCTAACTCGGTATGTTTGTTAATAGCGCTTTATATTTCTCAGTTACATTAACATAAGTAGTATATCAGTCAAATCAAAAAGTAGGCAAATTTACATGATTTTTTTGTCCACAATTTTACCATGGTGTTAAATGCATAGCTGAAGCTAAGCCTTATACAGTAGGTGATTTCCTTCCTTGTGATGTCATAAACACAGCATTCAAAGTGCATTGGTGCCTTGAGACTTATTCTAATATCAAGAACTTAATGTTTTATTCATGTAAGAAACAAACAGTGAATCAAATCTGCCCACTTAAACTAACAAAGCAATCTCCTACAATGACTATGACCATGTAAATCATGTGTACTGAAAAAAAACATATTGCAATGTATAGTAATACAAATGTCCAGTAGGGACATGCCGTGGTCATGGTTTACCAAGTTTGTTTTATTTTTTTTTTACATTTATGGCAGTATTTTTTGTTTTATTAAGTTTGCATTACACAGTAGATTGTTGTCAGCACCTTCAGATAAACTTACAAGTATTTTTTTGCATGTATTGATGTACTGCATATAAAGAAGCAACTTTTTTACTCTTTTTATTTAATACTTCATTCGTACTGTTTGAGTTCTTAAATTATGTATGACCATTGTCATGCAGATTATTAACATATAAAAGATGCATGGTTGGTGACATTAAATGTAATAGATAAAAAGTATCCTCTTGATGAATTCATTATTTTTATTAATATTATTATGACCTGCATATTCTATCACACTTTTGCTATTGTTTTTATTTTGTCTATCTATTGTAGTCTTTCTTTGTGATTTTTTTTTCTATATATTTTTAATTGGTATCCCCATTGTTACATACAGGAGGTTAGATTTCTGTAGTCTTACCTTATGGTTGTTCACAAATTCTGTTCTGTTTTTTTTCCAGTCAGGACCATATGTCTGTGTCACTTGCATAAGAATAGACTCACCGGCTTTCTTATTTATCATCTGGACCATGCACTTTACATGTAGTTTTTTTTCTTTGGGCACATTAAGGGTTAATTCCTTCACTGGTGCAGCAGCAGATTTGCTCAGCTGTCAGCACTTAATCACTGCCGACTGGGATAAAAACCCTCTGCTTACTGGGTATTGTGCTGGTTATTCTATCCAGTTTGGAGCTAGCCTGGGAGCAGAGAGGATGTGCTGTTTGCTGCTGTGCTGTCTGCTGTGATTTTTGCAAGTTGAGTTCTACCTCCTTTCCCTTATTATTCCTCACCTATATGTCCTTTTTTGTTCCTGGTGTAGGTTTTTGGTGTGTATGAGGTTTTAATACCCCCATCTGTTCTGTGTTGTTGGGCTCTATCTCCTGGGTGGTGGGGACACGGTTATTACAGCCTGGACAGGAGACAGGGTCACGTTGGAGGCTCGACCTTGACTACCACTAAGTCTACCGTCGGGTCAAGGGACAGCTCAGGGTCCCTAGTCGTAGTGTCAACCTAGAAGCCCTGTACCATTCTATGCCCCCGTATCTCCTCATTACTGTCTGGCTATGAAATGAAAGTGCTCACCAGTTGTGCCCATTTCTGTGGTCATTTGCCCATAGTTGGCCACAGTGCAATCTTTAAAAAGTCATGACATCCATGATGATAACAATATTTTATTAAAAGAAAAAATACATAAAAAGTCCAGGCACATGTAATTATAGCTTTCACAGATATTGCCACCAAACTTTACTTACAGGAATTATAAGACTTATTATAATGCATTTTGTTGCGTGTTTGCTGGGATTTTTTTATGTTTTTTTTCATTGGTTTTATGCAAATCCATGCTAATAAAAGCTCGTTTTTACAGTACCAGCAAAACCTATGAGATTTCAGAAATCTCATACACACGTACTTGCTTTTTTTTTCCTGACTGAAATGAAAAACTGTTGCTTTTTTTAACCCAATCACCCCTAGGCAATTTTCGGGGGGGGGGTTGCTCCCCTTCTTCCGAGACCCATAACCTTTTTTCCATCCATCTTGCCATATGAGGGCTTGTTTTTTTGCAGGAAGAGTTGTACTTTTAAATGAAACCATGAGTTTTACCAGATAGTGTACTGGAAAATGGCAAAACCATTCCAAGTGAGGAAAAATTGCAACAAAAATTGTTTTGGGGGTATTTTATTCACCGAGTTCACCATAATGTGTCGGTGTGAAGCCTCAGGTCAGTACAAGTTCATAGATCCCAAACATGTTTATGTTTACATGTTTAAATTAAGGGGTTAAAAAAAATATGAAGTTTGTCCAAAAAAAGTTGCTCACTTTTGTGCAATTTTCCGTGACCCGTTGTGTTCTCATTTTTCAGGATATGGGGCTCAGTGATAGCTTATTTTTGAGTCTTTTGCTGATGCTTTTAATGAGACCATTTTTGCGCAGATGCTACATTTTGATCACCTAATATTGCATTTTGTGCAAAATTTGCGAAGATGTTCAACTCAGCAGACATGTACAGAGATCACCGCTGGCTCGCCGCAGCAGCCAGCGGTGCTTACCACGGCATGATATAGGACATACCGGTACATCTTTGGTCATGAAGGGGTTAATGAGAAAAGTAAAAAATATATATTGAGCTTTGCTAAGGTTTTTTAATCCATCATTTTGAGATTTAGTATTCATTTAATATAGACAATCACAAGTTTTTACCTGTCTACCATTTTTATATGTGATTTCTTTGGTCGTATATGCATACACTATATAAAATGTTCAATCTGAAATTGGTTGACTCGAATGTCTTTTTTCAGCTGAGTAGGAATAGTCGGATTATAGTAGGTTGTTTGCCACATAATAAATATTCAGCTATGGCAGAATGCTTAACCCCCAACTGCAGAAAACAAGTCTCATGCATGGCAAAGCATTCAGTACAAATGTTAGAGACATGTGAAATAAATACAATCAAGTAGAGAGCTCGGGTTCTGCATGAGGAGGTAGTTTATTAAATCTGAAGTGGCTGTTCGAGCCAGTCGAAAATAAATCTACCATAGAATGACACTGTCAATGGTCTTAGTTTCCTGATTTAATTGTTGTAAATGGATCAGCTTTATTCCCGTGTGCAAACAAACAGTGCAATGCCAGTATGTTTTTTAACTTTAGAGAGAAACTTTTGACATAGAAAACCATAGGAAACCCCTTTGAAATATTTTTAACTACAATTTAAGTCAATATTATCTTCCTAACACAATATTAGGCCTCAAATATTTAGTATAAATCAACCCCAGCTAAAAATGGCTTTGAAGCCAATCATTTGCCACTTGAGACTGTTCCGTATCCATATTTTTCTCTTCTATAACTCAATAGTACACATGAAAATATATTTTTTATACATTTTATTAGAGAAGTCTGATTATTTTTCTTCTTGGACTAATCTTTCATTCTCAAAATTCTCAATTCATTGAGAAAATCTGTTTCAGTGACTACAGGTTTTCACAATTAAGCCCCCTTCACACAGTGATTCCAGTACGTATGCCACCATTTTTATATGTACCAGAATCATGGACATACGCAGACCGTTTAAAATCAATGGGTCTGCGCACACTTCAGTGATTTCTCCCAAACCATGTGTCCTGTGGTGCACCCGCGTACCCATATGTTCTGCCTTGATGTGATCCATGTGACCCATAACAGTGATTGCATGTGTCTTTGAAACAAAATTAATTTCTATGCTCACCTGTCTCCAGCGATGCTGTCTTTTGGAGCTGCTGTCACTTGCTTCCAGACCCGCTCATTATGCTCATTGCATATTCACTGCACCTTGGACCCCGAAGAAAGTGTGAGCACAGCACCGGAGACATCAGCACTGTGAACAGAAGCATCGGGGACAGGTGAGTAAAAAGTTGCTGATCTCCGTGTGCTATTACGGATAGCACACTGAGAACACACATGTGCCAAAATCACGGCACACGGAGAGACATATGCACCAATGTGTCCGTGAAAAATGTGTTTCACTTCCATGGATGTGTGAAAAAGGCCTTACTGAGATAAGTGATATGTACTTACAATGTTCTATGCAGAATTGTGCAGAATGTTTATTTTTGGCACGGGTGCTTCCCTTCTTCATAGAATCTGATAAGTAAAAACTGCCATTTTCTCTCAGTAATGGTATAATCTGGCTTCACCGAATACATATTTTACCAATGAATTGAGAGTAAAAGATCAGCCCTTGATGAGAAAGAAGCCAATTTCGCTGATAAACTATATTACAAAATTATTTGTTTTTAAGTGTACTAATGATTTATGAAATAAAAATTTTATAATGATTTAATAGATGCTTCATAAATAAGCTAATATATCGTATTGATAATGTATGCCACATATGCAATTATACCACCAAAGCTTATGAAGCAATAAGAGCCTTATTTGCACATGTTCTGTATATGTGGGCCCTTAGAATTAGAAACCACTTTGGTTGTCAAAGATCGAATTTAAAGATTGATAGCATGAATTCTGTTGACAACTCTATATTTGAAGAAACTTTGGTCTTCATAGAAATCAATCAGATCTCTTTATTATATTTAGCAAATAATCAGAATCTAGTTTTACCATATTTTTTGGAATATAAAATGCACTTTTCCTCCCCACAAATTGGGAGGAACATGAGGGGTGAATCTTACAATACGAATGCACCTTACCGGGAGGTGGTGATGAGGGGTCGCAGGAGGCAGGCTGTGCGGCAGACTGTGCTGTGGCCTGTGTGGCTGGCTGGGCTGGAACCTGTGTGACTGGCTGTGCTGGGGCCTGTGTGACTGGCTGTGCTGGGGCCTGTGCAGTTGGCTGTGCTGGGGCCTGTGCAGTTGGCTGTGCTGGGGCCTGTGCAGTTGGCTGTGCTGGGGCCTGTGCAGTTGGCTGTGCTGGGGCCTGTGCAGTTGGCTGTGCTGGGGCCTGTGCAGTTGGCTGTGCTGGGGCCTGTGCAGTTGGCTGTGCTGGGGCCTGTGCAGTTGGCTGTGCTGGGGCCTGTGCAGTTGGCTGTGCTGGGGCCTGTGCGGTTGGCTGTGCTGGGGCCTGTGCGGTTGGCTGTGCTGGGGCCTGTGCGATTGGCTGTGCTGGGGCCTGTGCGATTGGCTGTGCTGGGGCCTGTGCGGTTGGCTGTGCTGGGGCCTGTGCGGTTGGCTGTGCTGGGGCCTGTGCGGTTGGCTGTGCTGGGGCCTGTGCGGTTGGCTGTGCTGGGGCCTGTGCGGTTGGCTGTGCTGGGGCCTGTGCGGTTGGCTGTGCTGGGGCCTGTGCGGTTGGCTGTGCTGGGGCCTGTGCGGTTGGCTGTGCTGGGGCCTGTGCGGTTGGCTGTGCTGGGGCCTGTGCGGTTGGCTGTGCTGGGGCCTGTGCGGTTGGCTGTGCTGGGGCCTTTGCGGTTGGCTGTGCTGGGGACTGTACGGCTGGCTGTGCTGGTGCCGGTGCGGCTGGCTGAGCTGGGGCCGGTGCGGCTGGCTGTGCTGGGGCCTGTGCAGTTGGCTGTGCTGGGGCCTGTGCAGTTGGCTGTGCTGGGGCCTGTGCAGTTGGCTGTGCTGGGGCCTGTGCAGTTGGCTGTGCTGGGGCCTGTGCAGTTGGCTGTGCTGGGGCCTGTGCAGTTGGCTGTGCTGGGGCCTGTGCAGTTGGCTGTGCTGGGGCCTGTGCGGTTGGCTGTGCTGGGGCCTGTGCGGTTGGCTATGCTGGGGCCTGTGCGGTTGGCTGTGCTGGGGCCTGTGCGATTGGCTGTGCTGGGGCCTGTGCGATTGGCTGTGCTGGGGCCTGTGCGGTTGGCTGTGCTGGGGCCTGTGCGGTTGGCTGTGCTGGGGCCTGTGCGGTTGGCTGTGCTGGGGCCTGTGCGGTTGGCTGTGCTGGGGCCTGTGCGGTTGGCTGTGCTGGGGCCTGTGCGGTTGGCTGTGCTGGGGCCTGTGCGGTTGGCTGTGCTGGGGCCTGTGCGGTTGGCTGTGCTGGGGCCTGTGCGGTTGGCTGTGCTGGGGCCTGTGCGGTTGGCTGTGCTGGGGCCTGTGCGGTTGGCTGTGCTGGGGCCTGTGCGGTTGGCTGTGCTGGGGCCTGTGCGGTTGGCTGTGCTGGGGCCTGTGCGGTTGGCTGTGCTGGGGCCTTTGCGGCTGGCTGTGCTGGTGCCGGTGCGGCTGGCTGAGCTGGGGCCGGTGCGGCTGGCTGTGCTGGGGCCGGTGCCGCTGGCTGTGCTGGGGCCGGTGCGGCTGTCTGTGCTGGGGCCGGTGCGGCTGTCTGTGCTGGGGCCGGTGCGGCTGTCTGTGCTGGGGCCGGTGCGGCTGGCTGTGCTGGGGCCGGTGCGGCTGGCTGTGCTGGGGCCGGTGCGGCTGGCTGTGCTGGGGCCGGTGCGGCTGGCTGTGCTGGGGCCGGTGCGGCTGTCTGTGCTGGGGCCGGTGCGGCTGTCTGTGCTGGGGCCGGTGCGGCTGGCTGTGCTGGGGCCGGTGCGGCTGGCTGTGCTGGGGCCGGTGCGGCTGGCTGTGCTGGGGCCGGTGCGGCTGGCTGTGCTGGGGCCGGTGCGGCTGGCTGTGCTGGGGCCGGTGCGGCTGGCTGTGCTGGGGCCGGTGCGGCTGGCTGTGCTGGGGCCGGTGCGGCTGGCTGTGCTGGGGCCGGTGCGGCTGGCTGTGCTGGGGCCGGTGGGGCGGCCTCTGCTGGGGCCGGTGGGGCGGCCTGTGCTGGGGCCGGTGGGGCGGCCTGTGCTGGGGCCGGTGGGGCGGCCTGTGCTGGGGCCGGTGGGGCGGCCTGTGCTGGGGCCGGTGGGGCGGCCTGTGCTGGGGCCGGTGGGGCGGCCTGTGCTGGGGCCGGTGGGGCGGCCTGTGCTGGGGCCGGTGCGGCGGCCTGTGCTGGGGCCGGTGCGGCGGACTGTGCTGGGGCCGGTGCAGCAGGCTGTGCTGTGGCTGGGGCCTAAGGCTTTGTTACCATTTAGTAGATCGTCCATATCTGATGCCAAAACCAATCCCATAGATTTCTACTGTTCCCATTAATTTGTCACATCACTTGTGTCAGATTGGTCATAAAGACAAACATTTAAATGCAGCATGAAACTTATTTTATTCTTGTTTTGGACAGGATTATGGTATACATAGCACACAACTTTGACACCAGAAGTATCTGTCTCGGTCTTAAAAAGACTGACTGGATACAAGGAATACAAGGAAACCCAGTCAAACATTCTCAAGCAATATAAAAAATTCTCAAAATTATAGAAACATTACAAAAAATGCCTATCTACTAAGAAATAGTTGTAGGCTTGAACAGTAACATTTTTGGTTTAGATCAATGACAAACTAAAAAATCTATATAACAATCTTTTATTATTAATCTTCATTAATCATATATATGAAATCCAGCCTAAAACTATTAAAGTAAATGAACAAAATGTGTTTTTATAGGGGAACAGAGGAGCTCCTCTTGCTACAACATTACCAATTGGTAACTGCTGTTTTAAAGCACAAACTGTTCTAGATCCCAAAATATCTTTTAAAGAGTGATGGGTAGACCCAGACTGTAAAAGTCCAGATCCACGCAGTTTTTTAAAAAAAAAAAGTCACATGTTGTTCCTCTTGTTTTGATGCACAGCCAAGATAAACACATGGCTGGGGGCTACAGCCTGTAGCCATATGCTTTATCTGTGCTAGGTATCATAATATGGGGAAACCCTATGCCAATTGTTTTATTTATTTTTATACCCCGATAGATGCACACAGCGTCTATGATTGGAAGCAGGCAGCTCCGCAGGGTGGTGGGGCGGCAGCTCCGCAGGGTGGTGGGGCGGAATCTCTGCAAGGTGGTTAGGCGGCAGCTCCACAAGATGGTGGGGCGGCAGCTCCGCACGGTGGTGGGGCAGCAGCTACGCAAGGTGGTGGGGCGGCAGCTCCGCAAGATGGTGGGGTCATTGAAGATTATAGGCAGTTTTGAACAGATGAGTTTTCAAGTCCCGTTTGAAGTTTGCAAGTGTGGTAGATTGTCTGATGTGTTGAGGCAGCGAGTTCCAGGAGACTGGGGATGCTCGGGAGAAGTCTTGGAGTCGGTTGTGTGAGGAGCGAATGAGAGAGGAGGAGAGAAGGAGATCTTGGGAGGACCAGAGATTACGTTTTGGAGTGTAGCGAGAGATTAGTTCAGAGATATACGGAGGAGATAGATTATGGATGGCTTTGTAGGTCAGTGTTAGTAGTTTGAATTGGATACGATAGAAGATTGGGAGCCAATGGAGGGATTTGCAGAGAGGAGAAGCGGGGTGGTATTGAGGAGAGAGGTGGATCATTCGGGCAGCAGAGTTAAGGATAGACTGGAGAGGGGTGATCGTGTAAGCAGGGAGACCACAGAGGAGGATGTTGCAGTAGTCGAGACGGGAGATTATGAGAGCATTCACTAGCATTTTTGTCGATTGGGAATTGAGGAAAGGGCAGATTCTGGAAATATTTTTGAGTTGAAGATGGCAGGAGGTGGTGAGGGATTGGATGTGTGGTATGAAGGACAAGGCAGCGAACTTTGGGTAATGGCGAGAGCGTGATGTTATTTATTGTAATAGATAGATCAGGTGGAGAGTGTAGGTGAGATGGAGGAAAGATTATCAGTTCAGTTTTGGCCACATTGAGCTTTAGGAAGCGAGAGGAAAAGAAGGAAGATATAGCCGATAGGCACTCTGGGATTCTGGACAGCAGAGAATTGACATCTGGGCCAGAGAGGTAGATCTGAGTGTCATCGGCATATAGGTGGTACTGGAAGCCATGGGACTTTATTAGTTGTCCCAGGCCAAATGTATAGATGGAAAACAGTAAGGGTCCCAGGACAGAGCCTTGAGGGACGCCAACAGAGAGATGGCGGGATGAAGAGGTTGTGTGGGAGTGGGAGACACTAAAAGTGCGGTTGGAGAGGTATGAAGAGATCCAAGAGAGGGCGAGGTCTCTGACACCAAGGGAAGAGAGAATCTGTAGTAGCAGGGAGTGGTCGACAGTGTCAAAGGCTGAGGATAGGTCTAGAAGTAGGAGTATAGAGAAGTGGTTGTTAGCTTTGGCAGTAAGTAAGTCATTTGTGATTTTAGTTAGGGCAGTTTCGGTAGAATGATGAGGACGGAAGCCAGACTGTAGGTTGTCAAAGAGAGAGTTACAGGAGAGGTGGGAGGAAAGTTCAGCATGGACATGCTGCTCCAGGAGTTTTGAGGCAAGTGGGAGTAGTGATATCACTGATGCCGATAGTCAGGGAAAGCAGTGGAAATGCAATGAAGATAATAAATGGCCCTGGAAGTGAATGAGCAGCCAGAAAGCAGTTCTAGCCTTGCTAGAGCCTCAGTAAGTATAGCCCCCAAACCTTTCTACCACCATTTTTAATTGCTGGATTCTAGGCCCAATAGACTTATATGGGAACTGGCGTCTGGCCAGATATCCTGTATTAATTCCGACCCAGACACAAATTTTTCTTTTTAATCTGGTTAGATCCGCCAGTCCTAGTGATCTGTGAGTCCACCTATCACTATTTGAAAGATTTCGCAGTATAACTGTATAGGTGGCCATGAAGGATTGTGGGACACCACACCCCATGCCTTGTTCTCACTTCCTGGTTCAAAATCAACATTTGCTAGAAAGACATGTACTTTGGACAAAGATGAAAGTAGTATTTATTTTTTCAGAAATTGGAGAAAAAATGTGCTACAAAGCGGGATCACTACAAAAATATATCTTTATTCAAGAGTAAGCAAGAACCATAATACGATTAATAACATTTAAAAAACAAAAACTAAAATAGCATCATTCATAAGGAGTAAACATTATATGGTATTATAATGCCACTGCATAGGTCATCAAAATAAGATGAATTATAAAAATGATGAAGGTACACAACTTGCCTCTTAAAAGATGGTAAATTAAAAAATACATGTAACCTAGGCATTTAGTAGCCGCATGATAAATGCCCTAAAATAGCTGCTGCTAGCACCACTAAATAGTAACCACAAAAAAAGCCTGACACACTTCATAGAGCAGATTTGTAAGCAATGAGCAATACTGCAGGACAGAATGGATTAAAAAACAATAACAGTAAAAATACTGAAGCTGATCCCAAGTTAGATGATGATGATGATGATGAAGATGATCATGATGATGATCATGATTAGCAGCAAGAGAAAATATACAACAAAAAGTAAATAAGCAAAAAATAAAAAATGAAACCTGGGTCAAAAGGCAAGGAGGAATACCTACCCCAAGTAAGCATAATAGCTGTGAGGAAAAAGACAGAGAGGGATGCCTATCCCACGCATATCACCATTGGGCAATGTGGCTTTCTCAAGTGCTGGGTGCTGGATGAATATCCTAAAAGAACAAGGAAGTTATACTACATACGCCTTTTACTGAGTGCATGAATCTGTCATTAGTACATTCCATCTACGTTTTGATGAATTGATGCCTTATCTCATGAAGATACAGAGACAAATGCTCGGATAGAACTAAACAATAACAAAGGAACTGTGTCGCTTGAGGAGTTGCAGACAATGATCAGCATTATCTACGTCCATGGTGCTTTTTGTGCAAAGAATACCTCTCTGGATGATCTTTGGTCACATTCTTGGGTCCAATATTCATCAAGGACATGATGATAAGGACCTAATTTTGTCAGCTTCTAAAGGCCGCTTTACACGCGTCAATTTATCTGGTGATATGTCGTCGGGGTCACGGATTCCGTGACGCACATCCGGCATCGTTTGCGATGTCGTTGCGTGTGACACCGACGAGTGACTCTGAACGATCGCAAATAGGATGAGAATTGTGGATTGTTGACACGTCGTTCATTTTTAAAAAAATTGTTCGTTTTGGGGAGGCAGCCAACATATTGCTCCGTTTGACACCCTGCCAACATCGAACAACATTCAAACGTCTGCCTGGGTCCAAAAATATATCGTTGATCTCTGATGAATCGATTTTGAGATCATAACGTGTGACAGCAAATAAACGACCTATAAGCGATACCGGCAAATTGTAAATACGATCTGGGCGTGTCATGTCTCAAATGTGATCGCACGATAAATCATTGCATGTAAAGCAGCCTTAAGATTCCTCCCTATTGTGAGAAATCAACCCGCACATCACACCTGTCAACAGACAAGTTTGCACTTGCTTCTGAAATTTGAGAAAAGTTTGTGATAAACTGTGTTTATTGTTATCGCCCAGGGGAAAACATAATCATTGATAAACAATTATTTCCAAGCAAAACAAGATGCAAAATTTACTCAGTTTATGGCAAATATGCAAAATATAGATTCAAATTCTGGATCACTGCAGATGTAGAAATAAAGTATGTCTGCAATGCCTTCCCATACCTTGGGAAAGCCAATGTCCTTCTAAATAAACAGCCACTGGGATAGTATATTGTTCTTTGCCTCATGGAGCCATTTCTAAATCAAGGAAGTAATGTGAAGCCAGGCTGTCATGCCATGTTCTGCTCGACAGTCATCAGGTGCCATGGTGACTTCAGACCCTGTTCAAACTGCAGAGTGTCACATGCCACCTAGTACTTTTAAGTTGCTCAGTCAGAGCCGGGCGTCGACCTATTTTGTGCTCACTGGTGATCAATCTAGCAGGAGTTAATTCCTGGTGGCCTGTGAATTGTCGCTACAGTCACAGGTTGATGAAGACCTACCACAGCCGCCTCTGCCCTTTCAAATATGGTCAATATGAAAGCTGAGGATAAAAAGCACAAATAGGGTCTTATCGGCTAATAATGTGAAATTGTACATAAAGTAACACCCACTTATTGGGGTTTCACAACCCCTATGAAAGCCTGAGACAATGGCAGTTGCCGCCTCCCCACGTGTGTTAAAGTTCAGTGCTGGAGAGGGAGAATGGGGCTAATACCATGCTGCTGCCAAATGAAAAAACTTTTGATTTAATAAAATTCATCTTTATTTCATAGGTCAACGCGTTTCAGGGATCAAAGTTCTCCTCTTCAGGACAAAAGAAAAAATCAATTGTTGATTTTTTACTGAAGAAGGGAACTTTGATCCCTGAAATGCATAAACCTATGAAATAAAGAAGAATTTTATTAAATCAACAGTTTATTAATTTGGCATCAGTGCAGCATCAACCCATTCTCCCTCTCCAGCACTGAACTTTAAATGATACTGGAACCTGGGCCTCCATGCTGATTATAGCTCTGGCTTTGCTCCAGCGATACCGGTTATTGTGCATTGTGATCCAGCTATTGGTGAACTGCTGAGTGCTATTTGGTGTGCTGTGGAAATATCCTCATTGTTTGTTTATTTCCTCCCTGTACATTATTTCTCCCTGAGAACATATTGTCTTTACCCCTGTGCATGCTTACAGTGAGTTTGAGCTTTGTTTTTCTGCGGTCTTCCTGTTTTTGTGGGACTTATCACTCCTGTCCGGACCCTCCCCTAGGGTGGGGGAGAGGAGATATTAGACAAGGGCTGTTCAGGAATTAGGGCTACGTTAGCGGTCCAGACATTTTTGGCATCTGAAGTACCTATGGAATAAGGGATACTTTGGGTCCCTAGCCTGAGGGCCAGTCAAAGAACCCCTATTCCAATCTGCCATGTCACACCTCATGATGTAGACAACTTCTTCTTGTCGCTTCAACTGGCCAAGAAGCTCTAAGAGAATAAAACATCATTCAAGGGGGCAATAAACAAGATTCACTGTGAAAACCATGTTGAGTTGAAGAAGGGCAATGATGAAATATACTCTACCATCATCCGCCGACCAATTGGAAAGGTAGAATGCACCTTGATTGTGTACCAAGGGAAGAAAAGAACAATGTCTTCTCAGTACACTGCATTCTTTACATGGCAGTGACCAAACAGGAAAGAAAAAAAAAAACTGTAACTGTCTATGAAGCCTCAAAGTATGGAGCAGACATGGTTGACCAAATGACATAAAAATACACCACTACGGCTATATGCAGGAAATGACAAATACTTTCCAAAGGTGACTTAGAATAAGCATCACATACTTGAAACAAAGTTTATTTACCAACATTTTTAGAAAGCTGCCAACAATTTTGGCTATTTTGTGTGAAATGATGTCCAATTTGCCTTTTTTTATCCTGTTTTTTGTGTTGTTCTAATACATACAAAGGAAATAAACATGTGTATGACAAAACATATGTAATTGCAGTAATTTTCTGGGAGAAATACTTAATTTACTGGAACAATGTTAAGGGTGCCAACAATTTCTTCTGTGACTGTACATGCAAATATACAAATATCTAAATATGCATTACCTTGAATATTTATATAATATATAATTAATGTATATGCCAACAAACACATACTGTATATATATATATATATATATATATATATATATATATATACTTTCAAATAGTTTTTAGTGTACTATTGTGGCATCTTTAAGCTTTTCATCAATATATCATGTTTGCGGCTACATTTCTTAACTATATTTTGCTAAACTGTGTATATCTCTGTTTCCATGGCGACTACTTTCTACTGCATAGAAAAGTGCAGATAATAAACAAGTTTAGTTTTAAAAATAGCAAATATAATTAAATTCCTAATGTTAATATAGTTCTTTATTACTACCTTAGCATATGGCGCACTGTGTACTAGCAGGAGGAACAACATGCTTTAATTTTGGTTTCACTGGTAAGATCAGGTCATTCACAATACGTAAGCTTGAGGTCCAACATGTACCTTGTCCTTTAGGTCTCTTGTGAATTATGCCATGGTATTCTCAAGTATTCGTGTTTCGTGACTTTGTAGCCTGCCATTTTTGTGTCATTATTTAATTGCCATCACTTGGGTCGCTGCTGGATTTCACATTTGTAGACTTCCCTTGAAAGGAAGGATTCTCTTTCTCTGAATACTAATCATGTTACTTTGAAGTAAATGGGATTGTTTGCCAGTAGTTTGGACCAATTTTCCAGGCTTAGCTTTTTTAGCTTTCAGACCCTGTAGAAAAATAAATGAAATATTTTTATATTACTACTGGTACAGTAAAAAGCTGAAATATGGAGGAGGGGAGAAGATATTTAGGAGATTTATCATGACGGTACATTTCTGTATGCTGTAGATGGATTGCATTGTGGCTGATAAAGCAAAGATATGTCCTTTTCCTCCTCTTGCAATCTGATAGTGTTACTTTCTGGTATCTCATTCTATATTTGCCATACTGTGTAGTGTACGGATTCAGCTCTGGTAAGCTATGGCAGGGACGCAATAAAGAGGCATACACAGGTTTACAGTCCTAAAAGGGTCAGTGTTTTATTCACACTTGACAAAACCCTAAATGTACAGTCTTACTTCATGCTTGGAAACATAGGAAAAGTCCAGCTTGGTAGCAGCATAACATAAGTCCCAGACTTGACAGTCCATTCAGATGTGGATTCCCATAAAGTGTCCTTCAGCACAGACAGCGTCAGTTCTCCAGCCCAACCACCCTCACACTGCAAGCTCTGGCTGTCTATGCTGTGCTAACCATTCATCTGTGCACATCGGGCAATGCCTCAAAACCTGAACTAGCAGAGAAGACCCATGCCCGAGATTAACCTTTTCTCTGCTACTCACCAGTGCACATGTTAGGAGGGATAGAGCTCCCATCAATTACCATGCTCTTTACTGCATCACAATAGTTAGACACTATCTACCACAGCCATGTTACCTGGTAGAAATATATTTCTATAAAATACAGCAAAAAAATTAGGTGGCTGTAGTTAACTTTTGCCATTTACTGAAGTGATTCTTTAAAAAAGAAGGCCATATCATGATGGATATGTAGGATCTACAGATGATCTGATTTAATTTCTATATAGCCCATACTACAGATGCTGAGGAAGAGATAGAAAATGTTTGCTTGATTAATTGGATATACAGTAGGATTTGGAGGAGAGAGGCACTCATCAACGGGGGTTTAACTTCAAAGATCAAAACTTATTCCAACAGTCTGTGATTCTATCCAAGAGGATTGTCCAAGAAAATAAAAATTGCTCTGGACCATTTCTCACATTGCTGAAGACTTAAGCGGGCTTTACATGCTACGATTTCGCTACAGCGATCTCGTTGGGGTCATGGATTTTGTGACGCACATCCGGCCGCTGTAGCGATGTCGTAGCGTGTGACTCCTAGGAACGATTTTGGATCGTTGCAAAAACATCCAAAATCGCTCCTCGTTGACATGGGGGTCCGCTGCCAGTTATCGCTGCTGTTGCAGGGGCGAAGTTGTTCCTCGTTCCTGCGGCAGTGCACATCGCTACATGTGACGCCGCAGGAACGAGGAACATCTCCTTACCTTCCTCCGGCAACAATGCGGAAGGAAGGAGGTGGGCGGGATGTTACGTCCCGCTCATCTCCGCCTCTCCGCTTTCATTGGGCGGCCGCTTAGTGACGTCGCTATGACGCCAAACGGACCGCCCCCCTTATAAAGGAGGCGGTACGCCGGTCACAGCAACGTCGCTATGCAGGTAAGTATGTGTGACGGGGGTGCCAGATTTTGTGCGTGCCGGGCAGCGATATGCCCGTTTCGCACAAACGATGGGGGTGGGTCACATGCTAGCGATATCGGGCCGGATATCGCAGCATGTAAAGCCACCCTTAGTGAGTGGTTTAACAACATCAGCAATGGCATTGCAAGCTTCCTCATAAAGACATGCAGTCATCACATCACATGGTCTAGCCCAACAAATCAGTGTGGACTATTAGGCTAAGGCTACATGAACATTTAGCATCTGATGTGAGAGCATCGGATTCATTATGCTTAGAGTTGAGCAAGTACCTAACTATTCGTATTCACTATAGTCCTAATAAGTACTGTCTACAACTCGTTTATTTGTTCCTAATAGTATGTGCATTGTAAGTCAATGGGGAGAAACTTGCAACTTAACGATTGACCTGAATGTCGTACTTTTCGTGCCAGTAGCAAATAGTGCTGAATTGGGTTACTGTTACATTGCAAGTTCTTTCCCATTGACTTGCATTGCACATGCTATTCAGAATAAATACATGAGTATAAGGGCTCATGCGCACGTTGCATAATTGCATGCATTTACGCTGCGTATTGCACTACAGCATAAATGCATTTGTCCTCCGTCCCCTGCACAATCTATGTAGATTGTGCATGAAACGTGCGCACGTTGCTTTTATGAACACAGCGATTTGGGTGCTAAAATTTTGACCCAAAGCCATGCGTTCATAAAAGCAGCATGTCAATTATTTCTGCATTCTGGATGCAGCTCCCACTCTGTCTATGATGGGGGCAGCAGCCCGAGCTCATGAATTTGGCTTTTTTTAACAAAAATACTGCATTCATTATGCAGTGTTTCTGCAGCGATTTGAAGCGCACATGTGCTATCAAATTGCTGCAGAATATTCAGCAGTTACGTGCGCATGAGCCCTTAGGCCCCCTTCACACGCACGTGTCTCCGGTACGTGCCAGGTCCATGCCCGCATGTACCTGAGACACGGGCACACGTAAACCTATTAAAATCAATGGGTTTATGTGCACGCACGTGTGCAGCCATTGGCCCGTGCCTCCGTGTGGAGCAGACGTGTGTCTGTTTGCTCCACACGGATGCATGTCCGTTTTTCTCCGGCAGCACGGGTGTCACATGGCCTGCACACGTACCACACGTATGTAGTGTGGATGCGGTCCCATGTGACATGCTCCGGAGAAACACACGTGTCAGAGAAAAAAAAAAAATCTTTACTCACCTTCTTCTGCCCTTCTGTCTCCGCCGCCGCTGTCACTTGCTGCCAACCACCGCTCATTATGCTCATTTAATATTCACTTCACTGCGGCGGAAGCGGCAGCAGTGGGGAGTCTGCAGGACCCGAGACCGAAGATCAGCACCACGGACAGCGACGCCAGGGACAGGTGAGCAGAAAGTTCCGTTCTCCGTGTGTTATCACGGATAACACTCAGAGAACACACGTAGTGCCATAAACACGGCACACGGAAAACGCATCTTTGACACGTCCGTGAAACACGTGCGTGATTTTCACAGACGTGTGAAGGAGGCCTTAGACAGTATTCGTTATGAGTATAGCAAGTACAAATAGTTAGCTACTTGCACAACTCTTGCTATGCTAATGACCCCTGACTCCCACTCACAGCTGCAGAGGAGAGGGAGTGATTAATCTCCCCATCTCCTCCATTATCAGCTGATGCGATTATCGCACCGCACTTCGGTGTCATGCGAGTGTAGTGCAATAATTCTCTCGCACACATAGGGGTACTTTGCACACTACGACATCGCAGGTGCGATTTCGGAGGGGTCATGTCGAAAGTGACGCACTTCCGGCGTCGCTCTCGACATCGTAGTGTGTAAATCCTAGATGATACGATTAACAAGCGCAAAAGCGTCGTAATCATATCATCGGTGTAGCGTCGGCGAAAACCATAATTACCTTGCTGCGATGGTCCGATGTTGTTCCTTGTTCCTGTGGCAGCACACATCACTGTGTGTGAAGTTGCAGAAGCGAGGAACATCTCCTACCTGCGTCCCGGCCGGCTATGCGGAAGGAAGGAAGGTGGGCGGGATGTTTACATCCTGCTCATCTCCGCCCCTCTGCTGCTATTGGCTGCCTGTCGTGTGACGTCGCTATGATGCTGCACGACCCGCCCCTTAATAAGGAGGCGGATCGCCGGCCAGACCGACGTCGCAGGACAGGTGAGTGCATGTGAAGCTGCCGTAGCGATAATGTTCGCTATGCCAGATATCACCATGATATCCCATCTGCGACGGGGGCGGGGACTACCGCACTCGGCATTGCAGCATCGGCTTGCAATGTTGCAGCGTGCAAAGTACCCCATAGACTTGTATAGGTGCAAGCAAAAAGAGATTGGATTACACCCGCAGCATGCTGCAACTATTTTCTCAGATTAGAGCTCAGAAAAAAAAATCGCAGCTGGGAACGTCCCCATAGAGTAATATGGGTCCGAGAGGAATGCAATTTTTTATCGCATTCCACTAGGTCCGTTTTTCTCGCCGTGTGTCCTAGCTCTTTCAATCAGTGCAAAATATAGGGGCCGGCCAACCAGCACCATTTTAGGTTTTTCCAGTGTAGGGATATGAGGTTAGAGTGCACAGATCATTCCACATAGAGATATAAAAAAAAACTTATTCTGATTGTGAGGGACTATTGTAGTGTTGTATCACAATAAAAATAAAGGTAGAAGTCTTGTGAGAGTCTGTGAATCATATTTTAAAGATTCAAGTGATGCAGGGAAGTTCTACAGCTGTGTAGTAACTCTGTGTGACTGTATGACTCTGTATGACCTTTATAAAAGCATTTTTTATTCTCAACAAACTGCAAATAAGGAGAGCAAGATTAAACCCCTCAGTGCTAATTATCTATGAAACCAAAATCCTGAAACCAAGGATTGTGTGTCAAATATACTATGATTCCGGTATTATAATACAGGTAAGCCATATTTTTTTCTATTTTAAAAAAGCACCCAAAAATCTCTATAAACTAGAAATTTAAACACAACTCTCTACTTTAGAAGGTGTGCATGTTTTAATAAAATATATATATATATTTTTCTTTTTTTTCCCATTCAATTTGTTATAGTCTATTGTTAGCCCACATGCATTCCATTGGTTACAACTTGTTAATATTCATTTTCCCCTAGCAGACAGGATGAGGTCAGTTGGACATTAATAAGGCTGTGTTTGCATTAAAGAGCTCAGAATGGTTCAATACACTCCTAGGAAAAATCATAGTGTACTACACATATTTTCAAGTCAATTAGAAGCTCTTCATTATTGCGATAAATGGCAAATTTATTCACAATACAGTTTTCTGGGAAAATTAGGGAAAGCGGGAGAAATCCAATGTCATACAACGCATACATTTCTGGAGTTCTGCAGCCTATCTTACCTATTTGGTTCATTAACACTGCATAATTATATAATCATTTCATCAACATACCACACCATTGCATTAACGTCTCTGCATCGACAACTACTTACAAAGACTAATCAAAATTAAACATAATGGTCCTCTAAAATTTCTGCGTTTTAATTTGGTCAAAGCCTGGAAATGCAATAGCAATGGTATTAATATTGCTGCCTGTCTTGGCCCAATAAATGGAGCTTCTACACCGTGTGCAGAATTATTAGACAAGTTGTCTTTTAGTGGATTTGTTTTTCTTATTGATCTACAACTATGTTCTCAATCAACCCAAAAGACTCATAAATATCAAAGCTTAATATTTTTGGAAGTTGGAATGGGGTTTTCTTAGATTTGGCTATCTTTGGAGGATATCTGTTTTTGCAGGTAACTATTACTGTGCAGAATTATTAGGCAACTTAATAAAAACCAAATTTATTCCCATCTCACTTGTTTATTTTCAAAAGGTAAACCAATATAACCACAAAATTTAGAAATAAACATTTCTAACATGCAAAAACAAAACCCCCAAAAATTAGTGACCAATATAGCCACCTTTCTTTATGATGACACTCAACAGCCTACCGTCCATAGATTCTGTCAGTTGCTTGATCTGTTTACGATCAACATTACGTGTAGAAGCCACCACAGCCTCCAGACACTGTTCCCAGAGGTGTACTGTTTTCCCTTCCTGTAGATCTCACATTTTATGAGGGACCACAAGTTCTCTATGGGGTTCAGATCAAGTGAAAAAAGAGGCCATGTCATTATTTTTTCATCTTTTAGACCTTTACTGGCCAGCCACGCTGTGGAGTAGATGGATGCATGTGATGGAGCATCGTCCTGCATGAAAATCATGTTTTTCTTGAACGATACCGACTTCTTCCTGTACCACTGCTTGAAGAAGTTTTCTTCCAGAAACTGGCAGTAGGTCTGGGAGTTGAGCCTCACTCCATCCTCAACCCGAAAAGGTCCCACAAGTTCATCTTTGATGATACCAACCCATACCAGTACCCCACCTCCACCTTACTGGAGTCTGAGTTGGAGTGGAGCTCTCTGCCCTTTACTGATCCAGCCTCTGGCCCATCCATCTAGCCCATCAAGAGTCACTCTCATTTCATCAGTCCATAAAACCTTTGAAAAATCAGTATTAAGATGTTTCTTGTCCCAGCCTTGATGTTTTATCTTATGTTTCTTGTTCAAAGGTGGTCATTTTTCAGCCTTCCTTACCATGTGCCTGAGTATGGCACACCTTGTGCTTTTTGATACTTCAGTAACGTTGCAGCTCTGAAATATGGCTAAACTGGTGGCAAATGGCATCTTGGTAGCTTCATGCTTGATTTTCCTCAATTCATGGGCAGTTATTTTGCGCCTTTTTTGCCCAACACACTTCTTGCGACCTTGTTGGCTATTTGCCATGAAATGCTTGATTGCTCGGTTGTCACACTTGAAAAGTTTGGCAATTTCAAGACTGCTGCATCCTTCGGCAAGACATCTCACAACTTCAGACTTTTCAGAGCCCGTCAAATCTCTCTTCTGACCCATTTTGCCAAAGAAAAGGAAGTTGCCTAATAATTAAGCACACCTTATATAGGGTGTTGATGTCATTAAACCACACCCTTCCTCATTACAGAGATGCACATCACCTGATTTACTTAATTGGTAGTTGGTTCTCAAACCTATACAGCTACTTTAACTCTGGTACCATCTATTGGAAGTAGTAATTCTAAAAGTCAATATCCACCCCTTTAATGAGCCTTGCCATATGACTCAGGATAAAGCACAAAAAAGTGTAATTTCACACCTAATTGATATCGGTCAAAGGTTTCTGCATTTTTAAATTATCTTAATTCTCTGAAGTGAGACAACTTTTCCTGACAAGTTATTAAGATGGTGTGTTATCTGTCAAGTTAAACTTGACTACATATGTATATTGGAAAGTTGCACTAATGCAAACTTAAAAAACAATGAAGAACTTTCCTTGGTGCCAGAAAACTTTTTTCCAACTTCTTTGTGCTAGAATTAAGGCCCCCTTCATATGTCAGTCAAAAACACAAAGGTTTTCACTGATGTGTTAAAGATGCATTTAGCCCTCCGTGTGCCGTGATTTTTGCACACTTGTGTTTTCTGTGTGCTATCTGTGATAGCACATGGAGATCAGGCACTCCTATACTTACCTGTGTCTGGCATTGCTGTCCGTGGTGCTGATGTCTCCGGCTCTCCTGTCTCCAGCTGCCACTGTCTCCCCTCTGCTGTTATTTCCAGGTTGCAGTGCCATGAATATTCATGAGCATAATTAGCTGGCCTGAAAGCAGGAGACAGCAGCGGCCGGAGACAGCAACGCTGGAGACAGGTGAGTATAAAAATAATTTTATTTCAAAGATACATGTGATCTCTGGTACATGTCCCACGGATCACACTACTATGTGGTCCGTGTGACATCAGTGATGCCAGAGAAAAATGGACTTGCCTCTGTGCAGAACAAACAGACCTGCATGTGCGCCACACAGAAGCATGGTCAGTGAGACATCACTGATGTGTGCACAGACCCATTTATTTTAATGGGTCTGCATAGGTCTGTGATTCCAGTACGTATAAAAACTAGCTCATACGTACTGGAATCACTGATGTGTGAAGGGGGCCTAATAGATAGGAATGTAAATTACTTGAGCCCACCCCAAAATTATGTGTGTGATACCCTTCAACATAAAAAGTAGATATCTTGATCAGAAACATTTGACAACTTACAGAAACACATGGAAAAGGCTTTCAATCTCTGAAGCTTTATCAAGCTAGGACACTGTGATGTTCAGTCCAGAGGAGAATCCACGGGACCGCACACCAGACTCCCCCAGGGAGACAACCAGGAGTGAGCCCCTATACAGGGACAGTCTGGCGGTCGCCCCAGAGAACCTAGATGCACAGCAGCCGGAACACAAGTGATTACGGGTTAGCGTCCTTAAGATGTCTATGCGGGAGATGTCTGTTGGTCCAATGGTAGATGTGGGCCGAAGGGGATCAGGATGGATAACTGGAACAGAGTACAGGTGCCGACTGGTGGTATCACATGGAGTCCAGAACCGGCGACGGGTACAGGCTGGCAGGAGATGATGGGATCCACAGCTGACTGTCATCGGGGAGTCTCCTGGGAAACCAGAAGGCTGGACACACTCAAGCTGGCAGTCAGGATCTGTGGGCACAGACAGGGTTAACCTGGGTACGAGACACAGATGAACCTGAACCTAGCGCAAGAGACAAAGCTACAAAAACACGTTGAACAGGCACTGCCCAAATGGAAAAGGAAGTCTTTTATACCCTGTACCTGTTATCAACCATATCCTGTTTCAGAGACGCTGGCACTTTATTCTTAAAGAGGTGAGAGAGCGTGCTCATGCCTAGTGTGCATGCGCGAAGCCCGAGAGCCGGAGATCAGCACAGGATGCTAAGGAACGAATGCAGGAGACCTGGAGGCAGAGTCCCGGACCGCAGTGAGATGGCAGGACAGGGGAGCAGGGGGCACGGAAGACACAGAGGAGGGGAAGCGGGAGGAGTGGCCGTGGTCAGAGCATACGGGGAACGGATCGGTGAGTAACGAGTCGCGCTGTGGCCCAGGGAGCATGACAGATACTTTCATTAGAATAAAATTAATAGTGGTTTTTGAGCTGCAAAATGTACTATGAATTAAAAAAATAAATTAAAAGGTTTATTTCCAAAATGCTAGGAACTCATCTGAAATCTCAAACTCTCTATGCACAACATTAGTAGGAATGACAGATTTCCCCAGGGAAATTATTAATTTATTGCTCGGGATCCCTATCTAAATATCTTTTTTCAACGGAAAGTATTTTGATGACTCCTTTGGGATTATACTCCCCATTTAAAAGTCTCCAACATTACTCTCTACATAATATAATCTAAACATTTCTAGTAAATCTGATTTTCTTGGTTTTTGAAATGAACCAAGAAATTATTATATTTCCGTACTAAAAATTACAAGAGTTTTGTAAGTAAAAAGATGCAGAAAAGAATGTCACTTCTCGCAAATAATTTCCTCCAAAATTTTGGTTTTTGTACCATACTAAAAAGCAGCTTGACTGTTGACTGTCTCTGCAACAGGTCGCTCCATAAGTGCAAGCCTTAACCTTTCTTGCATTCTCAGAATCAGAACACTGAGATTTTCCATCCCTAGTGCACTTTCTTTAATATAGCTGCTTATCTCTTGCTTCCCTGAAGGCTTTTTACATGATGCTGACAAGACATTTCAGTTTATACTTTGCAGGTCATCCCCGTTATAGCACATCAAGTTATTCTGGCAGATAAAAAGAAAACAAAATACTATGCTGTATGCTGCTTCTGCAGAAATCTTTCAACTGAGAAAACTGTCAAGCTCCGAAGATGGGTGATTACTTTACTAATAAAATTAGATTAGAAAATATATGGCTGTTAGTTTACAAGAAGGTGAAAGGGCTTGGATAGCCTATCGATCAATAATGACATAGCTATAACACAAAGACAATGAAGCCAAAATTGCTTAGCAGGAGATCCATCCGAGACTATAAACTGTGCTTTTAACAGAGTAGTAGCTACAACACATTTACTGCGTGCAATACGTGATGATTACCTAGCGGACTAGGTAGTTAATTTTCTTGATTGAAAAGCTACAGGTTGTTATTCATTTTCAATTAAAGAAAAAGTCTGCTATTGGTAGACATAAAAACTTCACATATAAGGTGAAAGACCACACATGCTTTATTACATTCCTTATAATAAAAGTTTACAACATCCCTTTTATTATTCTATCTGGCTCTTTTTCAGAATTCATTGGAAGAACTGAGGTCATGAGAAATGTTTTCTTAAATTGGCTGTATCAAAGTGGAATAAAAGGTCTGCTATCTTCCAGATACAGTAGCACTCATGTGTATGGGCTTTGTCTGGTCCAGTAGATGAGATTCTTAACTTGATTCTGGCTCTTGAACTTGAAATACTCAGAGGTGAATGTTAAGATAGACAGATAAAAATACATTACAATCACTATAAGTCACTGCGCTCTCCCTGTGGGTTCCTAAATGTGATCCTGCCTAGCCGTGGAGGTTGTCATTCTAGAAATCAATGCAAAAAACATGTACTAGAAACACCCTAAGATATATAATTTTTTTTTTTCTGTTTAACCCCTTCATGACCATGGACGGATATATCCGTCATGGAGCGTGTCCCGTTAAGCCCCGCCCCCTGCCGCGGGCAGGCGGCATTGATCGGAACACATATCAGCTGTTTTCAACAGTTGACATGTGTGCCTGCATGTTACGAGTGGAATCGCATTCCACACGTAACACTAACCCCTTACATCTCGCTGCCAAAGTCTGGCAGTGAGATCTATATGCGCGCGGCCATGATTTTTACTTACCGCCGCCCCCACCGGAAGTCACGTGAGTGATCACGTGACTTTCGGTGGTTGCCATTGTAGCACAGGGTCATGTGATGACGCCTGCAGCTATGAAGTTTCACTTTCGTTTTCCCTCGGCCAAGAGCAGAGAGAAACAGGAAGTGACTGAATCTGCTGTTTACAGCTGTATAGCTGTGATCAGCAGATAGATAAGAGCGATCGGATTGCTGATTGCTATAGCCCCCTAGGGGTACAAGTAAAATAAATAAAAAAGAATTAAAAAAAGTTTTAAAAAATAAAAAAAAAACCTAAAAGTTCAAATCAATCCCCTTTCCCTCCATTGAAAATTAAAGGGTTAAAAAATAAATAAATGTACACATATTTGGTATCGCCGCGTTCAGAAATGCCCGATCTATTAAAATATAAAATCAATTAATCTGATTGGTAAACGGCGTAGTGGAAAAAAAATTCCAAACGCCAAAATTACATTTTTTGGTCGCCGCAAATTTTACACAAACTGCAATAACAGGCGATCAAAATGGTACCATTTTTGCGCAGATGCTACATTAGAAATGACAGCTCAAGATGCAAAAAATAATCTATCACTGAGCCATAGATCCCAAAAAATGAGAACTTTACGGTTTTCAGAATATGGCGCAAAACGTACGCCACTTTTATTGGACAAGCTTGTGAATTTTTTTTAACCCCTTAGATACAAGTAAACCTATACATGTTTGGTGTCTACAAACCCGCACTGACCTCAGACATCATACCCATACATCAATTTTACCATATAGTGAACACCGTGAATAAAACATCCCAAAAACTATTGTGCCATCACACTTTTTTTGCAGTTTTTCCACACTTGGAATTTTTTTGCTGTTTTTCAGTACACCATATGGTAAAACTTATGGTTTCATTTAAAAGTACAACTCGTCCCACAAAAAACAAGCCCACATATGGCAAGATTGACAGAAAAATAAAAAAGTTACAGCTCTCGGAAGAAGGGGAGGAGAAAACAAAAACGCAAAAACGGAAAGTGCCCTGGGGCTGAAGGGGTTAATCAATACCAGAGTAGAGAATCAGGGTGTATGCCTCGCTGTCTCCAGAATGACCAAATGTTGATTATATCAATTTATTTTTTATTCAGGTCTACGCATTTCAGAGAACCCAGTCTCCATCAGGACAAGAAAAATCATCAATCTCTTGTCCTGATGAAGGAGACTGAGTTATCCGAAACACATGAACCTGAATAGAAAAAGATATTGATATAATCAACATTTGGTCATGAATGCTTCAGCTGTAATGTCCTGCACATAAAGTAAGAGACATAGCTAATCAGAGGTATTTGCTAATATTATTATTACACTTACTACCTACTACATGTTGGGATAGGATCTTGGAGATGGGAATACATCTTTAAATGCACAAGCAGGTACCATACAAAAGGCAGGCCAATTGCGGAGTATGGTATATATGTCTATATAACTTTGGTTCGAGAAACAAAATATAGAAAGATATAAAAGTGTGGCGACCCTGTGGTTAGGCGCTACAGGGGAATGCAGCACCTTAACATCAAGGTGCAGTGCTCTTTGGTCACAGGTGAAAGAGAGAAGAAATGCAGAGTCTTATATTAGATTGAGTAACATTGACTCAGCAGCCCCTACCTTCATATTCCTGGGACTGTTTATATAGTAGGTCCATAGGGGGGTGGAGCCTAGCTGAGCGTTAGACACGACGTGGTTGCCAGGACGACTGGGTGACAGTTAGTCAGTTAACAGTCAGTCAGTAAAGAGTGACAAGCAGAGACGAGAGTAAATTGCTAACTGAAAGAAGGGCTAGAAATAGCATAGACCCCATGTCCTGAGTGAGGGTACCCTGAAAGAAAAGAAAGACACAGGAAAAGGGGTAACCCAGACAGAAAGGTGACGCTTTAGGTCTGGCGAGAGCCGGCTGAAGAGTTCAGGTCGACACCGGTATAACGGAACCGAGGAGGTTTGTCAGGTTTATCCCCAAACCATTGACCATTTACCTGGGATCTTAAATAAGAGGAGTCCAGGTACCCATCAAGAGTCTGACTACTAACCCCAAGCCGAGTTCACGACGCTGTTGCGGGATAGATAAAGAAACCGTGAAGCATCAGACCCCTGGGAAAACCAGTGACGAGACTAACGAGTGGGTTACAGAGGGAGTCACAGAGCCCTCAGAGCAGAGACCGAGAAAGAGACAAAGAAAGGTTACCTCAGAGAAAAAAGCTCTGTCATTAAATCTCCTCCGAAATTTGTGACCATTGGCCTTCTGGTAACCGAACTGTTTCTGTGTACTGTGCAAAACAAACCAGATGTTAGTAAAAAGGACTTGTTTAAGCTGATGTGGACTCGGTGTGTCATCTTTCCGCCATTCGACAGGAACCTGTGACGTCAGACAAGAAGGCAGCCATCACCGCTCGGTCGCTTCCCTCCTGGTCAGCGACCCGCCGCCCTGAGGTAAAATAGCTCCACCTGTGGGGAGCTGAGAGATCTTAAGCTGCCATCATCATAGCCTCAGAGGCCGGCCGTGGCCAGCGCTGGTATATCCGCTTACCAGACACCACAGGTGGCATCACGTATATCCCCAAAATCATCCCTGTACACCATTCCCCAGCCGCAGAGTGAGCGCCCATGGCACGAAGCCGGGACCGACCACCTGTGATAACCCCATCAAGCGTAAAGTAGCCGTAGTCCCGGCGCCAGAGTACTCCTACCGAAAACCCTGATGGTCAACTCAAAAGAATACAGGGGTTATATAGGAGTCCAAATACTATCCAAAAGTAATACATAAAGTAATACAGATAATAGTTGGGACATGCCAAAAGCATTACCAATATTGAATATTATTCATATACTTACAACGGCCCATAACCATAAAATCCATTTTTACATTATTAAATGTTTGCTCCCAATAGTTAACAATAGACACAAGTTACCTTAATGCGTTTCCACTTCAGATATTGGTTCGTAAGGATGCCAGAAGAGTAAGGAGTCAAAATGCTAATAATACATAGATGATCGTATGTTGGCTTAGTATGTCAAAACATTAAGATTTATCTAACCTTTCAGGAGCCTAACATAACAAAAAAACATAAGTAAGAATTGTAAGGTAGTCGAGTGAGTAAGGGAATTGCAGGTATGGACAAAATCAATAAGGGTCAGTAAGAAGGTCAAAATCTGCAATATCTCCTGGAAACACAGGAGCTTAGATACACAAGAGTTTACCAGAGCTAGTGATACTATCAGTGGCTAAGGATAGCAATATTTCAGTAGCATAAATACCTTTGCCGCACTACCTACCCTCATCAGCAGGGTAGAAACATTAAAGGGAATTTGTCACATGTGACCTATCTAAATTATTAACATGGGCATACAGGTCAGGGTGTAGAATGCTGTAAAAAGTCATACCTGTCTGCTCGTATCAGATGCCTTCTGGATAAATCATCTTTTGTCACTTTATATAAATGAGCTCTTCCAGGCTATGGGGGTGAATGCTGCCTGGAAGATAACGCTGCTTCCAGAGCTTATTATAAATAGAGGGGGAGTTACCAGTGTAATGTGTAATGGCCACACTCTGTATTCCTGGTCTCACTGCAGAGCTGGGTTCCTCCCAGCTTCAGGTTCCATCTCACAGAGAGACAGGGCTGTGATATTGTTACAATACAGCAGAGCTGTGAGAGCTGCAGCTACTAATGTGTTTGCAAGAAGACAAATTTCAATTCTGTTCTGTTAGTTACTTTTCTCCCACTATGTAATTTATGTAAAGTAATAAAAGATTATTCATCCACAGCAAGGTTTCTGATATGAGACAGTTAGGTATGACATTTTTTTAGCATTCTAAACCTCTATGCCCATATTACTAGTTTAAATAGGTCAAATGTGGTGACAAATTCCCTTTAATAGATTTTTACTCCCAAGTTCTTTCCCTGGACAGTACTACAAGTCCCAGAAAACAGGACTAGCATAGTCACCCGCAATAAAGTGTGGGACATAAACAAAAATTGGGTGGCAAAGAAATCTGCCCTAGATCACTAAGACCAAAAGTGAGCCAGTGAAGAGAGGAAAAATGTTGCACCTGCTGTAAATTAACATCCAGACTTTTGAAAATGGTGAATAAAAATCATGGAGGTCCTGGGCCAGGCCCTGGAACCCAAAAGGACAACGGCAGCAAGGACTCGTAGAAGTGCATTTGCGCAAAACGGCCATTCTCCTTTTGGGTTCCATCTCCTGGCACTGGACCTCCATGATTTTTATTCCCCATTTTCAATAAACTCTGGATGTTATTTTATGGCAGATGCGGCTTTTTTCCTGTCTTCACTTGCTCACCTTTGAATCTGCCTGTTCACACCAACGAGCACTGCTGAAACCCCGGCAATAGTCAGGAGCTCGCATTTGTTCCTCAGCCATCTGCAGCATTGGGGACCGGGTAATCAAGTGGTGCATGTCTGCATCTATTCTTTCGTTGACTAATAAGGCTGTCAGGATGTCAGATGGCTACTTCCTGTCCCCCAAAAAATTACAGCAGGTAATATATGTAGAAAAAAAAACAACTAAGCATACATTATTGTATTATAACTATGTTGGTTTGTAAGTAGGGCATAACTACTTTCATTCCACCACTAAACAACACCATTTTTACCAGGGTTATGGTAAGAACAGGCAAAAAGCAAACCTGGGCAAATAACAGCCCACAACCATTTAGGGAAACATGCTCTCTGTTTGGCAAACCAAGGGTAGGGTACGGAAGGAGGAAAAGTTTCCAGCGCCAGGGAGGAAAGTTAAAAGTCCATTTTATTGAAAAATATTACATATAAAAATCCAGCAAGTAAGGCATGAGTGTCGGATAGCCAGCAGAACAACACGTTTCGACGTTAAGTCTTAATCATGTTCGGGTAGGGTACGGTACACTATAATGAGCTCATTATGACAATCATTTAATGGCTACCATACATCCACAGCTGCCTCTGCACTTTACTTTCATTAATCTACATGTACTTTAAAAATAGTAACTGGCCAATAACAAATTAAGATGTAAATGCTTTTGAAACCTTCTTAGAGGCAGTGAACATATGAATATATATATATATATATATATATATATATATATATATATATATACTTTAAATGATAATATATTAAGCTCTTCATAGCTGTAAGTGATATAGAAATGACAGGCCTTTTAGATATGCAGATAGAGTAGATAGAACATGCTCGAATTTGAATAAAATTGTTCAGTATTTTAACATTCTATAAGACTGCGAAAATGTCATTTTCTTCCCTATTTCTGAGAACCATTTCTGATATGACTCTTAAAAGATCACATCTTAACAGTAGACCATGTAACATGTGGATGTAGAATTTATCACTACTTTTTTATTACTCATCAAGAATTCTCTGCTGTCAAAAATAGCACAACAAATGATATAAATTCTGTTTCCATGGTAACAATATCTATCTAATGACCACATTTAGAAAAGCTTTATAAAAAAGAGGGGCACCATTTGGCACTCAACATGTATATTTTTTCCAATAATTTGTTTCTATATATAGCATTATGTCCAGCAAACGCATTCATCTCCTACTTGACCATGAGTGTTTATAGCAAGGGCATACAAATAAATAGAAAATTACTTCATAAGAAATAAATTACAACTTGTGATGGAAAATTTAAAGTACTTGTTCATTTTCTCCATTTTTCAAATGTTATAGTACCTCAGATACTCATTAAAAGGATTCTGTGTATAGCAATGTATTTTTATATATCTGAATATTAAAAATAGTTTGCCTCTGATATTTAATCATAATTTAAAAATTTGTTTTGTTGACAAAATTGCATTCATTGGTGTTATTCCTTTTTTGAATAATTAAACTAAATGATATTGTGTATAATGTATTGGGTATTGAAAAAGTCCTTGTGATTTCAGGAGAAAAGGATTATACCTTTTGAGGGTCATACAACTTTTCACCCCTCCCTTCATTGGAAATACCCCGTATGTCCTGATTGGCAAAGCGTTACTGACCAAGGACGCTTGGGGTATGTCCTGGCGATAATGAGGCACAGAAACTGTGCCAGTGCGATCGTTACCAGGAGCTCGGTTTACATGACAGCTTAGACCCTGCTATCACAGCCAGGGAGTGTCCCATCTCCATTCATGGCAGTTTAACCTCCCCCCCCCAAATCAAGCAATTTATATTGATAGCAGCATTTAGGAAGCTGGGAGAGGCAGTGTGCTCCATCTCCCCTCTGATTGGTTCCACAGCAACGTTATTGCGAGGGCCTAATCATTGCCATGGTCATCATGACGATCTAGGGGTCACCCAGCTACAGAGAGCCTCTGGAATCATGCCAGGAGCATGATCTCAGAGGTTTATATCAGTGCAGCACTGACAGCTATCATGTATTGCAATGCTGGTGTATTGCGATACATTATAACAGCAATTAGGACAATAAAAGTTAGCATCCCATATAAGGACAAAGTAATGTTGTAAAAAAATATATACATTTCTTTCAAAACAATCAGAAAATAAAGAACAAAAAATATATATTAATAAATATGTATATTTTTGTAAAGAAAAAATAAACAAAAAAGTACACATATTTCGTATTGTCATGTCTGTAACAATCTGTCACACTAGTTAACAAATTCAGTGAATACCCTAAAAAAAATGAAAAATGTTGCAAAAACTGTCTTTTCATCATACAGCTGACAAAAAGTGGAATAGAAAGCAATCAAAAAGTCATATGTAAATAAAAATGTTATAGCTGAAAACATCATTTTTTTCTATAAAATAGTTTTTATGGTGCAAAAGCAGCAAAACTTAAAAAAATAAAAATGGGATATGACTGTAATCATACTAACCTGAAGAAGAAAGCTGTCTTATCACCTTAATAACACTGTAAACAGTGTAACAAAAAAAATAAATCCTGAATTGCTGTTTCTTTTTGATTCTGCCTCACACAAAGCAAAATAGAAAGCAATCAAAAAACAGTATGTGGCCCAAAAAGGTAACAATAAAAATTCCAACTCATCCCACGTAAATACAGCCCTCATATGGATCTGTCAGCAGAAAAATAAAAAAAAACTAGTGCCTTCAAAATTTGGCTGTGCAAAACACCTTTATTTTGTAAACACGTTTTTTTTAGTGTGATAGTAGAAAACCTAAAAAAACAGATATAAATCTGGTATCACGGTAATCATACTGACCAGATAAAGCCATAAAGCCACCTAATCATGGACCCCATGGAACACAGGCCAAACAGAGTCTAAAGTAACTCTGCTTCCTAACTATATTGAACAGATCCGATGGGGGTTTTACCTGAATAAAAAAAACAGCAAAATCTGCACTCCCAAATCCAAATGTTGAGTAGTTCTCCTTACCTTATGAGCCCTGCCATGTGCCCAAAAAGTAGATTTCCACCAAACATAGGGTATCTGTGCACTCAGAAGAAATTCCTCAACAAATTGTATGGTCCATTGTCTCTGGTTATTCTAGTAAAAATGAAAAATTTTGGGCTAAAGCAACATATTTGTGGTTAAATTTTATTTTTTCATTTTCATGGTTCAACGTTATAAAATTCTGTGAAGCACCTAGAGGTTCACGGTGTTCACCAATCACCAAACATCTAGATATATTCCTTGAGGGCTCTAGTTTCCAAAATGGGGGTGACTTGTAAAGGAGGTTCTCCTGTTTAGGCACATCAGTGGCTCTCCAGACGCATTATGGCACTTGTGAATGATTCCAGTTAACTTTGCATTTGAAAAGTCAAATGGAAATCCATCCCTTCCAAACCCTGCCATGCTCCCAAACAATAGTTTTCACTATGTATGGGGTATTGGCGTACTCAGATGAAATTTCACAACAAACCACATGGTGCATTTTTTATCCTGTTTGGCGTTAAAGCAACAATTTTGTGGTAAAAATGTAATTTTTAATTTTCACGGCTCCACATTGTGAAATTCTGTGAAGCACATAGGGGTTCAATGTAGTCACCAAACATCTAGGTAAATTCCTTGAAGGGTCTAGTTTCAAAAACGAGGTTATATATGGGGTTTTTCCACTGTTCAGGTACATCAGGAGCTCTCTCTAAATGCAACATGATGTCTACTATCTATTCCAGCCAATTTTGCATTCCAAAATTCGAGTGGTACTCCATACCTTACGAGCCATGCCAAGAATTTTCTATTGCTACCCTTGTGAAAATGCAAAATTTGGAGCTAAAGTAAATTTTGTAGGACAATGTAAAACTTTCCTTCCACATTGCTTTAGTTCCTATAAAGCACTTAAACTTCTTGGATGTGGTTTTGAGCAGCTTGAGGGGTACAGTTTTTAGAATGGTGTCACTTTTTGTTTTTTTCTGACACAGGCTCCTCAAAGTCACTTCAAATGTGATGTGGTCCCTAAAATAATGGTTTAGTAAATTTTGTTTGAAAAATGACATATTGTTGATAAACTTTTAACCCTTCTAACTTCCCAACAAAAAAAAAAATTATGTTTCAAAAATTGTGCTGATGTAAAGTAGACATGTGGAAAATGTAATTTAGTAACTATTTTGAGTGACATAATTCTTGGGTTTAAGGGCATAAAAATTAAAAGTTTAAAAATTGTGACATTTTCAAAGTGTTTGCCAAATTTATATTTTCACAAATAATCCAAAGAAAAATCATCCTAAGATTATCGCTATCAATATGTAATGAAAAACACAAACTCAGAATCACTGGGATCTTTTGAAGCATTCCAGCGTTTTTACCACTTAAAGTGACTCTGGTCAAAATTGAAAAATTTGTCCTAGTCATAAAGGGGAAAACAGGCTGGGTGGTGAAGGAGTTAATCAATGGGGTTGTACCTTTTCAATTACATTTTTTTCCATGTTGCAGCTTGCTATAATAAAACAAACTGTGCTGCACTTACCTTCCTCGGGTCTACCGGCAAGTTTCTCCCACTATTCCAAGCGTCTGGTATAGATTTGGCTACAGTGCTGATGTCACGTCGACAATTAGTGAGCTTAGCCACTCTGAACGAGGCTTTCCATCTACACTCGAATGCCCCACTTTAGTTATTGAGTTCACTGATTGGCTTCCACAATGTCAAGGTGATGTCTGGGTTGCAACCAGTGCTGTACACCTCACGCACCGGCAGAGGCTCGCTAGTTTGCCGGTAGAAGGTGGTACAATGCAGTAAGACAGGCTCAAAAAAGTCACATCATTTGTGCCCAATGCGTTTTGCCGTCACATTATTATGTGGTAACTTCCATGGCAAACTGCAGTAAAAGGGAAACACCTGAGGTGATGATTTATTTGATCAAGCCTCATCAGAGCCACAAGTTACGGCCTAACATAAGAGACACAGGTCAGTTCTTCTCATGCCTGCTAGGTCATTGCTTGAGTCATGATATCATGATGCCATGACCTTTTGCATGCTTGCATAGTACCCTCCCAGGCCTCATTAGAGGGGATTACAGCATGAATGGGCAATCAGAATCTGCAGTGAGGACTGATTCTGATTGCCCATTCATGCTATAATCCCGTCTAATGGGTGATGGTTATGAGCTAAGGGGCCACAGAGGTAAGAAGTAGTAACATGAGTATAAGGATTTTCTTTATTTTTTAATTCAAACATTTCTTACACTCTGGGATTTGGAGAGAGCCCAGAACATAATAAGGGACATTAAATTCACATTGAAGTACTTGTCTGCAAATAAATTTTCTTAAGAAAACCTACTTGAACCGGCAAAACCAAATTTTGCTTCTTCCGCTCATATCTAGCTATTAGTTTTCCAAGATGTCTGTAACAACACCCCTGCCAAGTTACTTCAAGGAGCAGGAGCTGCAGATGTACATGACATGTAGAATTGCTTTATATATATATATACATACAGTGCCTACAAGTAGTATTCAACCCCCTGCAGATTTAGCAGGTTTACACATTCGGAATTAACTTGGCATTGTGACATTTGAACTGTAGATCAGCCTGGAAGTGTGAAATGCACTGCAGCAAAAAAGAATGTTATTTCTTTTTTTATTTATTTTTTTTTAAATTGTGAAAAGTTTATTCAGAGGGTCATTTATTATTCAACTCCTCAAACCACAAGAATTCTGTTTGGTTCCCCTAAAGTATTAAGAAGTATTTCAGGCACAAAGAACAATGAGCTTCACATGTTTGGATTAATTATCTCTTTTTCCAGCCTTTTCTGACTAATTAAGACCCTCCCCAAACTTGTGAACAGCACTGAAACTTGGTCAACATGGGAAAGACAAAGGAGCATTCCAAGGCCATCAGAGACAAGATCGTGGAGGGTCACAAGGCTGGCAAGGGGTACAAAACCCTTTCCAAGGAGTTGGGCCTACCTGTCTCCACTGTTGGGAGCATCATCCCGGAAGTGGAAGGCTTATGGAACTGTTAGCCTTCCACGGCCTGGAGAGCCTTTGAAAGTTTCCACCAATACCGAGGCCAGGCTTGTCCGAAAAGTCAAGGCTAACCTAAGGACAACAAGGAAGGAACTCCGGGAAGATCTCATGGCAGTGGGGACATTGGTTTCAGTCAATACCATAAGTAACGTACTCCACCGCAATGGTCTCCGTTCCAGACGAGCCCGTAAGGTACCTTTACTTTCAAAGCGTCATGTCAAGGCTCGTCTACAGTTTGCTCATGATCACCTGGAGGACTCTGAGACAGACTGGTTCAAGGTTCTCTGGTCTGATGAGACCAAGATCGAGATCTTTGGTGCCAACCACACACGTGACGTTTGGAGACTGGATGGCACTGCATACGACCCCAAGAAAACCATCCCTACAGTCAAGCATGGTGGTGGCAGCATCATGCTGTGGGGCTGTTTTTCAGCCAAGGGGCCTGGCCATCTGGTCCGCATCCATGGGAAGATGGATAGCACGGCTTACCTGGAGATTTTGGCCAAGAACCTCTGCTCCTCCATCAAGGATCTTAAGATGGGTCGTCATTTCATCTTCCAACAAGACAATGACCCAAAGCACACAGCCAAGAAAACCAAGGCCTGGTTCAAGAGGGAAAAAATCAAGGTGTTGCAGTGGCCTAGTCAGTCTCCTGACCTTAACCCAATTGAAAACTTGTGGAAGGAGCTCAAGATTAAAGTCCACATGAGACACCCAAAGAACCTAGATATCTTGGAGAAGATCTGCATGGAGGAGTGGGCCAAGATAACTCCAGAGACCTGTGCCGGCCTGATCAGGTCTTATAAAAGATGATTATTAGCTGTAATTGTAAACAAGGGTTATTCCACAAAATATTAAACCTACGGGTTGAATAATAATTGACCCACACTTTTATGTTGAAAATTTATTAAAATTTAACTGAGCAACATAACTTGTTGGTTTGTAAGATTTATGCATCTGTTAATAAATCCTGCTCTAGTTTGAAGTTTGCAGGCTCTAACTTATTTGCATCTTAT
Organism: Anomaloglossus baeobatrachus; assembly: GCF_048569485.1. NCBI lineage: Eukaryota > Metazoa > Chordata > Amphibia > Anura > Aromobatidae > Anomaloglossus > Anomaloglossus baeobatrachus. The sequence continues at coordinate 303,109,445 of NC_134353.1, read as the reverse complement.
CAAACCTGCTAAATCTGCAGGGGGTTGAATACTACTTGTAGGCACTGTATATGAGTATATATTATATATATATATATATATATATATATATATATATATAATATATATATATATATATATATATATAAAAATAAATAAATAAAACTGCATGCAGTATATTATTGCGATCATGATTTCTATATAAAGTGTTTTTGTACAAGGTCTCAACATTTATTTAGAGCAAGATTAAATAAAGTGTTTTGTGACAAAATGTTGTGTAAAAATATATTTTTTTACTTGAAATTTGCTATTTATCTATGCAAATTTAACACATGCTTATTCAAGAGCACTCCATCATTTTTATATAAATAAATAATTTCCTTACATAGCTACATAGTTACTTAGGTTGAAAAAAGACCTAGGTTCATCTAGTTCAACCTTCCTCCACCAGTTCTACATTTTGTCCCTAAGTCATTTATAACCAACAATGTTGTGTGTACTGAGGAAATCATCCAGCCCTTTTTTAAAAGCTCTTATACTATCTGCCATTACTACCTCTTGTGGTAGGGCATTTCACAGTCTGACTGCTCTAACTGTAAAGAACCCTTTCCTATTTAGCTGTCAGAATCACTTTTCTTCCACTCGCAGTGAGCGCCCCCTGGTCCTTAGTATTGTCTTTCAAAGGAATAAGTCATGTGCCAGTCCTTTATATTGACCACACATGTATTTATACATATAAATGAGATCTCCTCTGAGACGTCTTTTTTCTAAGCTAAACAAATGTAACTTTTTCAACCTGTCATCATATGGGAGGCCTTCCATTCCTTGTAGTAGTCTAGTTGCCTGCCTTTGAACTGACTCTAACTTCTGAATGTCCTTTTTAAAATGTGGAGCCCAAAACTGGATCCCATATTCCAGATGTGGCCTTACAAGTGATTTATAGAGGGGTAACAATACGTTGGGATCTAATCTCTCTTTATACTCTCTAAAATCTTGTTTCCTATGTCATCAATGGTTATACCGTGTATATATTTTCATATGGTGACTTAGGGCTAAGAGTCAATGATATACAAGAGAAAATTTAATACATTTTTTAGAAAAAAAATCAGTACAGAAAAATGATTATAAATCCATTACCTTATCATCGTCACAGATACATCTGAAAATATTCCATATCATGAAGAGTATTACATGATTACTATGACACCGTAGCACTAAATCACTTATTTTATCTTACTCTTAGCATTAACTTTAATTATCTTAGTGTCTTATCAAATCATGCCATTCAAAATGAAAAACAACTATTAAGACAAGAGTTTGCCGATAATGTAGCTTTGAACGATACAAAAGTCCTTGCAAGGACATTATATAAAATGTAGTATTTTATCTGAAAGTTATATTTAAAATATACTTTAAGAAATGCAAATGATCACAATATGGGAAAATGCCATCCCTTTTTTCAATAATAAGTTCTAAAGTTTTAAATTAAACGTATAATAGAAACAATGCAAACCTTGGATTGTATGACTTATTGATGCTTATTAATTCTACCAAGGGCAAACCGATAAACTCCAGATGAAAAATATGACTGTCACAACAATTCTAATTCTACCATGACAATAGGTCAACTTGTACCTCTCGTAACTTAACATGAATCATAGCCAATCAAGGAACGATGCATGTATTAAAATAAAACTTGCGTGTGTATGTATATATATATATATATGTATATATATATAGATATATAACACTACCACAAACAGATTAGATAGATAGATCTTAGAATGCTTGATTTTTATTTAATTTTAGCGTTGTATCAGTATTCCATTTAATTTTCTCTCAATTCTTCAATTTATATTATTTAGTAACAGCTGCTCTGGTTTGCCATTTGGGGTAAAAGGTCCTGTATTTCCAGATTGGTGATGATCCTTAGGCTGCATAACCACAATTGGGGTTCACAGCATTTTGGACGCAGCATGTTTTTGCTGCACCCAAATCACTGCATTGTACAGTACAAGGACAGTAGATGGGATTTTTAGAAATCCCATGCTTGCTGTGCTTGTTTTTCCTGCAGAGTAAACTGACCGGTGGTGCATCTTCCCAAGCCGCAGCATGTCAACTCTTTGCTGTGGAGATGCAAGTGTTCTCCGCAGGGAGAACAGAGAAAAAGACAGCAGCGGCCTGAACCCTGATTGTGGACATGGGGAGCTCCGATTTCCTGTGGAGGAGACTCGCAGCCTGGCAGGTCAGGATTTAACACATCCAGGATGCAGCGGATCATGATCGTGTGCACATACCCTTAAGGTGGGAATTACATAACCATTAATCATTAAGTGGTCTACATCTCCTAATGAATCCAGAGTGTCTGACAAGTGGTGTGCGCCTCACGACAGATCTTCAGTCAAACCTACTGCTCGTTATTTGTGACCTTTTAATCCTTTTTGGGCTTGTTTTCTGATGTAAACGCTTTAATGAAATGGGCCTTAGTTTTTTAACATATCCTAATAGTATTCACCAACATTATTTGCAACCCAGCAGATCAGTATAAAAACTAAAAAACAAAAACATTTCTATGTACAAATAGCAATCCTACTATATGGCTTATTTTTTCATTTTCAAAAATGTTTATTAATTTTTCAAATTCAACAAGAAACTTCACATTGTATGCCTTATTTTTACAGAATGTCTTTTAGTTCTCATTCGGACATCTGTGCACATAGGTCCGATCTTGGACCACAAAGCAGGACTGGCCACGGGTCTCCCGACAGGAACATAACAGCTTCATATATTTCTATGAGGCTGTGACGCCCAGGTTGGGAGAGCCACGGCCAGTCCGTGCATTGCGGTCTGAGATTGGACTGATGTGCACGGATGTCTGAATGAGGCACGGATGTCTGAATGAGGCGCGGATGGCTGAATAAGGCACGGATGGCTGAATGAGGCACGGATGGCTGAATGAGGCACGGATGGCTGAATGAGGCACGGATGGCTGAATGAGTCACGGATGGCTGAACGAGGCACGGAGGGCTGAACGAGGCACGGAGGGCTGAACGAGGCACGGAGGTCTGAATGAGGCTCGGATGTCTGAATGAGGCTCAGATGTTTGAATGAGGCACGGATGTCAGAATGAGGCTGGGATGTCTGAATGAGGCACGGATGTCTGAATGAGGCACGGATGTCTGAATGAGGCACGGATATCTGAATGAGGCACGGATGTCTGAATGAGGCACGGATGTCTGAATGAGGCACGGATATCTGAATGAGGCACGGATATCTGAATGAGGCACGGATGTCTGAATGAGGCACGGATGTCTGAATGAGGCACGGATGTCTGAATGAGGCACGGATGTCTGAATGAGGCACGGATGGCTGAATGAGGCACGGATGGCTGAATGAGGCACGGATGTCTGAATGAGGCACGGATGTCTGAATGAGGCACGGATGTCTGAATGAGGCACGGATGGCTGAATGAGGCACGGATGTCTGAATGAGGCACGGATGTCTGAATGAGGCTCGGATGTCTGAATGAGGCACGGATGTCTGAATGAGGCTCGGATGTCTGAATGAGGCACGGATGTCTGAATGAGGCACGGATGTCTGAATGAGGCACGGATGTCTGAATGAGGCACGGATGTCTGAATGAGGCACGGATGTCTGAATGAGGCTCGGATGTCTGAATGAGGCACGGATGTCTGAATGAGGCACGGATGTCTGAATGAGGCTCGGATGTCTGAATGAGGCTCGGATGTCTGAATGAGGCACGGATGTCTGAATGAGGCACGGATGTCTGAATGAGGCTCGGATGTCTGAATGAGGCTCGGATGTCTGAATGAGGCACGGATGTCTGAATGAGGCACGGATGGCTGAATGAGGCACGGATGTCTGAATGAGGCACGGATGTCTGAATGAGGCTTGGATGGCTGAATGAGGCACGGATGGCTGAATGAGCCCTTATGGGTAATATAACAAAATAATGAAAAGCAATAAAGAATTCCAATAAGCGGGGATTTTAAAAGGTGCTTTTTTTTTTTAATTAAGATTTTAGTTGCATATGATTTGTCAGTCTTGTTGGCTAAAAATACCCCGTTTTATAAATATACAGTAATAATCTATCATAAATGAGATTTCTGTTTGTCAGAATATCCACATTAAAATAGAATCTCTCCATTTTCTATTTTTCACACTCTGTCCAAACTCAAACATTTGACTAAAAAAAAGTTCTCAATTTTACGCAAAACACGTAGAGGAAATGATTCTTTCCACATGCCATATGCCACAGAACTCCAAGGTGACTTTACATATTTCTCATGGGCACAGCAAGTGCAACTGTTGTGGTTAATGTTATTATTACACAATATAATTATATTATTATTATTATTATTATTATTCATAACCAAACAGCAGGATTTTATGCAGAAACATGAAGACTGACATGAGGCTTCTATTAAATTATAGTTCTGAAACTGCTACAGAAGGTATTCCGAAGTTCTGCAGCAGCTGCACATTAATTTTAACAAGAGATGTGGGAGCATTCCATAATTAGAATATTCCCTTCCTTGTATTATCTTCAAAGCAAGGTTATTTCAAAGGATAATGATGGGAAAGGTTAAGCTTGGGCTAGAAGTAAGGCTATTTTCAGACCTCCATTTTCCAAATGTGTGTCAGTGTTTTTCAAAAACAATAGAACACATACCCATTTTGACTGGTAGACACAGACAGAAAAGGGCCCCGCGTAAGAACAATAAAAGGCCCTTTGTAGCCCAACAATTCATCATACTGCTCACTTCCTCCTGCTTTGGAGGTAGAGATGGCCCCCTTACCTTTTGGGTCCACCAATCTTATGTCTGCCCCTGCCCATTTGAGATCGTGGAACTATTTACATGTCCATGTTTTTTGTAGATTGTGTGTCCTCTAAAAATCAAGAAATGTCTATTTTTGTTCCAAATTAAAAGGAATCTGTCAGCAAGTTTTTACTATGTAATCTGAAAACAGCATGTTGTAGGGGTTAACACACAGATTTTAGTCTGTGGTGTTATTTACCTGCAATGTTTGTTTTAGCTTCAGGAGATTTTCATTTATTGACTAGGTCAGGTAGAGATCAGCTAGTCCTGAACACCCCCTCTGTGATTAGAAGCTCACTGTCTATAGACATTGTATATATGGAGCCTGGTATGGGTGGGGCAGCTTTCTCAGCTCTTCTGCAATGTTAAATCAAAAAAACTGATTGTCTCAGGACTGCTGCACCCAGAAATATAAGTGATACATTATTGAATTCAGTGTCCCTTTACTTATATCATGCTGCTCTCATATGACGTAGCAAAACCCTGCTGACAGATTCCCTTTAAGGATCAAAAACATCCTTACAAGTCTGATATATGAAAACCATGGACAGCACACAGATGCTATTTATATGCAATGCAAGTGCCATCTGTTTTTTAACATGGAAAAGGGTAGAAAAAGCATTGTAATTATTTTTTTCTTGCATGTAAGCAAATCACTGATGAAACACTAATGGTAAAAGCTGACACACTGACCAAACACTAATGAAAGTCTCATTAAGCACACTGATGAAAATCAGTCATTTTTTTCTCATATGTGAAAACAACAGATGTCTGAGGCAAATGGGGGAGGAAAGTGGAGGAGAGCACTACTGGGAATAGATAGAATGCAAGGGAATATCTGGTACTCCAATTCTATACAACTGGCAGAAAACCAAAGTGTTCATACAGATTTCCCTTAAATTGAATCTGTCACCAGGTTTTTGCTCCCCATCTGAGAAAAAAATGCATAATGTAGATACAGAAACCCTGATTCCAGCCATGTGTCACTTACTGAGCTGTATGCTGTCATTTTTATGAAATCAATGTTTTCTCTCCTGCAGATCTAGCAGTTATACAGAGCTCATAAATATGCTGGGCTACCTGGCAGCAGGCAAAGTAGTCCTCTGATGGCAATCTACTGCTGACTAAACTGTGATTTTATCAAAATTACACTAAGCAGCTCAGTTAGTGACACATCACTGGAATCAGGATCTCTGCCCCTACGTTATGCTGCTCTCAGATTAGGTGACAAAAACCTGGTGAAAATTTCCCTTTTAAAGGCTTATTCCCATGGCCATGATAGTGTTCCATATAATATTCAAGATTTAAAGAATCATAATAAAGCTTCTTCTTCTTATTGAAGTCTATCTCCAAAATAAATACCTCTTCTTGCCAACAGTTATACAGACAGAAAAAAGAATTGTTATGTTCCATCAGAAGTCGTATTACGGAGCTTTTTCCATAGTTTGGGGAGTATCATACAGAAGTGCAGGGTGTATATAGTTGAGTAGTAGTGATGAGCGAGCATGCTTGTAACTACTCGGTACTCGCACGAGTATCGCTGTACTCGGGCTGCTCGGCGGGGACCGAGTAATCTCGCGATACTCGTGCTGTACTCGTGGTCTTCATTTCTGCATGTTGGCGCTCTTTTGAGAGCCAGCCCTCATGCAGGGATTGGCTGGCAGACCACTGCAATGCCACAGCCCTGTTAGTTGTGGAATTGCAGTGATTGGCCGGCCTGCACAGCGTGACCGAGCCTTTATACCGGCCGGCGCGCTGTGCTCTGCTCACAGCTATCCAGACAGTCAGTGCAGGGAGAGTGTCGCTGATTCAGGGAAAGCTTTGCGGCCCTTTATAGCTTTTTCAGTTGCAGGGCTGCAAACAGTGTGACCAAAAGTCCTTCTCAGGACTATTCTAGTTGTATACAGGCAGGCAGGGTATAGCCAGGTCGGAGTACAGTAGCAGAGTCCTTCTCAGGACTATTGTTGCTATATACAGGCAGGGTATAGCCAGGTCTGAATACAGGCTAGTGACCAGAAGAGTCCTTGTCAGGACTATTGTACCAGTATACAGGCAGGCAGGCAGGCAGGGTAGTGGTGACCGTATACCAGCCTTCATCATATCTGGGGCTGGTGTACACAGTGTAAAACAGTCCAGATAGTGTCTGACTTGTCTGTAATTGTCGCTCCCCAAAAAAACCTGTTAGGTTCTTATTGCGTCCGTCCTTGGTTTTTAAAACCGCACGTGTGTGCCTGTTGGTGGCAGCGTACAGGTGCACTTGTGTGCAATTTCCACAAACTTTGATATAACGCACAAGTAGTGAATATACACGTCAGCAGTGCACAGCATTGCAAAATGCGCAAGGGCATTGGCAAGGAACAAGGAAGTGGACGTGATGGTGGTGCAGGCAGAGGCCGAGGTCGTGGGCAAGCTCTAATTTCGCCACAACAAAGGGCCACATCTAGTCGCTCGCACGTCCTGTCCCAAATTCTTGGGGACCGCAGCAGTACACCGCTCTTGAACCAAGACTAGTGTCAACAGGTTGTTAGTTGGATAGCAGATAATGCTTCCAGTCAGATTGGCACCACCACAAACACTCTGTCTTCCACACGGTCAAGTGTCAGTAGCCGTGATACTGCACCGCACATTTCTGAACCTGATCCTCCTTCCTACCACCAGGCTGAGTACACGTCCTCCTCGGACATTAATGATCCCACACTTGGACACTCGGAAGAGCTGTTCACGTTTCCATTCACACATTCTGGCCTCTCGCCAGCTCATATTGAAGTGGGTCATGAGGAGATCGTCTGTACAGATGGCCAAATATTTGAGCAGCCACGTTCTCACGAAGTTGGCAACGTGTCTCAACAAGTGGTGGACGATGATGAGACACAATTGTCAGGAAGTCAGGAGGAGGAGCAGGGTGCGGAAGAGGAAGACGACGTGGTGGATGATCCAGTAACTGACCCAACCTGGCAGCAGGATATGCAGAGCGAGGACAGCAGTGCACAGGGGGAGGGAGGCGTAGCATCACAACAGGCAGTAAGAAGCAGGGTGGTGGCCCCAGGCAGAAGTCAGGCAACCGTTCCCCGGAACAACACGACGACACAAGGTGCCTGTACAAATGTTAGGTCTTCCCGAGTCTGGCAGATTTTTAAGTTGGATCACGATGATTCAAAAAAGGCCATTTGCAACACCTGCCATGTCAGCATCAGCAGGGGTACCAAAACTAGCAGCCTGACCACCACCAGCATGATCAGGCACATGTCAGCCAAGCACCCGACTTTGTGGGAAGTATAACAGAGTCGAGGAGCAGTGCTTGCTGATGTCACTGCTACGTCTTCGCTGGTTGTGCATGCGAGCCAATCCCCTGTCCATGCTGCCTGCGAACAAGCCTCCTCCACTCCTGCACCTGCAGTTGCCTACGCAGAAAGAACACCATCATCAAGCACGTCCTTGTCCCAGCGCAGCGTTCAGTTATTCATTCAGCAAACCTTTGAACGCAGGCGCACATACACTGCCAACACCCCACATGCCACAGTTCTAAATGCTAACATTTCGCGACTGCTTGCGCTGGAAATGTTGCCTTTTAGGCTGGTGGAGACAGAAGCATTCCGTGACCTGATGGCGGCAGCTGTCCCACGTTACTCGGTCCCCAGCCGCCACTATTTCTCCCGGTGTGCCGTCCCCGCGTTGCATAACCACGTGTCACAAAACATCACACGTGCCCTGAACAACGCTGTTTCACCCAAGGTCCACCTAACCACAGACACGTGGACAAGTGCTTGTGGGCAAGGCCGCTACATCTCGTTGACGGCACACTGGGTTAATATTGTGGAAGCTGGGACCCAGTCTGAGCGAGGGACGGAACACGTCCTTCCCACACCAAGGTTTGCAGGCCCTACCTCAGTCAGTGTTTCACCCACACTCTACAGCTCCGGAATGTCATGCTCTTCAGCCTCCTCCTCCTCCTGCGCATCCTCATCCACTGTACCCTCCACACCAGTCACAAGCTGGAAGCACTGCAGCACTGCCTCGGCGAAGCGGCAACAGGCTGTGCTGAAGCTAATCTGCATAGGTGACAAACCCCACAATGCAGAAGAGCTGTGGACAGCTCTGAAACAGCAGGCAGATCACTGGCTCACACCTCTGAACCTAAAGCCAGGAAAGGTCGTGTGTGACAATGGCCGGAACCTGGTGGCGGCTTTGAGGCGAGGCCAGCTGACACATGTTCCATGCGTGGCCCATGTGCTCAACCTCGTGGTTCAGCGGTTTCTAAAGTCATACCCAGAGCTGTCTGATCTGCTGGTAAAAGTTCGCCGCCTGTCTGCACATTTTCGAAAGTCACCTACTGCTTCAGCCGGCCTTGCCGGCTTTCAGCGCAGTTTGCATCTTCCGGCTCACAGACTGGTGTGTGATGTCCCCACGCGTTGGAATTCAACTCTGCACATGTTGGTCAGGATATGTGAGCAGAAGAGGGCAGTTGTTGAGTACCTGCATCACCTAAGCCGTCGGGAAATGGGTCAAACTCCACACATAACACCTGAGGAGTGGAGATGGATGTCAGACCTATGTACCATCCTCCAAAACTTTGAGGACTCCACCAAGATGGTGAGTGGTGATGACGCCATTATTAGCGTCACCATACCGCTACTCTGCCTTCTAAAACGGTCTCTGCTGAAAAACAAACATGATGCATTGCAGGCGGAGCGCGATGAGTTGCAGCAAGAAACAGTAGTGGGTGTGGGTGATGATAACACACAGCCCAGCCTCGTCTCATCACAACGTGCAGTGGAGGACTATGACGAGGAGGAGGATGAAGACATGGAGCAACTCTCCGGCCAAATTGAGGATATGACATGCACACCAGTCATATCCTCGGTTCAGCGTGGCTGGCCAGAGGACAGGGTAGATGAGGAGGAGGAGGAGGAGGAGGAGGACAGCATGTTCAGTCATCTTGTTGGTCAGGCTACTGAAGTCCTGGCTGTTAAGAGTCTGGCGCACATGGCTGACTTTATGGTAAGCTGCCTGTCTCGTGACCCTCGCGTTAAGAACATCTTGGCCGACAATCATTACTGGTTGGTAACACTGTTAGACCCACGCTACAAGGAGAACTTTTTGTCTCTTATTCCCGTGGAGGAGAGGTCAACCAAAATGCAGCAGTTCCGGAAGGCCATAGTCACGGAAGTAGGCAAAGCATTCCCCTCACAAAACGCTAGCGGCATAGGTCATGAATCAGTGGACAACCGAGGTGTACAGCCGAGAGAGGCACAAGTCCAATCCGCCAGAGGTAGGGGAACAGTCTTTAAGATGTGGGACAGTTTTCTCAGCCCCTCACGTACCACAGCCCCTGAGGTGCGGGGTAGTGCCACAAGAAATCCTAAGTTTGCCCAGATGCTGAAGGAGTACCTTGCAGATCGAACAACTGTACTCCGACATTCCTCTGTGCCTTACAATTATTGGGTATCCAAGCTGGACACGTGGCATGAATTGGCTCTCTACGCCTTGGAAGTCCTGGCCTGCCCTGCTGCTAGCGTTTTGTCAGAGCGTGTTTTTAGTGCCGCAGGTTGAATCATTACAAATAAACGCACCCGCCTGTCAACTGAAAATGCTGACAGGCTGACTCTGATCAAGATGAACAAGGGTTGGATTGGGCCAGACTTCACCACACCACCAGCAAATGAGAGCGGAATTTAAAGTTTGCCATGTACCTCCACTCACCCATGGGTACACACTTCTGGACTTTGGATAATCGCTGGACTGCTCCTCCTTCTCCTCATGCGCCACCATGATGACCGTTATAAATTGCAATACTTAGGCCTTTGTTTCAGGTATACCCCCAGTGGTAAATTTTTTCGCCCATTCTTTGCAGAATGGACATTACAACAACAGGAGACCCGCTCCTTTGCAATGGGAACAATGTTTTGAGGCCCTCATGCACGTCTCTACCCAGGGACAACGTGGAGCCTCCCAATTTTTGGCTGCCCTGCCTAAGGGCTATACTATAATACACCCACTTCCTGACAATGGACACTTAATGTTTTGAGGCCCTCATGCACGTCTCTACCCAGGGACAACGTGGAGCCTCCCAATTTTTGGCTGCCCTGCCTAAGGGCTATACTATAATACACCCACTTCCTGACAATGGACACTTAATGTTTTGAGGCCCTCATGCACGTCTCTACCCAGGGACAACGTGGAGCCTCCCAATTTTTGGCTGCCCTGCCTAAGGGCTATACTATAATACACCCACTTCCTGACAATGGACACTTAATGTTTTGAGGCCCTCATGCACGTCTCTACCCAGGGACAACGTGGAGCCTCCCAATTTTTGGCTGCCCTGCCTAAGGGCTATACTATAATACACCCACTTCCTGACAATGGACACTTAATGTTTTGAGGCCCTCATGCACGTCTCTACCCAGGGACAACGTGGAGCCTCCCAATTTTTGGCTGCCCTGCCTAAGGGCTATACTACAATAGACCCACTTCCTTCCAATGGGCACTTCAGGTTTACAGGCCCTCATGCACATCTCTATCCAGGGACAACGTGGAGCCTCCCAATTTTTGGCTGCCCTGCCTAAGGGCTATACTACAATAGACCCACTTCCTTACAATGGGCACTTCAGGTTTACAGGCCATCATGCACGTCTCTATCCAGGGACAATGTGGAGCCTCCCAATTTTTGGCTGCCCTGCCTAAGGGCTATACTATAATACACCCACTTCCTGACAATGGACACTTAATGTTTTGAGGCCCTCATGCACATCTCTACCCAGGGACAACGTGGAGCCTCCCAATTTTTGGCTGCCCTGCCTAAGGGCTATACTATAATACACCCACTTCCTGACAATGGACACTTAATGTTTTGAGGCCCTCATGCACGTCTCTACCCAGGGACAATGTGGAGCCTCCCAATTTTTGGCTGCCCTGCCTAAGGGCTATACTACAATAGACCCACTTCCTTCCAATGGGCACTTCAGGTTTACAGGCCCTCATGCACGTCTCTATCCAGGGACAACGTGGAGCCTCCCAATTTTTGGCTGCCCTGCCTAAGGGCTATACTACAATAGACCCACTTCCTTACAATGGGCACTTCAGGTTTACAGGCCATCATGCACGTCTCTATCCAGGGACAATGTGGAGCCTCCCAATTTTTGGCTGCCCTGCCTAAGGGCTATACTACAATAGACCCACTTCCTTACAATGGGCACTTCAGGTTTACAGGCCCTCATGCACGTCTGTATGCAGGGGCATTGGTGAACCTCACAATTTTGGACTGCCCTGGCAAAGGAAAATACTACAAAGACTCACTTCCTCAAAATGGGCACATTAGACTCAAGAGGCCTTCATGTACGTCTCTTCTCAGGGACATCGGAGTGCCACACAATGTTTTCACGTAAAATCTTTCATGTATTAATCTCAAAAAGTAACATACACCAGCTCTATCTCACTATTGGGTATGTGCCCTTAACATTTCCGCCATGAAAAATCATTTTGGGGTCATTTTGGAAGGTTTTCTGGTGAGTCCGTAAAAATGGCGTAAAACGCGGACAAAATTGTTCACAGCTGTGACTTTTCAGTGATAAATGCTTCAAGGGGTCTTCCCCATGCTGTTGCCATGTCATTTGAGCACTCTTCTGAGACTTTTGTGACATTTTTAGGGTTTCTCCATGCTGCCGGGGGGTCATTTCACAAAAATACTCGGGTCTCCCATAGGATAACATTGGGCTCGTTGCTCGGGCCGAGTACACGAGTATCTTGGGAGGCTCGGCCCGAGCTTCGAGCACCTGAGCTTTTTAGTACTCGCTCATCACTATTGAGTAGTTCATAGTGCAGGGATTTCCTGTACACCCATACAACTTTAGGCACATATTGATTTTGTGTGCATGAGGATAAAGAGAACTCTCACAGGAGACACATAATAACTTTTTTGTCACTTTTTAATGGTGATCATTAGAGATGAGTGAATATATTCAAGTATAATTAAACTTTACTCAAAATGGTGGCTATTTTTCTGAACTGTAAGGAGACATCGAAAAGATAAAGAATACCTTCACCTCTGGCCCCTACGTTCCTCTTCATCACCGGTCCAGTCGTCATTACATCTTCTAGTCACCGTCTCGAGCACTGAATCCTCAGGCCTCTTCTCACTAGACCCACACTTCCGGTTTTGATGATGCCCAGGATGGTTCTACCTATGCACACAAGGTCATGGCTCATACCATGATGATGTGACATCGTGACCTTCCATGCTTACACAAAGCCCTTCTGGGCCTCATCAGAGCCAGAAGTCCTGATAAAATAAGTGCAAACGGGTGAATTCAGGTATTTAATCTTCCTCTCATACTGTATCTGTTGACCATTACTCTTCTAGTTTTCTGTAAATTTCCTAATACCCTTTGAGCATCATTCGAGGACCCAACACCTTTTTCTCCAATCAGTATTGGACTTATTATTTGCCCGGAAGCACAATGTTTTACCCAAATCAAAGTTCTTCCTAAACCTTACCTGTTCTGGTAGATACCTGTGGCAACTTTAAAGGGAATCTGTCACCAGGTTCTTGATACTTTAGCATGATTTTGAGACAGTAAACCTGTTTCCAATGATGTGTCACTTATTGGGATGCTTGCTTTAGTTTTCATAATTTCCTTCCAATTAAACATTCGTTTTTATCATTAGAGAACTGGTATACCTGATGCCTTGTAGCCCAATCATCCCTTCCCCTACCATCAGGAGCACTGATTGATAGATTTCTGTCTATGCACAGTGTACAGAGAAAGCTGCTAATTAGTGATGTGGGCAGAGAATATAGAACTCATTTGGCATTTAGAGAACTGGAAGATCTGCAACAGATAAAACAGAAGGGTTTTTTTTTAATCAAAATTGCAAAAACAGCCCAGTAAGTGATACATCTCTGGAATCAGGGTCTCTGCACCTAAATCATGCTGCTCTTTGATGTAATAGGCAAAAACTGGTAAAAGACTACATTTTAGATGCTTTCCCCAGGTGACACGCCCGTGGGTTCTTGGGTTACTCGTTACCGGGTCACTGTGTTTCTTCTGAGTCGCCGCAGTGGCCTTGCCCAGTTCTGTAACCCTGTCCGGTGTCAATAAAAGGTGACACCACTTGTGGTGTGCAGCCAATTATTAGCCGCCGCTGCGGGTGCTTCTCTCCTCTGGGGTGGATGGTTATGCAGCCCGGATGGTTCAGCTCTCCACAGGCAGAGCTATGTCCCAAGGAAGACGTTGGGAGTAGTAATCGCCTATGTTCTGCACTCCCTGCAAACCCTGGGATCCCCCTTCCTTCCTGTAAACCCGGGTCAAGCTCCCAGCTCCAGACCATGGGCCCCGAACTATCTGTGTCCTTTTTTGCTAGTTCCCGAGTCCATCCAGACGCTGCGGCGCCCGGAGCTAAATTCTGACTGACTGTGTGTGAGATGACTCCTCCCTTCCCCCTGTGGAAGCCCCACCTCGCAGGTTCCTAAACTAGTGGGCATGAGGTCCCATTCCTCATGATGGCCACCCCAGCACCTACCCTAGCCCGGTCTCAGTGGAAAAACTCCCGTGTTATGTGTTTGATGGGTGTTTTGGTGATGTTTACCGGTGACGACCTCCTCCATATCCGGAATGAATACTGCACCTTAAATGAGGTGGAGTACCCTGTGGTGACTGAAGCCTCAGGGGCGCCACACAGGCATCATATATTCTATACAAGTCTCAGGAAGGGACAGGAGGGAGTCCAGACAGTGGCATTTGTATACATGTCACAAAGTCCATGCATCGACCATTTTACGGGAGAAGTAAATACTGTAGTATATATTTACCACAGGCTAGTTGATCTGTATACTGAACATGCCCAGCTTAGAGTATATTTCATTGTTTTAACTGTGTTACAAGGACTTTATTTTAACTTGCTTTTTTTCTATACTTAATTAAATATTGAGTCAATGAAAAGAATATTGCCTCTTCAAATACACTATTACTGAGATATAGCAATATAGAAAACAGAAAGGTATGGCTAGAATTGTTACAATATGTAAATGAAAAAGGTCAGATTAATAATACTTCCAAAATTTGAGGCATTTACAAGGCATTTAAAGCACTGAACAGTATTTCACATTTTATTATTATTATATTGTAAAGATCCTAGATTACAGCCTATATTATAGCCCAGAGCAGCCTTTACAATTGTGGAGGTTTTTAACCTGAAATCTCTTTGCATTCCTCTCTGGTTTAATGTCTGCACAGACCTTGTCCTAGTGATTTGCATTCTGTGAAATGTAAGCTGACAGAAGAATCTTTCTCAGCTTGCCATAGAACTAAGCTTCGATCTTAAAGAGCAAAATGAATTGGTTTAGCTGTAGTACCAGGCATAGCCACACTTGAATGCATGATACTGTGCCTGGATAACTATGTGGTTAAATATAAGCCCTCTGCCCCTTCTCATATACTTACCTTCTGGTGTCTTCACTTTTTACCAATGCTGCTCCAATCTCATGGTGCCATCTTGTGCCCATAAAGTCAGACACTACGTTACAAGGTCTCAATGCAACTCTATGGGAGCCAGAACGAGGTCAGAAAAAAGGTCTTATAGACTCAGTATTCAGTTGTGACCTACGGCACGCTCCATGAAATAGTGGAGCTACTGGTAGGTCACAAACCACAGGAGACCGACTGAAGCCACTGGAAGGTCAGTGTAATACAGGGGGCATGGAATTTAGATGTAAAGCACCAATCCAGCAGTGCAATTAAAACAAATGCTGGAGTGGTGCTTTAAACCCTTAAGGACCGAGCCACTTTGTGCTCTAAGTATTGTGGAAGCCTCCTATATTTCTGTTCTGTTGCTCTTATTTTTTTTTTGTGAGTTGAATAGAAGCTTTTATTGGTGACGTATTGGGTACAGAATATTTTGAATCAGTTCACATTTATCCTGTGCTCTACACTGAGCACTTACATCAGGGTTTCTATCTAAAGCTACAATGTGCAATGCAGGGTAATATTGTGGTACCGTGTTAGCCAGAAAAATCAATTGAAATACTATGTCCCAAGAATGACAAAAGTATTTTAGGAGTGATACCTTTATAGGCTAACCAGCTATCTAAAGCTACAAAATACGTGATTCAGATGAAACCCCTAGGGATCCATTCAGCACTGATACAGTATACAGTAGAGATACTCTGGACTCTCTGTGGCTTCTGTATGGTGATATCTGTCTTTTAAGATGTGCACATAAAAGAGGTTGTTGACTGCACTTTTATGTACACTTAAATAAACGGGCACGTCCATATCATAGGCCAGAGAGAGTCCAAAGTGTCTCTGTCTGACTCATTATAGGAAATCTTCCAAGTGTAAATAGTTTATTTTTATCAACTAAGAAAATACAAAGTGAATTAATAAAAGAAACATCTAAGTAAAAACAATATTATGTGTAACTACCCTTTGCCTTGAGAACAGCATCAATTCTTCTAGGTACACCGTTTTTGACAGTGGGAGATTGTTTCAAACATCTTTCAGAACTAACCCTACATCTTCCGCAAACCCTTCTGTTTTTTCATCCAATCACATACGGACCTATCTACTAGTGATCTCAAATTCATAAATGTGCTACCCCTATAAAATAAAAACATCACAATTCATGCCTGTGTACACATAGCATACAATGTGTGTACATTTATGGGTATCCAGTATTTTTCAATTTGTAATAGAAATGGTATTTCCAGCAACATATAAAAGACTGAGGTTTCATAAGTGAGTTATATTTACCAGTACAGTTTAGTAGTTTTCCCTTGGTGAGATCCTGGATAGTGGGCTTTGCAATGGCTTTATATGAATGTTCTGTTTCTATGGAGGGAAAGATTACCAATCTAAAAGAGAAAAGGTACCGTATTTTTCTGATTAGAAGATGCACATTTCCTCCCAAACATTTGTGAGGAAAATGAGGGATGCATCTTAAAATCCAAATGTAGATTATCAGTGGTGAAGATGGGTCAGAGGAGGCAGAGGTGATGCTGTGCACTGTGCAGTGAAATATAAATGTAGGAGGGCACCAACCTCACTCCTGGGATCACCTCTGGCAGTGGAATTGCATAATTAAGACAAGGGGAGAGAGAAGTGCCATAAATGAGGGATCACCAGACAAAGAATTAGAGAGAAATATACATATTTATGGAAATCAAGAAAAACCTGTCACAAACAACACCATGGGTGTGCACTGTGCTGTGGGCGCAGCTCTGTGCCGGAGCTGTGGGCGCTAATCTGTGCAGTGGTCGGCGCTGCTCTGTGCGGCTATGCTCTGCACGGCACGGCTCTGTGCGGATCTGTGCTGAGGGGCAGTGATACATGGTTCATTCTGAAGATTTTGGAGGTGAGGGCTTTAAATAATAGCGCCCAAAATTGGTGCATGCGAAAATTGAGCTCTCGGCTCAAGCTCTCATCACTGAGGAGCACCTGCTGCCCCAGGACAGAGCAGCGCCCACAGCCCCAGGACAGAGCAGCGCCCACAGCCCGAGGACAGAGCAGCGCCCACAGCCCGAGGACAGAGCAGCACCCGCAACCCCAGGAAAAAGAAGCACCTGCAGCTCAAGCACAGAGCAGCGCCCCCTGCCCCAGCACAGAGCAGTGTCCCCTGCTCCAGCACAGAGCAGCGCCCCCTGCCCCAACACAGAGCAGTTCTCCCTGCCCCAGGACAGAGCAGCACCCGCTACCCCAGGACAGAGCAGTGCCCGTGTTGCGGATGGGGGCCGGGCTGCTGCAGGGGCCACTCAGATCTGGGTTCACTGCTGCGGCTCGATTGGTAGCCGGACCCGAGCACGCACAGCCCTTCATCCTCACAACCATAGGAAGAGGGTATTTACAGGGGATGGTTTTGTCAGTGGCGCCACCCGTGGGTTGCGGTGAGAGTGGGTAGCACCGCCGCTGCCTGGTGATGGGACACCCGGGGCTGATGGAGCAGGGCAGCAGGATGGAATCCCCTCCACGGGTAGGGGAGGTGTAGTCCAGGGGCCCAGATGTACGGGAGTAATGACTGCAGGAAGGGTCATGTAGGGTTGGACCGGGGATGGATGGTGTACTCACAGTTCCAAAAAATTGCACACAAAGTCCAGTGGTAAACCAAATTGCCAGTGACCAGTCACCTCCGGTGGGTGTATTCGGCTCCCACACCCAGGTGTAGCAAACAGGGGTCCCTTTGTCCTGCACTCAGTGTTTGTGTCTTCACTAGGACAACTCCGCTTGGAACGGGGAAATCCACTCCCGGTATTGTGTTTGTTGGGAGCTGTGGCCCATGAAATCTGACCCTTGACATCTCTGTGGGTTCTGACGGACACCCTATCCCCCATGTTGGGCTTCTGTTTCACTCTCTGGGCTTCTGTACAGTAGAACAAGGCCTGAAGCCTCATCCCCGGCTGGTCAATTGATAAGGAGCTTGCAACCTTCCTTGGGTTCAGGCACCCCGACTGCGCATGGCCTCTGGACCGGATTCCTGCTGTCGGCACCGGCGGGCTACAACCCTGCCCTGGTCCACTTTAGGTCTCCCGTGACTGGATCTCTGTCGCCTGTGGTCCTGCTTGCCGTCTGCCACCTAGTCCGTTAGTCCAGGGGCCCCAACCCCTGGCTGCACTGCACTTCACACTCCTCTCACTTCCACTGTCAGTACTGTTCTCACTCTGACTTCAAACAGTTGTGTTCCCGCCCCTGACACCTCAGGACCCCTAGGTGGGCGCTCCCATCCACCTGGTCCCGCCAAATGGTTTGTCCCTATTCTCATGAGGGGGTGACTAGGCTTTACTGGCTGGTGTTGTGCACCACTGCTGACCCTCCTTCCCGGTAAGACACCCCCAGATTATAAAACGGACGCCATATTTTGTTTCGCCTTTTTTTCTCTATATTTGGGGTGCGTCATATAATCTGGTGCGTCTTATAAAACAAAAAATATGGTATATGGCAAATGTGTACACAAATCCTGCAACGAAGAAGTGAATGCCAGATATGGAAAGCAAATGTTATTCTTTTTCAAATAAATTTTAATGCAGAATAATAACTAGCCATCATAATAAGGTCTCACCAATGAAAGAAATGGAAGACATTTTGGAAATTATATAAAATCTTTAGAGGATTGCAAATAGTATTTCAGGAAATCTGAGCAAATCCTCTGTTTGGAGGAGTACAGTAAATTACTATGTTTACCTTTCTTTTCATGTAGTCTTGGAACAGTAGAAGGAGAAGCAATATACTTTATATCTTTATGATGCCATAAGTTCTTTGAAAACCTGTTTGTAAAATGTGAGTTTGATGTTAGAATCACAGCTCAGGTCTACCATGCACATCTAGATTGACAAACAAACATAAATTAATGTATACTAGATCATGTTTCATACTCTACAGGCAAAGATTCCATCAATTACAGTATGTCACAACATAGATAAAGTGATGAAGGGGGGGACATATCACTGTGATTAATCAGAGAGAACCGAAACATAAATGAAGGAATATTTCAATGACAGATGCATTTGCCCTTTGACAGTTCATAAGGCTAAAGATGCATATACATTAAACAAAAATCAGCTGAATCCACTGATTTCGGAGGGCTCAACCATCTAATGTGTTTGGAGGTCTCGCAACCCTCCATAAGGATAGAGTGATCGGAATTCAATCATCCAACCCTTTTGTTGGGCGAGGGAGATAAGCATCAACTGGCAGTGGCTTTCTCATAGATAACACAGGAACACTCAGCTGTGGAGTCAAGAGAGAAAGCTATCAGTCAAATGATCATTCTGTCAACAGCTATATTATGTATGGCAAGTTTAACAGATTGCAGTTTAAAGGCCCCTTTACACACTGAGACTTTCTAGTGATCCCACCAGCGATCCCGGCAGATCTGGCCAATGACGCAGCAGCGTTTAGAGACTTTCCAGCGATCCCGGACCTGCAGAATGACCTCGCTGGTAGGGAACGCTATAGCACGCCAACGGGCTAAGTCGCTAACTATATTGTTGTAACGGTGTCAAGCACACCGATACATGCTGCGCACCTGGAAACAAAGGACCAAAAAATGTTTCTGAATGATTTGTAGCGATCAGCGACCTCACAGCAGGGGCCAGGTCGCTGATGCGTGTCACACACTGCAATGTCACTAGGAAGGTTGCTATTACGTCACAAAACCGGTGATGTTACAGCGATATCGCTAGCGATGTTGCAGTGTGTAAAGGGGCCTTAAGCCTCAATGATACAACGCCAGAAACAAAAGACTTGAAATTTCTGGAGACAATAACAGAGATAAAAAAAAATCTGCAATCAGGCCTTTGATACCATGTTTGATAAGAACATAATTTAGGGGCAGAGATCCTGATTTCAGTGAAATATTACTTACTGGGCTTCTTGCTGTCATTTTGATAAAATAACAGTTTTTATTCTTCTGTAACTCTACTAATGCTCTGAATGCTGATATTTTTAAAACTTGCCCACACCACTTGTTGACAACTTTCTGTGTACACTGTGAATACCCAGAAAGCTGACAATCAGTGGTGGGTTGGGATCACACAAGCTCATAAATAAAGTAGACTACATGATTCCAAGTTTACTAGTCATCTACTGATAAAGTTATTGTTTTATCAGCAAGAGATTATCAAAATTACAAAAGGCAACCCGGCAAGTCACAAACCACTGGAATCAGAGTCTCTGTCTCTGCATTATGTTGCACTCAAATTAAGTGGAAAAAGCCTAGTGACAGATTCCCTTAAAAAGTAAAATCTGTATGCAGTTGCTACACATATTAACACCTTCACGACCTAGGACGTAACAGTATGTCCTAAATCATGACGGGGTGATCACCGCTGGCTGCTGCGGTGAGCCAGCGGCAATCCCCACACATTGTTGCTGATTTGAACAGCAGACATGTGTGCCTCACAGGTGGGGGTGGAATCACTGATCCATCCACGCCTACGAGGCACACATGCTCTCCTCTTAAATTGCGCCATTAATATGTGACAGTGCAATTTAAATGGCCGCGGTGGGGAAATCGCCTTTCCTTGCCGACATCAGAAGCCCCATGACACAATTACAAGGAGCCAATGGTTGCCATGGTAGCAACGGGTAATGTGATGACTCTTATCACTATCATGATGTAGTTCCTGTTACAGCCAACAGAGCTCCGGCTGTATCAAGAACACAGCATTTCTTCTGATCAGAGTTTTGCTGCTCTGATCAGCATAAATGAATGAGCGATCAGACTGCTGATCCTTATAATCCCCTAGGGGGAGTGGTAAAATAATAAAAAAGTATAACGAAAAGTTTTAAAAAATGTAAAAAAAATTAAAAAAAAAAAAAATTGAAATTAGCCCTATTAAAAATTAAAGGGTTAAAAAAGAAAAAATATACACTTATTTGGTATTTCCGAGTTCAGAAATGCCCGATCTATCAAAATATAAAGTCAATTAATCTGATTGGTAAATGGCGTAGCAAAAAAAAAATCCAAACGCCAAAATTATGGTTTTTGGTCATCACAAATTTTGCACAAAATGCAATAACAGGCAATCAAAACGTAGCATCTACGCAAAATTGGTACCATTAAAAACATCAGCTCATGACGCAAAAAAATAAGCTGTCATTGAGCCCCATATCTTGAAAAGTGAGAATCTATGGGTCGTGGAAAATGGCGCAAAAACTGAACCACTTTTTTTGGACAAACTTATGAAGTTTTTTTAACCCCTTAGATAAAAGTAAACCTATACATGTTTGGTGTCTACTGACCTGAGGCATCACACTGATACATCAGTTTTACCATATAGTGAACACTGTGAATAAAATATCCCAAAAATCTATTCTGCAATTGCACATTTTTTTGCAATTTCTCCGCACTTGGAATATTTTTTACCATTTTCTAGTACACTATATGGCAAAACTTATGGTTTCATTTAAAAGTACAACTCATAAAGGTGACGAAATGCGCGTCGGAGGCACCAGGGAGACACATGGGCCAGCAGACATTTTGATAAGAAAGTGCACAGCATTGTGTTGTTCATAGGGGCAATAAATATAGTGTTTACAATAATTAAACCAGTGATATCTTTTGGGAAGCTGCTATTTGACAGTGCACTTTATTAGGCTTTATTAGAGCCGTTTATAGTTGGCATTTGGATATTTAATAGCAGGAGTGATTCTTGAATTGATAATTTTAATTTTTGAATAGGTAATTTAAGTAGGCACTTTTGCACTTTATATTATAATTCTGTGCATTTATTATTATTATTATTTATTGAGAATTATCAGAATTGCTATAAGGCTTTAAGATATTGGTTAGGTTTGCACATACATTCATAATCAGATGTTTATGTGCACATTAATGTATGCATAATTAGTGATAATCGATTATGCACTCTGGCTTTATTTATTAACTCACACACTGGTGGTATTGTCCTTTTTTATGTATGTTTTTAAATTTAGTGAATAAAAAAAAATAATTTTAAAATATTTTTTTTTAAACTGTCTATTGGTTCACATTTCTTGGGTTCTTTTTCAATATAGACATACAACTGTGAATCTATTTTGATTATAATATTTGTAATGACACATTTATAGTTAAGAGAATTTTGATTACACTAGCATAAATGAGTACACCCCTTTGAAAAGTAGGTTTTCAAATAATAGCTCACTGAATACAAAAACAATTTCCAAAATGTTTACAATACTCATTTTCATAGACCCTTTTTAACCCATAGTATGAATGTACGTTTAATAATATAACTTTCACTAAAAAGAAAATGAACAAATTGAATACACCCCACATCAAAAACCACTACATCTAGCATCTTGTATGACTTCCATGATTTTTAAGGACAACACCAAGTCTTCTAGGCATTAAATTAAAAAGTTAGTGACAGTGCAACATCTATCTGTTTATATTCTTAACAAAATACCTCTTTTAGCAACTGAATACTGGATGAAGAGAGATGCTTAACTTAAGGGTCCCGTCACACGTAGCAACGTTCCAGTGATTCCACCAGCGATCCGACCTGGCAGGGATCGCTGGAGCATCACTACATGGTCGCTGATGAGCTGTCAATCAGGCAGATCTCCACAGCATTCAGAGACCAGCCACCAGCGAGCCGTATAACGACGCTGTGCTTGGTAGCCAGGGTACACATCGGGTAACTAAGCAAAGCGCTCTGCATAGTTACCCGATGTGTACCCTGGCTACGTGTGCAGGGAGCCGGTGTCTGGCAGCCTGTAAGCGGTGGTACGCTGGTAACCATGGTACACATTGGGTAAATAAGCAAAGTGGTTTGCATAGTTACCCGATGTGTACCATGGTTACCAGCGTACCATGGCTTACAGGCTGCCAGACGCCAGCTCCCTGCACATTCAGATCGTTGGTCTCCCGCCATCAAACACGCCGATGCGTGCTGCACAGCGGGAGACCAACGAGCAAAAAATGGTCCTGATCATTTTGTAATGATCAGCGACCTCGCAGCAGGGGCCCGCTCGCTGCTGCCTGTCACACACAGCGATATCGCTGGCGAGGTCGCAGATACATCACAAAACCTGTGACGTTTCATCAATCTCGCTAGCGATCTCGCTGTGTGTGACAGGGGCTTAAGTCTCTTCAGAATTCCCCATAATTGTTCAATTGGGTTCAGATCATAAGACAGACATGGTGACTAAATCCCTTTAGCACTGCATTTCTTCCCTGAATAGTAAATTGGTCATGTTCACACATATTTAGATTGTATACAATATTACTGGTATAATTACAATAAAAATTACAATCAAATTTGTAATAAAATTTAGATATATAAATATTAGTGCTGTTTAGACAGTAATGTGAAAGAATATAGAGTTTTCAATTAAACAGTGTCATAAAATGATAGGAAAAATTCTTTATTGACCATATGATGCAGTAAGCCATACTAGAAGATTTACTATCCCAAAGTAATAATTCATAAAAAAAACTAAAAATCTAAATATTATGAGCCTCAACACTTAAAAATGCATGAAAGCAACAAAATGCTTATTTGCTGGCTTATAGTAGATATTGCCAGCTACTGACATTAAAAGTATTGTAGAAGTCTAGCAAAGAACTATGGAAATTAATCAAGACTGGTTACTTCTACACAACAAACAATGAGCAGCTTAGTATTTTCCAGTATTTTTTTTGTTGTTTTCTTATTCATTCAATCAGCAGAAGAAACAAACAAAATCTGGAAACAAATGGTTATGTCTATCAAAATATATATTGCACCACCTATTTTCTTTTGTATCAAAGCGCAACACGCATAAACGTCAAAACAATTTTATGTCACACGTGAACATTTATACTAAAACGTAAATCAAATCCCAGCACAAAAAGAAAATCATATGGAAACATCAAAACATTCTAAAATGGTAAACAGCTTTAACAATGCTGTCACATTGCAAACATGTAGTGAAGAAACTTAAGATATGGCTCTTCATTTTCAAGCTAAAGAAATGTGTAATTTTCTTGTGCTTTTTTATTTATTTATCTTTTAACATTGCTATTAATGGGGAGTCTATGGCTAAAATTAATTAACAATTGCTATCAAACTGAGATTTATTTTTACTGTGTATAATAGTCTAGAAAGAGCTTCCAAAAGGTAAAAATTGACAATCAGACAATTGGACATTTTTTCAGAATGATTCTAAATGGTGCTATTAGGTGGTTTATTCTTCCTTAATTTTATTAATTCTGGTTACTGAAATGTAAGTTTTTGCATACAATAATTTATTAATACAGGCAATAATAAAAAAAAATCGTATTATATTAAAAGGGTTGTCTACTACTCAGACAACCCGTTCTGCCTCCTTCTGTTTCCCCTTTGTAAAATTACACTTAAGCTCACTTCCGATGGGGGTGCCATTCCAGCTGTGTTGGCACAACCTATCCCGGGGCTCACGTGACATTATGTCACGCAATCCCTGCAACCAATCAGTGGCCTCATCACTCTAACCACCTGAACAACTTCCAGTTCACAATGTCACTGCATTCTTCATCTGTCACCACTGCAATACTCATTACTGATGAAGGTCATGTGTTGACCAAAACATCTACATTTATATTTTGAATTGCATGCACTTTATAATTTGCCTCAGATTTTTTAGTGCCAAGTTTTATTTACAATTATTTATAGAAAACTTTCATTGACTTTCAAGGTTTTTTTACAAGTTTATCTGAACAGGTATTATTCATATAATATTCTTTTATTGTTATTGACCATTAGGGTCCAAATCATGAAGCCACCCATGATCAAAACAATAAAAGGATAGTGGATCCTTAACAAAGATTGCATCCTCTTCATTTGTTGCAGGTACTGTTGCTTATTAGCATGCTTTGCTATGCCTGTCTCTAAAAAGAGAAAAGTCCTTTCTCTAGTCCTGCTCCCACTCTAGTCCACTCGTGAAGATAATTGAAGAATTTTCAATTTTCATTTTTTATATTTTGGGACAGTTAAAAACAAATGTAAAATCCTTTACAATTTTAAATGTAATATTTTGTCATACATTGTGTGCACGTGTATGGAGCATGGTCAGGAACTGAGCCCAAGCCACACCCAGTTGATACTGGCTGTGTTATACAGCCAGCACCTGCCTCTAACAGGAGCATCTGGATCTAGCTCTGAATGCTGCTATTTAACCAATTAGATGCCTTTTTCAATCACTTCCAGCAACATGTAAATGGCTTGATTGTTAGTGAGCACGTTTACATGTCTCATTCCCCGATTGCAGGGTGAGGATAAAAGGTCCTTGAAGCTGAAAACCCCAGTTGTTTCTTTTTCCTGTGGCTTCTTCATAAGAGAACATTGTTTTTGAAATATAATGCAATGCTATGGTACTGCAGTACATAAAACTAGTGATCACATGATCACAGGCTCAAATCCACTAACAGAGATAAAATAGAAAGTAAAAAAAAAATGTAAATGACAGAATTGCTATTTTTGGACACAACTAGTGATGAGTAAATTTATTCTGGTGGAATAATATTCTCAAATTTTACAAATATTTGTATTTTCCAGAATATGAGTTTTGTGCAAAATCAGCAATGACGGCCAGCTGCTGCCACCTTTTTTCTGAATTATAGAGGCCTAGATAAATGGATGAAAGTAAAATGATAGAAATCACCTCAACGCTCACCTCTTCCACCATCCCTGCAGACAACTGTCCGATTCTCCATGCAACTCCTTTTCCTCCTCTCCTGTTACATGGATTCTCTTCAGACTCTTGGATCCAGACCAGAGTTTGTGGCATCCATGTATGACAATGTTATGAGGTGCTTCACCTCAGATACCTACATAGAAGACCCCTAAATATCTTTATGGTATGGATACCTAGATAAACAAATATGTTTAGATTTAATTATACACAGTGCTCAGCATGAAATGAGTACACCCCCTTTGAAAAGTAAGATTTTAATCAACACCTCACTGAGCACAAAATACATTTCCAAAATTTTGACAGAACTGTGTCTCATATAACATTTTTTTTTAATCCATAACATGAAACTAAGGCAAATAACATAAGTTTCATTTCAAAATCTGTTTGCTGGCCATGAAATATGAGGACATAACAAAGTCTTCTAATCATAGAATGAAAATGTTGACAACATATTGTAACATCTATCTTTTTCCATTCTTCAAGAACAAGCTCTTTTAGAGCTTTAATGCTGTATTCAGAGTGATGCTCATCTTGTCTCTTCAGGATGCCCTGTAGGTGTTTGACTGGGATGAGATCAGGAGACATGGCTGCTGAATCACTTTCTCCTTGTTCTTCTTCATAAATTCAACAGTAGTCTTAGATGTGTATTTTGGATAATTGTCAAGTTGGAAAAGTGCACATCTAAGGGCTATGGGTGATTGTCACATTTTCTCCTTTGATATTGAGTAGTACATCTGGGACTTTGTGATACCATCAGTGAATTGTAGCTCCCCAACAACTGCCACCTCATGCATTCCCACAGAAGGACACCACCCTGCATTTTTCCTTCTACTCTTCACTTTTGTGATTCCATCAGTTCAAAAAACATTTCTCTTAGTTCCATCACTCCAAACAAGAGTCTCTTTAGTCTTATTATTTTCCAGCATGGGCACTGTAAAATTGTAGGCAAGTTTTTTTGTGCATGAGCTTTAGAAGAAGCTTCATGGATGACACTCATACATACCATTCCTCTTCAGTGTATGCTTATTTTGTCACAGGAAACACTCACCATCGTTTGACGTTTCTGCATGGCGATTTTCTTAAACTCTTCTCATCAGAAGACGCTGCTGTTTAGGTGTTAACTTCCATGATTGGCCTGGATGTTTCTATGAGTTGGTTGCAGTTCCATCTTTTTCAAAATTTGGTATCACTTTGGTACAGTATTCTGATTAATAAGTAAAGTTTGGTTAATTTTCTTATGGCTTAACTTAGGCTGAAAAAATGGCAATATTCAACATCCAGACTTTGGAGTCTAACAGTCCATAAGGTCCAGGCACATATATGCTGTTGCTCTTTCAGAAGTCTTTTTAATAGAGGTGAATCGTCCACTTAGGTGTCATATAATTATCCCTTCTTAATTCCTCCGCCTCGACGCGTTTCCCCACACGGATAGTGCGGTTCATCAGGAGGCTATGAGTTTAAATACATTTAATCAGCATCAAAATATCCAAGGATACACAGTTTTAAAAAACATTATCACAGTAGTATCGAACAAATAGAAAGCCAACAATATAGTTAGGTACTTGCCCAAAATGAAGGTTAGGTGTACAGGTCCATGGCACCAGATAGACAGGATCAGCAATGGCACAGACAATGCTGTGTAGATGACCACCACTGTCCAAGTGATCGCCATGGAGCTGTACAACCTATAGGTATATATATACCCCTAACATTATTCAGAACACCTGCGGGCACAACAAGGCGGAAGCTATCGGATGTCCGGTGTACGCCCCCTGCATGACACGTGCTTAATGCACGTGCCATACGGGGGCCAAAGAGGATCAAAAACAATTGCCGTCCAGCGATATTAGGATCCGACCACGCATGCCCAGTATCGCTAGCACATTGTGCCCGCGTCAGGACGGAGGCCTGCTCGGGTCAAATAGCATGGACGGGAGGAGCGGATACTTCTACGCATGCGCACGGCCTCCATAGATACGAAAAAGGCGTCCCAGGAGAGCCGTGTCACATGATCCAACATACAGAGGCCTCTACGCATGCGCACGACCTCCATAGAAACAATAGAAGCGTCCCAGGGGAGCCGCAGCCTCCATAGATACGAAGAAAGGCGTCCCAGGAGAGCCGCGTCACATGATCCAATGAGAAGATCCTCCGTACAAAGGCCTCTGCGCATGCGCACGGCCTCCAGAGAAACGGTAAAAGCGTCCCAGGAGAGCCGCGTCATGTGAACCAATAAGAAGATCCTCCGTGCACTTGCGCAGTATCGTAAAAATAAGACTTAGATATTCTTCACCACCACCATTGAGAATAAATCAAAGGGCGGTATTTAGATTATTTTGATGAACACCACATCAATCAGAGCTACCGCCCCAGGCCCTAAGGCGCAAAGAAAAACAATATAGGTATTAAATATGATTACATTAGACATAAATTACACTGGCCGATCATGATATACAGATAAACATACGGCCAAGTATGATTGCATATTACAATAATAACATGAATTACATCAATAATAACATGAATTCCATCAATATACGGCTAATACCATGTATATAGATATATTATTATATATTCCTAAGACAAGTACTTACAAAGATAATTATGATAATCACCAATAATATAGAAACCCCTTATATTAATAAGTGGGCAAACTTCCAGAGTAAAGTTTAGTAAGACCCTTAAACAGTATATTCCCTGTCCTTGCTATGTGGGGAGGAAGCAATTGAATATAAGCTGTTCGTTGAGCCCCCCTGGTGAGAGGGAGCCCAGCTTAAAAATCCATGATGACTCCTTCTGTAGAAGGAGCCTGTCAAAATCTCCACCTCTAGGGTTAGGTTTTACTAGCTCCAACACAGAAAAACGAATATGAGTTAAATCACCCCTATGTGTCGCGTTCATGTGGCGGGAGATTGGTGTATCTCGTTTATTCCGAATGTCGGACAAATGCTCCCCCACTCTCCTCCGGAGTTCTCTCAGGGTCTTGCCCACGTAGTCCATTGGACACGTGCAGCATGCCCTATAGACAACTCCGGAGGTCCTGCAATTACTAAAATCGCGCAAATAAAAGGTTTTACCATTAGCCGAACTCTTTATTCCTTTACATTGTTCCATTGATCCACAATATTTACAATTACCACAACGGAACATGCCAACAATTTTCCTGTCCAGCCAAGTTCCTTCTGGTCTAGGAGCCTGGTACATGCTGTGAGTCAGCATGTCACCCAAAGAACGCCCTCGCCTATATGTAATACTTGGCAGTTTTGAAATATGTTTGGATAGGTCAGGGTCAGCCCTTAAAATCCCCCAATATTTTTTTATGACCGAAAACACTCTATCTGATTGAGTGTCAAAAGTACCGATTATACGTGTGATGTTAGAATTGTCTTCACGTATCCTCGGGGTCATAAGCGAATGTCGGTTGGTACTCTGGGCATAAGCATAAGACTGCTGCAAAATACGCCTAGGGTAACCACGCTCCAAAAAACGGTCAAAAAGATCAGCAGCCTGTTTTTTGAAATCGTCTTCTCTGGAACAATTCCTGCGTATACGCAAGAATTGCCCCTTTGGAATACCTTTTCTAAGGGCAAGAGGATGATGACTGTCCCATTTTAATAATGAATTCATTGCCGTAGGCTTACGATGCGTGAGTGTCTGAATCCTACCTCTCCCGTCTTTTACTATTACCAGGTCCAAAAAGGTAATTGAGTTGTGATCACAAGTATAAGTAAATCTGAGCCCTAGGGAATTCTTGTTGAGACCCCCGACAAATTGCTCAAAATCAAAAATAGACCCTGTCCAGAGGATGAGGATGTCATCAATGTACCGGACCCAAAGTCCGATACATTGATGAGATTCCCCATCCTCCCCCCCAAAAACTACCGTTTCCTCCCACCAGCCCAGGTATAAATTAGCATAACTGGGGGCACACGGGCTCCCCATAGCTGTACCCCTGAGCTGGTGGAAGTATTTGGTATCAAATAAAAAATAATTATGATGTAGTGTGAAAGACAGCAATTCTCCGATGAATTTACTATGTCTAGCACACTCTACAGCCCTGGTCCTAAGAAAAAAATTAACTGCCTGTAGACCTAACTCATGGGGGATTGAGCTATAAAGTGCCTCCACGTCATTGGAGGCCAAGATAGTCTCCGGGCTCACACTTACATCCTCAAGGATCTGCAGTAAATGAGGAGTATCTCGGATATAAGACGGGAGGGCGGTTACAAAGGGGCGTAGAACCTTATCAACATAGATCCCAATGTTCTGGGAAAGGGAATTAATCCCCGCCACAATGGGCCTACCCTTAAGTGGTTCTAGGCCCTTGTGCACTTTAGGAAGTGCGTAAAAAACAGGAATCATTGGATTAAGCGGTGATAGAAACTCATATTCGTTATCCGAAATCAGGCCAGAACCCCTAGCTCTATCAAGTATGGGAAAAAGAACATCTACATAAATTTTGGTTGGGTCATTCGATAACCTCTCATATGTCTCCCTATCCTTCAGTAGGGAATAGCACATGTCAAGATATTTCACATGGCTTAAAACAACAAGATTTCCACCCTTATCGGATTTTTTTATGACAATACTGTCATTTTTTGATAACTGATCCAGTGCCCGGGATTCCCCCTCTAGAAGATTCAGATGTCCATGAGAGGATCTTGGAATTTTTTGCAGGTCTTCCTGTACAAGTTTAAGAAAGATGTCGACACTTGTACATGTACTGGCTGGTGGAGATTTTTTACTTGGCCTCTTCAAACAGGTGAAGGGACCGTCTCCCCTGCCTTTGGTGCTATCCTTGAGGAGATCAGTAAGGGATTGAAAGCAGTCAAAATCCTCTTCCTGAATGCCCAAAGCCCTACACTGATCTCGCGTGTTCTGTTCAAAAAATAACTTCCACTTAAGCTTTCGCCCAAATAACTCTAGGTCTTTTATCCAGCTGAAGCAGTCATAACTGTTCGAAGGAATAAATCCCAAGCCTTTTGATAAAACTGCATAGTCATCACTGGATAGGGGAAATTCCGAGAGATTCAAAATCCTCCCCTGGCCTGATGCGCCCTTGTTCGTGGGTAATAGCCTCCCAGGTGTCTCTGCTCCAAAAAAGACCCAGAAGGACCAGAGGATCCACGAGGAGGCCCATAATAGCCAAACTGACCCTCTCTCCTTTTTTTTGATTTTTTTGGAGCTTGCCATGGAGGTCTGTTGGTTATCTCAGGGGGATTTGTATTAGACCTTGATCTCTCGGAATCCGAGGTATCAAGATCAGAGGAAGATACTGACAGTGGTTGTCTAGGGGGAGGAGGAGATTGGAAAGCCTTATCCTCTCTAAACTCTGCTAGATCCCTAACAAATTGAGAATGTTTTCTCTCCTTCAAATTGTTCTGAAACCTTTCTACAGAGGTTTGTAATAGTCCTTCCCTCCTGACAAAGTCAGGATCATTTTTAAGACGTAAGATATTATCAATACTTGAATTAAGGACCGTAGTGGATTCAGCAAACAATTTTTTCTCCTCCTCTAATAGAAGGGTCATAAGTCTTAGAGAAGAGGCTATAGATTCTTTACGCCACACAACCAAAAATGTTTCAGACGCCGTCCTAGGGGAAGGATGTATATTAATCCTTAATCCCCTAGGAACAATCTGGTGTTTAATGTAGTTTTCTAAACCCTTAATTTCCCACCACGATCGTATATTATTTTTATAGTTCGCCAATAGATCTTTGAACGAATCTTTAAGGGTTGAACCTGTACTCCCTGCAGAGAAATCACCTGTGGAGAAAACTTGATTTGCTTCCTCAACCCAGGATGCCGTGTTGACAGGCCCTGATAAGAATCCTGCCATACTCTGGAATAACTTTAGCAAAAAAGAGTTTTTGGATCAACAAACGTCCCGGGAATATTAGAGTTATACAAATATTACCAAATATTCCCAATATAAACAGTTATTTATTCAATAAAAAATTCCACACCACAGTGTAAGTAAACAAGTGATCACAAGATCATGTACATATAAAATATATTCCAGATGACAATGAAATATAAACAGGCAGACAAGATTCACAAGAAACTTCGAGCATAGGACTTAACTTAGGCTGAAAAAATGGCAATATTCAACATCCAGACTTTGGAGTCTAACAGTCCATAAGGTCCAGGCACATATATGCTGTTGCTCTTTCAGAAGTCTTTTTAATAGAGGTGAATCGTCCACTTAGGTGTCATATAATTATCCCTTCTTAATTCCTCCGCCTCGACGCGTTTCCCCACACGGATAGTGCGGTTCATCAGGAGGCTATGAGTTTAAATACATTTAATCAGCATCAAAATATCCAAGGATACACAGTTTTAAAAAACATTATCACAGTAGTATCGAACAAATAGAAAGCCAACAATATAGTTAGGTACTTGCCCAAAATGAAGGTTAGGTGTACAGGTCCATGGCACCAGATAGACAGGATCAGCAATGGCACAGACAATGCTGTGTAGATGACCACCACTGTCCAAGTGATCGCCATGGAGCTGTACAACCTATAGGTATATATATACCCCTAACATTATTCAGAACACCTGCGGGCACAACAAGGCGGAAGCTATCGGATGTCCGGTGTACGCCCCCTGCATGACACGTGCTTAATGCACGTGCCATACGGGGGCCAAAGAGGATCAAAAACAATTGCCGTCCAGCGATATTAGGATCCGACCACGCATGCCCAGTATCGCTAGCACATTGTGCCCGCGTCAGGACGGAGGCCTGCTCGGGTCAAATAGCATGGACGGGAGGAGCGGATACTTCTACGCATGCGCACGGCCTCCATAGATACGAAAAAGGCGTCCCAGGAGAGCCGTGTCACATGATCCAACATACAGAGGCCTCTACGCATGCGCACGACCTCCATAGAAACAATAGAAGCGTCCCAGGGGAGCCGCAGCCTCCATAGATACGAAGAAAGGCGTCCCAGGAGAGCCGCGTCACATGATCCAATGAGAAGATCCTCCGTACAAAGGCCTCTGCGCATGCGCACGGCCTCCAGAGAAACGGTAAAAGCGTCCCAGGAGAGCCGCGTCATGTGAACCAATAAGAAGATCCTCCGTGCACTTGCGCAGTATCGTAAAAATAAGACTTAGATATTCTTCACCACCACCATTGAGAATAAATCAAAGGGCGGTATTTAGATTATTTTGATGAACACCACATCAATCAGAGCTACCGCCCCAGGCCCTAAGGCGCAAAGAAAAACAATATAGGTATTAAATATGATTACATTAGACATAAATTACACTGGCCGATCATGATATACAGATAAACATACGGCCAAGTATGATTGCATATTACAATAATAACATGAATTACATCAATAATAACATGAATTCCATCAATATACGGCTAATACCATGTATATAGATATATTATTATATATTCCTAAGACAAGTACTTACAAAGATAATTATGATAATCACCAATAATATAGAAACCCCTTATATTAATAAGTGGGCAAACTTCCAGAGTAAAGTTTAGTAAGACCCTTAAACAGTATATTCCCTGTCCTTGCTATGTGGGGAGGAAGCAATTGAATATAAGCTGTTCGTTGAGCCCCCCTGGTGAGAGGGAGCCCAGCTTAAAAATCCATGATGACTCCTTCTGTAGAAGGAGCCTGTCAAAATCTCCACCTCTAGGGTTAGGTTTTACTAGCTCCAACACAGAAAAACGAATATGAGTTAAATCACCCCTATGTGTCGCGTTCATGTGGCGGGAGATTGGTGTATCTCGTTTATTCCGAATGTCGGACAAATGCTCCCCCACTCTCCTCCGGAGTTCTCTCAGGGTCTTGCCCACGTAGTCCATTGGACACGTGCAGCATGCCCTATAGACAACTCCGGAGGTCCTGCAATTACTAAGAACATTGGGATCTATGTTGATAAGGTTCTACGCCCCTTTGTAACCGCCCTCCCGTCTTATATCCGAGATACTCCTCATTTACTGCAGATCCTTGAGGATGTAAGTGTGAGCCCGGAGACTATCTTGGCCTCCATTGACGTGGAGGCACTTTATAGCTCAATCCCCCATGAGTTAGGTCTACAGGCAGTTAATTTTTTTCTTAGGACCAGGGCTGTAGAGTGTGCTAGACATAGTAAATTCATCGGAGAATTGCTGTCTTTCACACTACATCATAATTATTTTTTATTTGATACCAAATACTTCCACCAGCTCAGGGGTACAGCTATGGGGAGCCCGTGTGCCCCCAGTTATGCTAATTTATACCTGGGCTGGTGGGAGGAAACGGTAGTTTTTGGGGGGGAGGATGGGGAATCTCATCAATGTATCGGACTTTGGGTCCGGTACATTGATGACATCCTCATCCTCTGGACAGGGTCTATTTTTGATTTTGAGCAATTTGTCGGGGGTCTCAACAAGAATTCCCTAGGGCTCAGATTTACTTATACTTGTGATCACAACTCAATTACCTTTTTGGACCTGGTAATAGTAAAAGACGGGAGAGGTAGGATTCAGACACTCACGCATCGTAAGCCTACGGCAATGAATTCATTATTAAAATGGGACAGTCATCATCCTCTTGCCCTTAGAAAAGGTATTCCAAAGGGGCAATTCTTGCGTATACGCAGGAATTGTTCCAGAGAAGACGATTTCAAAAAACAGGCTGCTGATCTTTTTGACCGTTTTTTGGAGCGTGGTTACCCTAGGCGTATTTTGCAGCAGTCTTATGCTTATGCCCAGAGTACCAACCGACATTCGCTTATGACCCCGAGGATACGTGAAGACAATTCTAACATCACACGTATAATCGGTACTTTTGACACTCAATCAGATAGAGTGTTTTCGGTCATAAAAAAATATTGGGGGATTTTAAGGGCTGACCCTGACCTATCCAAACATATTTCAAAACTGCCAAGTATTACATATAGGCGAGGGCGTTCTTTGGGTGACATGCTGACTCACAGCATGTACCAGGCTCCTAGACCAGAAGGAACTTGGCTGGACAGGAAAATTGTTGGCATGTTCCGTTGTGGTAATTGTAAATATTGTGGATCAATGGAACAATGTAAAGGAATAAAGAGTTCGGCTAATGGTAAAACCTTTTATTTGCGCGATTTTAGTAATTGCAGGACCTCCGGAGTTGTCTATAGGGCATGCTGCACGTGTCCAATGGACTACGTGGGCAAGACCCTGAGAGAACTCCGGAGGAGAGTGGGGGAGCATTTGTCCGACATTCGGAATAAACGAGATACACCAATCTCCCGCCACATGAACGCGACACATAGGGGTGATTTAACTCATATTCGTTTTTCTGTGTTGGAGCTAGTAAAACCTAACCCTAGAGGGGGAGATTTTGACAGGCTCCTTCTACAGAAGGAGTCATCATGGATTTTTAAGCTGGGCTCCCTCTCACCAGGGGGGCTCAACGAACAGCTTATATTCAATTGCTTCCTCCCCACATAGCAAGGACAGGGAATATACTGTTTAAGGGTCTTACTAAACTTTACTCTGGAAGTTTGCCCACTTATTAATATAAGGGGTTTCTATATTATTGGTGATTATCATAATTATCTTTGTAAGTACTTGTCTTAGGAATATATAATAATATATCTATATACATGGTATTAGCCGTATATTGATGGAATTCATGTTATTATTGATGTAATTCATGTTATTATTGTAATATGCAATCATACTTGGCCGTATGTTTATCTGTATATCATGATCGGCCAGTGTAATTTATGTCTAATGTAATCATATTTAATACCTATATTGTTTTTCTTTGCGCCTTAGGGCCTGGGGCGGTAGCTCTGATTGATGTGGTGTTCATCAAAATAATCTAAATACCGCCCTTTGATTTATTCTCAATGGTGGTGGTGAAGAATATCTAAGTCTTATTTTTACGATACTGCGCAAGTGCACGGAGGATCTTCTTATTGGTTCACATGACGCGGCTCTCCTGGGACGCTTTTACCGTTTCTCTGGAGGCCGTGCGCATGCGCAGAGGCCTTTGTACGGAGGATCTTCTCATTGGATCATGTGACGCGGCTCTCCTGGGACGCCTTTCTTCGTATCTATGGAGGCTGCGGCTCCCCTGGGACGCTTCTATTGTTTCTATGGAGGTCGTGCGCATGCGTAGAGGCCTCTGTATGTTGGATCATGTGACACGGCTCTCCTGGGACGCCTTTTTCGTATCTATGGAGGCCGTGCGCATGCGTAGAAGTATCCGCTCCTCCCGTCCATGCTATTTGACCCGAGCAGGCCTCCGTCCTGACGCGGGCACAATGTGCTAGCGATACTGGGCATGCGTGGTCGGATCCTAATATCGCTGGACGGCAATTGTTTTTGATCCTCTTTGGCCCCCGTATGGCACGTGCATTAAGCACGTGTCATGCAGGGGGCGTACACCGGACATCCGATAGCTTCCGCCTTGTTGTGCCCGCAGGTGTTCTGAATAATGTTAGGGGTATATATATACCTATAGGTTGTACAGCTCCATGGCGATCACTTGGACAGTGGTGGTCATCTACACAGCATTGTCTGTGCCATTGCTTATCCTGTCTATCTGGTGCCATGGACCTGTACACCTAACCTTCATTTTGGGCAAGTACCTAACTATATTGTTGGCTTTCTATTTGTTCGATACTACTGTGATAATGTTTTTTTAAAACTGTGTATCCTTGGATATTTTGATGCTGATTAAATGTATTTAAACTCATAGCCTCCTGATGAACCGCACTATCCGTGTGGGGAAACGCGTCGAGGCGGAGGAATTAAGAAG
This sequence comes from Anomaloglossus baeobatrachus, assembly GCF_048569485.1. Lineage (NCBI taxonomy): Eukaryota > Metazoa > Chordata > Amphibia > Anura > Aromobatidae > Anomaloglossus > Anomaloglossus baeobatrachus. Next base: position 303,072,712 of record NC_134353.1, on the reverse strand, counting down.
GGATAATTATATGACACCTAAGTGGACGATTCACCTCTATTAAAAAGACTTCTGAAAGAGCAACAGCATATATGTGCCTGGACCTTATGGACTGTTAGACTCCAAAGTCTGGATGTTGAATATTGCCATTTTTTCAGCCTAAGTTAAGTCCTATGCTCGAAGTTTCTTGTGAATCTTGTCTGCCTGTTTATATTTCATTGTCATCTGGAATATATTTTATATGTACATGATCTTGTGATCACTTGTTTACTTACACTGTGGTGTGGAATTTTTTATTGAATAAATAACTGTTTATATTGGGAATATTTGGTAATATTTGTATAACTCTAATATTCCCGGGACGTTTGTTGATCCAAAAACTCTTTTTTGCTAATTTTCTTATGGCCTTCAGCCGTCTTATGTAAAGAAATTACTTTTTTTCTCATGTCTTGGGACATTTCTTTTCCATGTGGTGCTATTGCTAACAGAAGCAGGAAATGGTCACTGTTAAATAATACATTTTTATAGTCAGCTGTCTGCTGAACACCTGTCTAATGAATAAATAGACTTAACTGAAGGTGAATGACTTAATTAGAATTTTGTAGTCTAAACTTTATCTTTGCTCCAAAGACATTCATTGAGGCTAACTGACTTCTGCAATATGGTCTTAAATTAATTTGGTTTGTAGTTTAATCTTTTTGGCATGCAAAACAAATCTTATGTACAGCCAATAGGCCACATTTTTGGAGTATTTTGTTATATGACATCCAAACCATGCTTGTGACTGTCACATTTGCTATTTTTGTATTCAAAAAAATAAATAAAAGAAAGCCTTTACTTATATAAAAAAATAAATATATGAATAACTGTTATATACAATCATAGCTAAGTTTGTTGTTCAGCAGAATTTTGAAGGTATAAAAGTGTTAGGATAGCAAGACAAAGGCAGATGGGTAGATAGTGGTAAGCTTTAATTAATATTTCATCTTTCTGTACTAATACCCTGTATTCTGCTTTGGGTGGATAGTTCAAGCTGAAAGTTTATAAGTCAGCCTGAAGCCTGCATGGAAATTCAAATCAGAGAGATAAGCTCTGAATGTAATCAATAATTTTAGCTAGCACTGGGAAATTTGAAAGAGTTCTATCTCTGAGCGCTGTGGCATTGGAGCCGGGATTAGACCTGAGCTCATTTTATAGCACTTTCTTTTTTCTAAACTACCTATTACTTTTTAAACCTTCTCTCATGATCTTTATTCCATTACTTATCTGGAGATGCACCGGAAAGCAGAGCACTCTGTATTTGATGGCACAAAGCATTTTTTTAGTCATATATATGCATAAAGCGAAAACCTGCATGCTCGAGAGATGGAATTCAATAAAAATACAGCTAAACTTTATTATATAGTGTAACATCAGTTTTAGAAGCAAGCTTAGTCATTTCAGGTCTCCAAAGGAAAGAAAAGTAGAATACAAAAAAATCTGAAATCTAAAAAACATTTGTGTGGAGTGACTTAAAAAGATTGTACTTCATGTTGTAGATCTATTAAAAATCACATTTGTACTAGATTTGTTCCACAAGTAGTGTACTGGGTTTCCAGCCATTTGTAAATCCTTAAACGGTCCACCAATATCAGATGTTTTCTGATGTCTGTCGTGTCCAGTAGAGATGAGAGAACCTGAGGTTTTATGTTCGGAGTTTGGGTACGGACACCAACTTCCAAAAAAACAAAGTTCGAGTGAATTACGAGTGCAAACCACTCCAGCGAGCATTGCTGTGCTTGGGTATGAGTGATGCTCAGTCCTGTGCGAGCTGCGTGCAGTGTTTGAATGACTCACACTGGTGGTAAAATCAGCGTGATCAGATGTAGTGAGCACACACAAAAAATAAATAAAACCACGCCCACCCTTTCCAAAAGTGTTCTGTTTATGGCTGGCTGCATGTGGGTGGAGCCACAAACTGCCCAATTACTGACTTCCATTGAGGTTCGGATTAAGCCGGGGTCAAAAGCCAAACTCTTTTAAGGTTCAAATGAACCTAACAAACAGAACTTCCAAAGTGTCAGGCTGCCAGCAGGGGGAGCTAGAGTCCTGCAGGGAAAGACACTACACGGAGCTGAATGAGCAAGGAGCGGAACTCCCAGTGTGTGCTGATGCAATGTCTGCCAGCATCACCTGGACAGCTGAAGCTGTGGGGTATGTGGGGGATGATCAGACGGGTCCGGGTCAAACACAGTACGGGCAGCAGGAAGACCGGAGGAACTAGCAGAGGAGGAGTCGAGATCAGGCCGAGGTCAGTACCAGAGGAAACAACCGAGTGGGGAAGGTAGGAGAGGGAGGAACAACCGGGGCTATTGTGGGAAGGAGGTGGGACAGAGGAATGGCAGAACGACTAGGGGACAGAACACAGACAGGCTTAGGGCACAGAGAGGGAATGGATCAGGATCACACTTACAGGGACAAGCACTCACAGGCAAAGCAGCGCTAAGCTTATAGCCGCCGCTGGTTCACCAGAGATGACAGTATATAACGCATCCCGGCTCCGGAAGTGAGGCCCGGGAGAAGGCTCCACCCCCTAGCCATGTGGACGGGGAGGGGAAACCGTGACACAAAGGTTCCCTCATCTCTAGGGTCCAGAAGAAAGAAAAACACCATCAGTGATTGTGTTTTAGATATTTTTCTACTATTTATTGTGCATGCACTAAAAACACTACCATGCGCAATACAAACAGAAAAGAACTGAATAGAATTAGGAGAAGCAGCCTTCCTTCCCTATCCAATAACTATTAAGCATAATTTCAACTCACTGCAGGTTTTCATCTCCATTCTGCTCCCATCTGTCAAACCTCTGCCCTGTGTATTCCTTTTTTCGTCTCTGTGCTGAAAGCTGCCCACCCCACTGATGATTTCCGGATCACTTACACTCATACACATTGGGGCAAATTCATCAAAACCTTTCCACCAGAAAATGAGCATAAAAGCTTTGAAAATGTGTAATTTTTTTGCCCAATGAAGATTTTCACAGAATAATTGAGTTTTGGCATTTTAAAAATTTAAGGAATGATTCTGTTACGTTCTCTAATGACTTACACTTTTTGTATAAGCTATAGCTTCTTCCATATAGTCTGAGATCATATTCCCATTTCATACTTTACTTCTCTGTCTTGCTTTGTCTGTCCTGAGCCTCATAGTCTTATATGCACTGATATTGGTTTCATTCTGTTTTTTTTTTTTTTTAAATTGTGTAAACTATCTCTTATGCGATACAAGACAAGTTCCATCTCACTTTCTTACATTAACATTTTTATTGCCTGATTCAAAAGTTATTCTTGTATCAAACGTGATACAATGTAATACTTTTGTTGCATACTGAAACTTTAATAAACATAAAGTTATATAAAAAAGAAAATCAACGCACAGATCAAAAGGAATGAAAAGGGATTAAGCATGTAAAGAGTTGGAAGCGCTATCTACACCCCTCAAAGACAATGTGAAGTTTGGAAATGTAATGCACTGTTTCCAGTGTGGTTGAAGGTGTTTGTTGAATGATCTCTATGTAATCTGGCACAGGTGGGGTTAATGCACGAAGCTGACTGACTGTGGAGGAGATAAATGGGAAGACAAGAGGGTGCTTAGATGACATTCTTTAGGAGTACTCAAAACAAAAAATCAGAAAAACTCCTAAAACGTTTACTTTATTTCAGTTAAAAGATTATAATGGGTATATACACTTATTCAAACACATACCAAATCCCATCTGCAAGATCTGACATATCCAATGTATCAATATTCTGTAGGTGGAGGGAAGGGGCACTTACCCTAATAAGCCCTATTCTTTCCCTACCTTACTGTAGAGGTCGGCACCATAGGCCTGCGCAAATTGGCAGCCCCACTCACTATTAGCTTCCCCTACTGGCCCAAGACAAGAGAGTGGCTTCCAGGAAGAAGACAGTAAAGGCCCCTTTACACACTGAGACTTTCTAGTGATCCCACCAGCGATCTCGACCTGGCTGGCATCGCTGGAAAGTCTCTAACAATCGGTGGTGAGCTGTCAAACAGGCAGATCTGGCCAATGACGCAGCAGCAATATGGACCTGCAGAACGACCTCGCTGGAAAGGGAACACAAGCACGCCTATGGGCTGGGCCGCTAACGATGTCATTGTAATGGTGTCAAACACACCGATACATGCTGCGCAGCAGGAAACAAAGGACCAAAGAATAGTCCTTAACGACTTGTAGTGATCAGCGACCTCACAGCGGTGGTCAGGTCGCTGATGCGTGTCACACACTGCAATGTTGCTGGGGAGGTTGCTATTACATCACAAAACCGGTGACATTACAGCGATATCGCTAGCGATGTTGCAGTGTGTAAAGGGGCCTTAAGTTAAAAGTCAGAGCTTGGGGTTAGTTGACCTGAGGTCTGAGTATTAGCAGACTACTAAGTTTGAGGTGTGTTGTGAGAAAAGAGGCCACTACAGCTAGTATGATTTAAAGTCTGAGGAACCAGATTAGACCGTGAGAGTTTGGTGAATGAGAAAAGTCTAATAGAGCAAAGCTCAGGACAAGCAGGCAAATTAATATAGAGAGAAGTCCAAGTGAAGTAAGAGACTTGTGCGAAGAGAAACGGATGGAGGAAAAGGACCTGTATCTGATGGACGTGAATTATCTTATAATACAAAGTGAAATGTATCCTAATAGTGAGCACTGAAGTGAATAATGGTCACCATATTAGGACACAAATTCCTCTACAGGGGATTGAGGGTGCATCATAGCCCAGAGTCTGTAACCCTCGGAGAAAGGGCTTTATATGCAATGGTCAGGAGTCGTATTGACATAACCTCTGTGGTGGAGAATGCACAGGGAAAAATTAGAATGAACACATTGTTAATGGGATTGTATTGTATGGGAGGCATTTGAAAGTAACTGTTCGGTGATGTAACTCAGAAGTGTTTTTGCCTGGTTATAGAAAGAAAATTGAGCAAGAAGATCTGTGCCTACTATCTGTTGTACATAGTTGATATCAAACAAAAGTTCAGTAAAAATGATATTTTTGGACATCGGTCTCTCTTCATTCACTGTGAACCATCTGATCCTGGCTTGCAGTGTCTAATGGCACAGACCAGTCTGCGGAGGCATATCACAATACCACTACTAAGACTACTCTCATAAAAAATATATTTTATTAATAAATGTTAAAAAAAGAACATGTGTAGTGTTCTTATCTATCAATTTCGTACATCACATAGACATATACATACAAGTGCAAGTTTAGACCATGGTTAAACCTGAGCGTAGCTATAGACAGTGGTTGATAGAGAAAGGGACAGATGCTAGTACGTCACTGTCCGGTTAGTAGTTGTTTGATGTACACTGTATCTACCTCCTTGTTTGTAGATGTATATCCTGATTATACTCTACTATAAGGTATATAGCCCTCACTGTCTTTGTCGGCCTCCAGCAGGGATAACCACCACCAGAAAAGTGATAAAAGTGCAAACAATTGAACCATAGACAAACAAACAGTGGCAATGCGTTAGCTGTCCAGGGTTCTCATATTAGGTATAGTTTCCCTAATCACAAGGTTGCTGGATAGGTTAGGTAGGAGCCTGGAGTTCCACTTTACTTATGGATCCCCCTGCTCTCCTGACGCGTTTCACCCCCCCTAACGCAGTAAAAGGGGATCATCAGAGGATATTTTATGAGTCACTTCTCAAGAAAGGACACAGGGGACTAGTCCTCTTTTTCAGAGTGCTAATATGTTCCCTCTCAATATGACTGTTCAGATGTCCAGGATAAGGATGAAGCTATTTAGTAGTTGGTCCCTGTATAAGGATGTAGCGGTGTATTCACTTTTAATCTATAGAGAGGCAGTTTTTTATCCACTATAGTTCTCCAGGAGACATGTGGTCTTATGATTCTATCAGGTTTTATACTCGTCCCTCCTCTTTAACGGGACCAGAGACTAGACCATGCAGGTCACTAGTCCAGACAGCAGGCACAGAGTGAGACGGCACGAGTCATTTGGAGCTCCCAGTGTGCTAGAGTGTATGTCACTCGGGACTCACAGTCCTTACTGGTAGAGCTCCAGCAACAAGGAAATACATGAAGTGACTCACCAATTTATATCCCTGTGGTAGGGTGTTGGTCTTGCTCACACACCACTGCTAGCCCTTACAGGATAATTTATTTTTCATATCTGATACATTCGCCTGAAAAGGGGTGACCTGTACATCCAATTTCCTGAGTGATTTGAAGGTTTGAAAAACCCACTCTGGTCCCGTTAAAGAGGAGGGACGAGTATAAAACCTGATAGAATCATAAGACCACACGTCTCCTGGAGAACTATAGTGGATAAAAAACTGCCTCTCTATAGATTAAAAGTGTATACACCGCTACATCCTTATACAGGGACCAACTACTAAATAGCTTCATCCTTATCCTGGACATCTGAACAGTCCGCTCATGTAACCACATATTGAGAGGGAACATATTAGCACTCTGAAAAAGAGGACTAGTCCCCTGTGTCCTTTCTTGAGAAGTGACTCATAAAATATCCTCTGATGATCCCCTTTTACTGCGTTAGGGGGGGTGAAACGCGTCAGGAGAGCAGGGGGATCCATAAGTAAAGTGGAACTCCAGGCTCCTACCTAACCTATCCAGCAACCTTGTGATTAGGGAAACTATACCTAATATGAGAACCCTGGACAGCTAACGCATTGCCACTGTTTGTTTGTCTATGGTTCAATTGTTTGCACTTTTATCACTTTTCTGGTGGTGGTTATCCCTGCTGGAGGCCGACAAAGACAGTGAGGGCTATATACCTTATAGTAGAGTATAATCAGGATATACATCTACAAACAAGGAGGTAGATACAGTGTACATCAAACAACTACTAACCGGACAGTGACGTACTAGCATCTGTCCCTTTCTCTATCAACCACTGTCTATAGCTACGCTCAGGTTTAACCATGGTCTAAACTTGCACTTGTATGTATATGTCTATGTGATGTACGAAATTGATAGATAAGAACACTACACATGTTCTTTTTTTAACATTTATTAATAAAATATATTTTTTATGAGAGTAGTCTTAGTAGTGGTATTCTGATATAATTACTACCTCAATATTTACCTTTGTGGTTTTTGGGAGGCATATCACCCAGGTTAAAAGCACCATGTAGTTACACACACCTAGCCAAGACCCACAGTTTCATGAAGCGTGGCGGAGCATAGGAGACAATTACTTTCCTATGACTACTTGCCCCCAACCACATTACAAGCACACTGATGAAAATCATTTGTTTTTTTTTCCAAATTAAAAAAAATTAAACTGATATGTGAAAAAGGCTTCAGGGTATGTGCGCACGTGTGCGTATTACACGCAGTTACGCTGCGTTCTGCACTGCAGCGTAACTGCATGCGTCCTGCGTCCCCTGCACAATCTATGGAGATTGTGCAGGAGCCGTGCGCATGTGGCATGTTAGAACGCAGCGATTCGGCTGCTTGGTGAATCGCTGCGTTCTAAGAAGTGACATGTCACTTCTTTCGTGCGTTCTGCATGCTGTCTATAGGGAGAGGCAGCATGTAGAGCGCACGAATTTTCCGGCACCATGCGCTTCAGAATGCAGCTTTTCAGCTGCGCTCTGAAGCGCACATTTTCAGTGCGGTGCAGAGTGCGCACATAGCCTAAGTCAGGTGAAGAGGACAACCACAGACTTTCTGCAATAAAGTTGCATTGAGTGAAAAACTCTAAATATATAGAACATCAAGAAGGCACACAGTAGTAAAATACATTAATACAATAATTCAAGTTTTACCTTTGCTTATAGATACACATACATAGTAGAAAACTATTAACTTACCTTCCCTGACCACTTCACCTCCCCCATACACACATACTCAGGCAAATATATTTTAGCTGAGCATGACAGTATTTTCAATAGAAAGAGTGAAGTAAGGGGTACTTTACATGCTGCGATATCGGTAACGATATATCGTCGGGGTCACGTCGTTAGTGACGCACATCCAGCGCTGTTACCAACATTGCAGCGGGTGACACAAATGAGCGACGCTCATCGAGCACAAAATCGTTCAAAAACGGTGATCGTTGACACGTCGCTCATTTCCTTAATACTGCTGCAACCACCGGTATGATGTTGTTCGTCGTCCCTACGGCATCACACATCTCTATGTGTGATGCCGCAGTAACGACGAACATCTCCTTACCTGCGTCCACCGGCAATGCGGAAGGAAGGAAGTGGGCGGGATGTTACGTCCCACTCATCTCTGCCCCTCCGCTTCTATTGGCAGACCGCTTAGTGATGTCGCGGTTCCGTCACTGTGACGCCGAACGCACCTCGCCCTTGAGGGTGGGATTGTTCAGCAGTCACAGCGACGTCGCTGAACAGGTATGTGCGTGTGACGCTGCCGTAGCGATAATGTTCGCTACGGCAGCGATCACCACATATCGTTACAACAGGGGTGGGTGCTATCGCACGTGACATCGCTAGCAAGTGCTAGCGATGTTGTAGCGTGTAAAGTACCCCTTAGTCTACATTACCATGATGAGCTTCTCATGAATTTTTTTCATATTGCAGACTTTCTGCAACTATAATGTAAATTAAGTTATTTCATTTTTTATTATCGCATTTTATAAATGCGCTTTCTTACATGCATTTTTTTGTGTTTTTGGCGCTGATGTTTTTGTCTCTTCTTGGTATGTCACATTTTTAAATCAAGTTGTTTTGCATAGTACATGCTTTTTTTTACTGCTTTCCCACTGTTAATTTCCCATGAGTGGTGACCTTAATGAAATTGGTGAATGAGGGAGTGTGGGGAATGTTTATTCAAATAAACTTTTTTTTCCCGTGTGTGTTTTAACGCTTCACTTACCGGTTTAATAATGAGGTTGTCTAATAGACGTCTACCGATTACTAACTCCTGGGCTTGATTCCAGCTGTCAATTCACAGCTGACATCAACCCCAAAAGTACTACCCCAAATGCCACCACACCAGGGCAATCGGGAAAAGCTGGGCGAAGCGCTAGAATCAGCACAAATAATGGATGCACCACTTCTGGGGTGGCTGCTATCCCTTTCCACGTTAGTTTGCAGATCAATCACCCCCATTTTGCTCCATTTTGCAGCCCCTACCCCTTACTATGATCATTTTACAGCTATTTTACAGCACACAAATTTGCGAGTCTCTATTGACTTTTAAGATGTTTGGTGTCTGGGGTCAAGAACGGATAAGGTCTGGATCACGAACTGAACTTTTATTTAAAGTCCAGCCAAACAGGGCAGACGTGAAATTCCACGTGTCCACTCATCTCTAGTAATGGGCTCTCTTTAAAGTCTTTGTTCCTTTGTGTATAAACTTATAACTCTTCAGATATTGGAACATATTCATTAATGCCATATAAGTATTAGCCAATACAAACTTAATCCAGACAGCCTTAATATGTGCCAGATTTATTATGGTGGTTCATACTGTTTGATAAATCTGGTGTATTTTAAGATTGTCTATGTAAGTTTACACCAATTATTAGTTGGCTTAATTTGTGCTATAAATTTGTGCCAAAATTTGGACCCATAATGTCACATGAAAGATTATGCCTCATTTAATGAAGTCACGGCCCCTTGTCTGACAAAATGAAAAAAGTGTCTAAAACAAATAACTTAGTATGGTACAAGTCATGAAAGAGTAATACTTATTACAGGTATCAACTACTGAGGGCTTAAATTTCTACATTTGTGACTTTACTGATTAGTCTTGTCTGATCTAATAAAATTGCTACTAATTTTGATGCCTTGTATAAATTAGGTGCTACTTTGCTTGTCTCTTTGACAGAAATAAAATATACACCATTTAAGAACTTCAAATGAACCAAAATGCTTTCACTATGTTATCTGAGGGCACCAAAATGTAAGCCCATAGACCCTGATTCCAGTGATGTGTCACTTCCTGGGATGTGTGCTATGTTAATACAATAAGTGTTTTATCAGTATGAGATTATCATAGGATAATTGGCCTCCTGCCTTCAGGTCAAACCACATTCCCAGTGGAGATGAGTGGTTTCGTCCAGGCTCAGTTCATCGGCAGCAAAAACATAGCTCCATAAGCTCAAGCTTGTCCCGAAGCACGAATCAAGTCACTGATTGGCAGTTTGAGTATCCGCTCAAATACAGCCAGCCATAAACAGATCATTTCCGGGTGGGAGTGAGTGGGCTTTTTCAAACTTTTTTTTTGTTGCACACTACATGTCATCACGCTGTTATTACCCCCAGTGTGCACCGTTCAAACACACACAGGGCTGAGCACCAACCATACCTGAGCCCAGCTTTGCTCGTGCGAGTTTTGTTTACATGCACAGCATCCAAACCCAGAACCCAGACCTTCATTTTTAACCCCTTCACCACCGGCCGATTTTCTATTTTCCTCTTTTCTTTTTTTGCTCACCTTCTTCCAAAAGCCGTAACTTTTTTATTGTTTTGTCAATCTTGCCATATGAGGGCTTGTTTTTTGTGGAATGAGTTGTACTTTTAAATCCAACATGAGTTTTACCATATAGTGTACTAGAAAAAGGCAAAAAAAATCCAAATGTGGAAAAATTGCAAAAAAAAAGTGCAATTGCACGATTGTTTTGACATATTTTATTCACTGTATTTACTATATGGTAAAACAGATGTATTGTTGTGGTGCCTCAGGTAGGTGCAAGTTCATAGACACCAAACATGTCTGGGTTTACTTTTATCTAAGGGGTTAAAAAAATCTTAAATTTGTCCAAAAAAGTGACGCATGTTTTGCGCCATTTTCCACAACCCATAGCATTTTTATTTTTCGGCTTTAATGGCTCAGTGATGGCTTATTTTTGGTGACTCAAGCTAACGTTTTTAATTATACCATTTTTGCGCAGATGCTTTGTTCTGATCACCTGTTATTGCATTTTGCGCAAAATTTGCAGCGCCCAAAAAACGTAATTTTGGCATTTGGAATTTTTTGCCGCTTCATCATTTACAAATCAGATTAATTGATTTTTAATTTTGATAGATCGGGCATTTCTTAAATCGGCGATACCAAATGTGTGTATATTTTTTATTTTTTTAACTCCTTAATTTTCAATGAGGTGAATTAGGGGTGATTTGAACTTTTAGGGGTTTTTTTATTATTTTTTATTTTTTAAACTTTTTTAAAATTTTTTTATTTTTACTAGTCTCTCTAGGGGGCTATAAGGATCAGCTGTCTGATTGCTCATTCTTTTCTCCCGAACAGAGCAGCACCGCTCAGATCAGGAGAAATGCTCAACTCTTGTAACCTGCAGTACTTACCTGCTTGTTACATGACTTGAGTCATTAAAGCTGCAGGAGTCATCGTATGACCCTGTGGTACCATGACAACCATCGGATCCATGTGATCACATCACGTCACTTCCAGTGGAGACCGGTGAGTATGCAATTACCGCAATCGCCATTAAATTACATTTTGACAGTGCCATTTAAGGGGTTAACAGGTATGGGTGGATAACGATTCCCCTCGTGCCTGCAAGGCACACATGTTAGCTGTACAAATCAGCCAATATGAGCGCTCATCGCCACTGGCTGTCTGCGGCAGCTGGTGGGGATTAACACTATGACCACAGGGATGTAATATTACTGCCCGCGGTCATTAAGGGGTTAAATTTGGTGTTCGGTTTGCTCATCTCTAGTCCTCATCACTGATTAGCAGCTCTTTGTCAATATATAATGTACACAGAAAGCTGTAGTGTGGGCAGGGATATACACAGTTCAACAACTGAACTCTGCTAGATCTGCAGCAGAAAAAATTGTGACTCTATTATAACTGCTGCACCCAGTAAACTAACCCCATGCTGGTGTCAGATTACATAACAAAAACCTGCTGACCGATTCCCTTTCAACTCATCCAGTTGTCTGCCGTTTGTCCTTTAATATTGAAGGAATTGAAAATGTCATAAATTTGGATTTCTTCTAATTTCCAGTTTTCTTTTTATGTACGTCTGCTTGTCCTGGTAGTTGTGTCTTTTACTGAATATATATGTGAGCATGATGGACACTGCAGTTTTGTAATTACCATAAATCCATGAAATCCTGGTTTATCTGAATGGCAGATATAACAGTAGAGCTCCGGCATTCAGCTGTCTTCTCATGCAGCTCCACATCGTCGTGTGCAGTCAGTTGTTGCAGTAGCCTGGGCTTCATGTGTCATGATGTGGAATTTAATCATTTCAATCCTGTCACTTTACATGTTGCATCAATAACGGCAAAACGCTGAAAATCCTACTTACTAATGTTTAAATAATGAAATGCCTTTGCTGGAACTATTTAGTTAAAGAATGACAATATAATGTTATTCATAGGTTAGTACAAGAAGCAATGAAAGAAATAAATGGAATCAAGGCTGCATTATTAATGGTGTTGGGATCAAGATGTGAGTTTTTGACTCTTTGTGTTGACTGATCAGAAAAAATGTATTTACTGAAATGTGATTGACATTGTATTTTCCCATTGAATCAATTTTGGGATTGTGGATTTTCTAAAGTAATTAGATTGTTGACCATTCCCTGTATGTGTTAATGTATTCTTACTAGTAGTATAGTGAATCTATTTTTTTATGTATTTCTGATATATTGTTCTTAGACAATGTTAAAAAAAACATACCATGAGTATTTTGGTAATTCTTAACAATTTCTAGGTGTTTCCAAAATGGAATCTTGTATTCTGTGCGTGTTTTGCCCCAAGAGGTTCTGCAGCTCGCATTAAATCTGCAAACTTTATATTCCATGGGTCAATGTAATACTGGTGTCAAATACTCTGCATCAAAAGAGGAGAGTCCTTTCTAAGCCTGGATTCCCATTTAGGCCTCTGCCACACTCACGTGAAAAAAACATACGTGTGACGATGTCCATTTTTTTAGTCCGTGTTCCGTTTTTGGAGTCCGTTTTTCCTCTCCGTGTAGTTGTCTGTGTGCATTACATGTGTGTACGTGTGTGCATTTTTTTCTGCGTGTAATACGTCAGTGTGTGTTCCGTATGCTTTCCGTATCTTGTCCGTTTTTCACATCTTCATCAAATGAAGTTAATGATTATTTGTTGGGAATAATGACACATAGGTGGATTTGATTAGCACATTGTTATAATTATCCTCAATTAATTAACCTGTTGGTCTTTTTACTTGGATATCCAATGTGTTTGGATATATACTACAACCATGCCATTATCCATGGAGACCTTAGGATTTTTATGTTGGATTTTGTAGGGTACCTTGGCCACCTGCAAGTATTTAATTTTGTAACAAACTTGATTTGAGTCACACGGACACGGACCGCACGGATAGCACACGGACATCATCCGTATCACGTAGTGTCAACACGGACCCATAGGATGTAATGGGTCCGTGAGTACGCGATACCGGAGCAACACGGATATGTCAGCGCTTTTTCTAAATGGACACACGTATGCATGGAAGATACACACGCTCCGTGCAAAAATACTGACGTGTGGCTTTTAACATGAAAATAAATGATTCAACGTAAGCACGTGTCTCTGGTACGTGAAAAAAACGGACCGGAGGCACGGATGTGTGACGGAGGCCTTAGACAGTGCTCTATCCATGTCATAAACTGGAACTTCCAAAAAATTCAAATGACCCAAATTCTCATGAAACATTAAATTCTTTACTTTTCATTAGACATACAAACAAACATCATTAAAAAGATGGAAAATGATATAAAAATATCCTGATCAACAACAAGTGTTGATTTCTCTTTTTTTCAAGTTATACATAATAAATTCATACAAGTTCACAATACACACAATTTTTTTGAAACAAATTATATATATATTTTTATGAAGTTGGTCTCCTGAAAAAGTATTCAACCCCTAAACAGTCCGTATATAGAGGTCCATTAAAAAATTATAATATGTAATCTATAGGAAAGTGCTAGTGCATTAATTTCAAGCTATGAATAAATAAATAATTTAAGAGGCCAAAAATACATAACAGACAATAAGGGGTTGAATAATTTTGTTTCAAGGTTGAGATTAAACCAAACAGTTAAATTTGCTCATTATAGTGAATCTATGCAGAGGATTCTAATCATATTTCTACAAGGGTCTTCAACTAATAAATATCCATATATTATTTGATCTCACAGAGAAGGTCATCCTGATATAAAGCAAACCGTAGTAACTGCAGCAGGCAATTTGTCTCTATGAGTGCTTATATTGTCACAATAGTTGCTGCAGACCCTTGGTGACCATATGATCAAAATACATGTGCATCTGCATTAGGGGTTAACAGGGCAAAAATTCAATCCATCAGACAATTGCAGAGATTGGATGGAATCAGCATGTTACCAGGCAAGCCATGTAGAATAGCAATGAGCCATAAGCAATGATATAAAAATTAAACAAGGGAGCGCATGTGAAGGTTCTGGGAGATAGCGGTGAGGAGGAGAAAAAGAATCTGCTCACCTGATGTGGTTGTGCAGCCCTCGCACAACCACGGTATAAGGCGGGAGTGTGGTGTCAGAGCTCTTCTAACCTGTTAGCCCACGATGTCCATCCAGGGAAGCAGATTCCTGAAGAGCTGGTCACATGACAGATCACTGGGCGTCTGTGGTAATCTGACCTCCGTATCAAGCAGCTCTTGCCGTGAACCCACAGGGGGGAAGATCAGCAGTAAAGTATAGAAGCACAGTCTGATAGAGCGCTAAGGAGGCCACAGTATTAGATTAATTTTTTTTTTTTTTTTAGAATTTATTGTTTTCTAACAGCCACAACGCGTTTCGATATACACAATATCTTCATCAGGTGGATATAAAAAACGGAATGTGGAGAGTACTATTTAAAGGGACAGGTGCGATTCCATTGGTCAGCACAAAATTAATTGAAATGTTAACCCTTAATGTATCACAACCAACCCTTCAACAATAATATAAAAGCTAATAAAAGATATTTAAAAAGGATTTTTCAAAAAGACTCTTTGCCATAAAAACATTATTTAAAAAACACATGTGATAATATAATCATATAAATCATATATTAACTCCTAAAACTTAATACATAAAATCATGAGAACTTTTCAAAAAAATGATCTGAGTATGCCTGCACTACTAACATGTAATAATATTGTTATAATGTATGTCAGTGTGGGTAGTTCAAGAATTTAATTTTACAAATTAGGCAATGAATAATCTTATTTTTAAAATTGTGTTAGATGTCTATTTAATCTCAACCACTGGGTGCATATGCCAGCACAATAGGTGCTGTGAATCCCTTTTCCAGCACAATAGGTGCTGTGAACTGCTTTTCCAGCAGAATAGGTGCTGTGAACTGCTTTTCCAGAACTGACAGAAATAGCTATTGAATCTCAAACACTGGGTGCATATCCAGCACAATAGGTGCTGTGAGTCATTTTTCCAGAATCCCAGCAGTAGAATCATGCATGTGCCAGCACAATGAAGGTTCCGATTGCATTATTAAATGTCTATTGAATCTCAACCACTGGGTGCAAATGCCAGCACAATAGGTGCTGTGAATCACTTTTCCAGCACAATAGGTGCTGTGAACCGCTTTTCCAGAACTGACAGAAATGTCTATTAAATCTCAACCACTGGGTGCATATGTCAGCACAATAGGTGCTGTGAATAATTTTTCCAGCACAATAGGTGCTGTGAATCACTTTTAGAGAATCCGAGCACTCGAATCATGCATATGCCAGCACAATAAAGGTTCCGATTCAATTGTTAAGTGCTTATTGAGTCTCAACCCCTGGGTGCATATGCCAGCACAGTGGGTGCTGTGAATCACTTTTCCAGCACAGTAGGTGCTGTGAACCACTTTTCCAGAACTGACAGAAATATCTATTGAATCTCAACCACTGGGTGCATATGCCGGCACAATGGGTGCTGTGAATCATTTATTTATTTATTTTCCTTTAACGGCAATTGACTTCATTTTATCTAATAATATTTTCACCTTTGAGACCAATATCTACAGGCAGAGGAGGGGCTGTGCGATGGGGACGAGATTCGCCCCTAGTTACGCTAATCTGTTCATGGGGGTGTTTGAATCGTCCCACATCGCACAGTCCCCTCTGACAGCGGGTCATTTGGTTTATTACCGGCGCTTCATAGATGACCTGCTCCTCATTTGGAGGGGATCTCTATTACAAGCCAATCACTTCATTTCTCAACTCAATGTCAATTCCTGGGGTCTCACCTTTACCGCTGCGGTTTCTTCCAGTGCCCTCCAGTTCTTGGACCTGATGGTGAGGTTGGATGAAAATGGGGGGGTGTCCACCTCGACACATTTCAAACAAGTGGATGTCAACAGCTACTTGAGGTTCGACAGTGGACACCTCCCTAGTTGGATAACCAATATTCCATACGGGCAATACTGGAGGGTCAGAAAAAACTGCTCCAGTGATGGTGATTTCCTGCAGGAATCCAATCTCCTGAGAAAAAGGTTCAGACAAAAAGGCTATCCATCTAAACTTCTGGAGGATGCCTTCAGTAAGACTAAGCAACTCACTCAGGACCTTTGTATCCGAAAGATCCAAGAGAAACAGCATAGTATTACAAAGAGTGAAGATAAATTGAATCCACGAAATTTGAGTTTAGTAACCACTTTTTGCAAATCCAGGATCCAAATTCACAAACTTCTAGAGAAATACTGGTTTATATTACAGGGTGACCCGCTACTTCGAGATCAGATCCCCCCTAAGCCCTCCATCATCTACCGGAGGAATATAAACTTGAAGAATCTAGTAGCGCCAAGTAATCCTAATCTTAAAGATTCTTCTAAAACCACCATTGTTTCCAGTAACAATGGAAACTATCGCTGCAACACCTCTAGGTGTAAATGCTGTGAGGTTATTGGTGATAAGATCACTTGCTTTATATCCCGGACCACAAATGCTCTTTTCCCCATTCAATTTCACCTAGACTGTCAGAGCACCTATGTTATTTACCTGCTTGAGTGCACGTGCGGTCTACAGTATGTGGGCCGTACAGTACAAACGATGCACGCCAGGTTGAATAAACATAGGTCCAATATCAAAAACGGCTTCCAACAACACAGTCTATCTCGACATTTTCAAATTGCACATCAGAAGGATCCCAAACAATTGAGATTATTAATTATTGATCACATAGCTCCGGATCCGATCGGTTTGAGAGACTTATTAAAAGAGAGAGTTACTGGATATTCAGATTGGGTACCTTACACCCTGAGGGTCTTAATATGACTATTGAGAATGTAGCCAAACATTGAATTGATTTAATGAATTCTGTTGCTCGGGTTTGGAAAAAGGAAAAAAGAATAAAAAAAAAAAAATAGGGGATTCACAGCACCTATTGTGCTGGAAAAATTATTCACAGCACCTATTGTGCTGGCATATGCACCCAGTGGTTGAGATTTAATAGACATTTCTGTCATTTCTGGAAAAGCGGTTCACAGCACCTATTGTGCTGGCATTTGCACCCAGGGGTTGAGACTCAATAAGCACTTAACAATTGAATCGGAACCTTTATTGTGCTGGCATATGCATGATTCGAGTGCTCGGATTCTGTAAAAGTGATTCACAGCACCTATTGTGCTTGAAAAATTATTCACAGCACCTATTGTGCTGGCATATGCACCCAGTGGTTGAGATTTAATAGACATTTCTGTCAGTTCTGGAAAAGCGGTTCACAGCACCTATTGTGCTGGAAAAGTGATTCACAGCACCTATTGTGCTGGCATTTGCACCCAGTGGTTGAGATTCAATAGACATTTAATAATGCAATCGGAACCTTCATTGTGCTGGCACATGCATGATTCTACTGCTGGGATTCTGGAAAAATGACTCACAGCACCTATTGTGCTGGATATGCACCCAGTGTTTGAGATTCAATAGCTATTTCTGTCAGTTCTGGAAAAGCAGTTCACAGCACCTATTCTGCTGGAAAAGCAGTTCACAGCACCTATTGTGCTGGAAAAGGGATTCACAGCACCTATTGTGCTGGCATATGCACCCAGTGGTTGAGATTAAATAGACCTCTAACGCAATTTTAAAAATAAGAATATTCATTCCCTAATTTATAAAATTAAATTTTTGATCTACCCACACTGACATACATTATAACAATATTATTACATGTTAGTAGTGCAGGCATACTCAGATCATTTTTTTGAAAAGTTCTCATGATTTTATGATTAAGTTTTAGGAGTTAATATATGATTTATATGATTATATTATCACATGTGTTTTTTAAATAATGTTTTTATGGCAAAGAGTCTTTTTGAAAAATCCTTTTTAAATATCTTTTATTAGCTTTTATATTATTGTTGAAGGGTTGGTTGTGATACATTAAGGGTACGCTCACACGAGCGTGAAAATCGGACGAGTGCAATGCGAGAAATTCTCGCATTGCACTCTGACCAATGTTAGGCAATGAGGTTGAGCTGTTGGTCAGCTTTTCTCGCATCCAGATTCTGGATGCGAGAAAAGCGGCAGCATGCTGCGATTGTCTGCGAGAGCCGTATCCCTCGCACCCATTCAAGTGAATGGATGCGAGAGATACATCGGACTGCACTCGGATGTTATCCCAGTGCAGTGCGATCTACGCACAGGCTGACAGTGGAGGAGATGGGAGGATTAACCCCTCCCTCTCCTCCACAGCGCCTGCACTCAGCTTCACAGCTGTGACCCGATCGCAAGATCGGGTTACAGTCGCATGACACCCGGCTCACGCTCGCAGCAGAGCCTGAGCCGGGGGACATTAGCATATCGCATCCGATGCTCTCGCATCGGATGCCATACGCTCGTGTGAGTCCAGCCTAAGGGTTAACATTTCAATTAATTTGGTGCTGACCAATGGAATCGCACCTGTCCCTTTAAATAGTATTCTCCACATTCCGTTTTATATCCACCTGATGAAGATATTGTGTATATCGAAACGCGTTGTGGCTGTTAGAAAACAATAAATTCTAAAAAAAAAAAAAAATTAATCTAATACTGTGGCCTCCTTAGCGCTCTATCAGACCGTGCTTCTATACTTTACTGATAAGCAATGATATAAACAGAGCAAAATTTATCAAACAAGTGCAAAAATAAGCATATTACCAAGCAAGCCATATGAAACGGCAGTGAACCATAGACACTAATATAAGTCTTACATAGGAGCCACAGGATCCCCCTTAACGATCGTTTTGTCTGTCTTCCTCAGAAGGGGTAACGTCTGGTAAGGCGCACAGTCTATTTAAGTAGCAGCTGTCCAATGACAACGTTGATTACTGATAGCAGTGGCTGTGTAGTGCTTGCTACGGGAAGCCGGTGAGCTCAAGGCATCTGACTTAGCGTCCTGCAACATCATGGAAATGCCCCCTGGTAAACCAGGGAGCGCATCCATGAGCCACGTGGGGACGCCTCACCATGGATACCTGACAACACAGCTGCCCAAGGAAGTGCATGCGCTATAGGGATTTTCTCATACTTAGAGATTAACCACTGGAATACCAACTATATTGGTAAAAATACATGTAAGATAGATTTATTTGGATTGGTACAATATAGCCTAGGTAAAACGGACTCTGTTCATGAGTCTAAACAAGTATATATATAAATTTATAGTGAAACATAATAATGTTAATGACCAGGTTACCAGTGACAGTAAAATGAAAAAGTGAATGTGCAAATGTGCAAAGTGAGCAAAAACAAAGTGCAGTGAAGAGATATGATTAGTGAATAGATATTATACTTACTAATTCAAAATAATTCAACTTCTGAAAGACAAAACTTTACAGGACATAGACAGACACACAAAGAAGGAAGAATATACAAAAAATATACAAAAAATGTGTCCCTAAAGAACAGGAGACCAACTACATTGCACAATCCCACAATACATAGTTCCAAAAGGGGGGGGAGGGAAGGGGGAAAAAGGGGGAGGTGTCTCCGGTGATTTCAATTCTCGAGAATCCAAATAGCGCTTTATTAATTTCTTAATCTCTCTCCAGTAATTTTCTTTTATACAATATCCAACTGTAAACTCTAAAAATGAAAAATAAAATAAATAAATAAAAGGAATTAAAAACAGGTGAAATTAAAAACACACAAACCACTACAACATCAAATTTTTATTTGAACGAGGTTCACAACACCAAGAAATGGAAGGCTAAATTGTAATTCTATACTCTACAGAAAAGGGGCATAACTCATGTCATAAACTGGTTCTAAAGAAAAATGGCAGATAAAAATGAATGAGGAAGTGATCTCATTGTTTGCTATGGGATTGGTCCCAACTGTTCGGAAAAAATCAGATATTGTTCTTGACGAGTACAGCGATAGCATGATCATAGCGTTTAATATGACAATATAGAGAAAATAGTGAAAAACCTGATGCATTTTTCAATCGGTTTTGCCATCACTTCTGATCCATTGAGTTGCCTCAGACTCAAAAAATTTGAATCTAGCTTCAGAAAACTTTACATTTTAAGGGGATATCCTGAACTTTTGTGTTTTTTCCTATGGGGCTAAAAACTTACAGGAAAGTATTTGCTAACTACCTGCTTGTTCTTCCCAGGGCCGATCTCTGCTGCTTCATTTAATCTCACAAATTTATCAGCTCTCCCTCTTACGGTCTGCTGGTTAGATAGAGTATAACTACTGACATCATTCTGACTGACAGCCCACTCCCCGCAGTTAGGCAAAGGGGAGCCGGCTGTCAATCAGCATGACATCGGTAGAGATGCCGTCACAATTTGATTACAGGTGTCAAACGACCGACAAGGGGACTACCAGCAAACAACGCAGCACAAAGGGTACACACCAGGGAAACTATGCCATGGTACACCCTGGTGCTAGGTAAAGGGGAGCAGGACCACCTCCTAACACTCACTTAAGAATGATTCCTGCACTCATTAATGTCACTAAGATGGGTCCATCCTCCTGCTGACCCTAAGCTCATCCTGACTAGTCAAGGCCAGCGAGAAGTTTGTCTCGCTACTATAATAAGACAACATGAGGAAGGTAAGCCACACACGAGAAGAAAAACATAACAAAAAGCATTCATTGGATTCTTCCAAAGGAAACTTCACAGCTGCATAGTAACAAGCCTACAGCCAAGCAGTGACAAGCTCCTTCACCATTGTCAGCATAGGAATGAGCCATAGCTAGCATAGGAAGGAGTGAGTACTCGGAGCGTATATTTATAGCAGAAGAGAGTGGCTGCAGCTGAGGTTACAACTACCTGTTAGAGCACTGCAGGATAGAAATGAACCTTAACCCTTTCAGTACCCTCCAACTCAGGCTGAATGATGAGCTGGCCCTACAGCGGATCTGTGATTCACAATGCACTGTGATCATCTGATTCCAGATTGCCCTGAAACACGACTGGAAGCCACAGGAGCAATCCGTTAACATCCACCTGCTTGAAAGTTCTTAGCCCCATAAGAAAAAAATACAAAAGTCCCAAATAACCCTTTTAAGGTTGGTCTATCACACATATGCATACCAGTATATTTATTTGGACTCTATGTATTTGGACATTATTTTTGTTACGGATAATTTTCACTCTTAACCTAATATATCTGCATTTGCTTAGCGCTATGAGTTCCTAATAGTGGGTCCTAAATCCATACCTTTTTATATAAGACAAATGGATCGGCACTCCAACATCTTCAAATTAAATAGGATTTATTCTATATAACGGTACAAGACGCTTGCACTGGAACCTGAGTACCACCTGGAAATATTCCTTTGAATTCCCTACCATTTTAGACATGAAAGTGTTAAATTATACAGTCCTGACTACAGCCGTCACTTGCTGGAGCTTTCTATAGCAGGAAATTAGGAAACAGTACACACCAAATATACAGCGAATGTATTGTTACACTTTTGGGAAAGCCATTTCATAAAGCATTATATTGACATTGTGAAGGGTTATCATCCAAAATAACAATAAAAGAAGCATACATTCGATTTAAAAGAAGCAGCCCAAGATTTTGCCTTCTACAGCAGCTCTATTTGCTTTCTACAACATACAGTATATTATATATGCTGTATATAAGACTCAATTAGTAACATTTGTGACCTAAGGATGTTATGTAATGTTTACATTTCTGGTATACAGTCTTCAAATAGGCATGAGCACAATTTAGAACTAAGAAGTAAAAGGAAATTGTGTTTATACTTTCCTGGCTTCTGTCTTGTTTTATAATACAAGCATATAATAGGTTTCAATTTTTTTACAAATAAGATTTTTTTTTTATTCCAAGCGAGGATGAAAATATCCCTCTGTACCTTAGACTGACAATGACATTTTAAAAGATCATTGAATGTGTTCTCCTTCCAATTGCAATTATGCCCTCATTTCTCAGTGGGGACCCTTGTCTCATCGCTCTGCTCCCCTGTATCTCCCTAGCTAGCTTTCATTAACCTGATTATCTATTCACTCGCTGCCTAGATTACATTTTACAAAAGATAATGCTTGCCATTTCTATAATGAGTGCTTGACTTTTACTGCTTACATAAACACACCAGATAGACAATAATTAAAGTTCACTAGTCACCGCGGCTCCTAAGATTCATCATGATGCTAATTTGATTGCTCGACCCATTGTCTGTCATACAGACAGGAAATAATTTTGGTGACAATTTCTAACGCTAGAGAAGATAAATCGATTCAGGAGACAATGTTAATGCAAATGATCGCAGTGCTGATTAGTAGAAACCAAACTTATAAAGTATAGCTGGGTTTACACACTGCAACATCGCAAACGACATCGCTGTAACGTCACCGGTTTTGTGACGCAATAGCGATGTTGTTTGCGATGTTGCAGTGTGTGAAACACATCAGCGACCTGGCCCCTGCTGTGAAGTTGTGATCGCTACAAATCGTTCAGGACCATTCCTAGGTCCTTTGTTTCCCGCTGTGCAGCATGCATCGCTACAAAGTTTCAGTGTGTGAAAGACTTTGCAGCGACTTTGTTAGCAACTTCCCTTTTAAAAAGCTGCTTATCAACGCCCCCAACAACCAGCTAGGTCGCTCTGCAGGTCCGGATCGCTGTTGAGTTGTTGGCCAGGTTTGCCTGTTTGAACGCTCACCAGCGACTTAGCAGAGACTTGGGGAGGTCGCTGTTACGTCACAAAACCGGTGACGTTACAGCGATGTCCTTTGCGATGTTGCAGTGTGTAAACCCAGCTTATCTGTCACCAGTCCTACTTAAAGCAGTTTACACAAAACTAGTGAATTGCTTTCGTATTGATTTTGTTCAAAATTGAGGGAAAAAAAATCACAAAATCTTTGTGACCCCCTTTAGGTTTTTGCTTTTTTACTTCAAGAAAGAAAAAGTGATCCAATTGTAAGGTGTAATTGCCTCCTAAACCTGAGTTTTGCATTTAAATCCACTAAGTGGCTATCACGGGTGTGTCACGGGTGATTGACAGTGATGTGGTTTTCAGCAATAGAAGGTCACAGCGTTTGGCTATGCAAAATGATCCCTGACTTTCTATTGTTCCTGCTGTTGTTGGTATTCATTGCAATAGGTAGCTTTCCTGCTGGATTTTCCCTTTGGGACCCAGCAGCAGCTCACCTTCCATCAAGCTGCTAATCATCAGTACTCTCTTGGTGCTTCAATACTCCCTTCTTCCCTTGGACTGGTGCTAGTGATATTATTCAAATCAATCTAGCTCTGGTTGCAAGCATGTAGCTTGCTCTCATCTTGCTCTCATCTGCTCATCTGTAGTATTTTTGCTGAAGCTTGCTGAACTCCTGCCTGAGTCATCTGTGGATACGTAGTTCATGCACTTTCCCCTGTGTTTCCTCCTTGTGTGTTCCTTTAGCATTTAGCAGGGTTGACGAACAATTCATCCCACCCGTTCCCTATTTAGGGTCCAGCACTAGGGATACCTAAGGTCAGGTATCTAGCTCAGCGCATGGATGCGGAACCTATCTAGAGTGGTGAGGGACCCCAGGGACCAGCAGTAGGTTTAGTCAGGGGTCACCATATCCCCCTTCCCTAGATGCAGAGGTCCCCTTCCATTATCTTTCGCCACTCATTTGGTACTTCCCCGTACCTAGCATGACAATGGCCCCCAGCTTCTTCAACTGTAAGCCAATATGAGATGAGCTAAAGAAGGAAACTATGATTGACCTATAAGAAAAAGTTCTGAAAATTATATTGGGTCAACACTAGAGTTGAGCGCGGTTCGCAGTTCGAGGTTCTCCAGTTCGCGGCTCGAGTGATTTTGGGGGCTGTTCTAGATCAAACTAGAACTCGAGCTTTTTGCTAAAGCTCGATAGTTCTAGGTACGATCGAGAACAGTTCTAGCAGCAAAAAGACAAGCTAATTACTAGCTGGCTTTCTGCTGTAATAGTGTAAGTCACTCTGTGACTCACACTATTATGAAATTTCAGCGTATAGTGTGCGGGAACAGCGCATTCAGATCACTGCTGTTTGGATAATGGCGATCGCCATTTTTTTTTTTTTCCTTGTCTTCCTTCCCTAAGCACACGTGTGTAGTGGGGCGGGCCAGCATGTCAGCCAATCCCAGACACACACACAACTAAGTGGACTTTTAGCCAGAGGAGTAACGGCATGTGTGATAGGATGTCCATGTCACATGTCCATGCATTATAAAAACGGACATTTTCCTCCAGCACGCCATTATCTGCCTTCTGCGTCTTGGTGTCAGTCACCGCTGGCGTAGCTCCTGTCTCCGATACTGCTGTGTACGCTCTATACACAGCGCTATACAGAATAGGGATAGAAGTTTCTATTAGTCCTTGTAAGGGCTAATACCGGCAGGGTCAGAGCCATAGGTGATAGTCAGGTCCGTGAAAACAGATTTTAACAGCTACACAAGATGACAGCGTCTGTGTAGCTAAGGTCAGGGATTTCCTCGCTGCATTTCCCCATTAGGAGGGATAGAAAGGGAGGCTTCCTTTCCTCTACCCAGACCCACAACCCTGCCACTGTACCCTCCTGCCCTTTGCACACTCAAACTCATTGTTACTAAGCCATTATACTAGCAAACACTGAGGAAACTTAGTAGCATCCTAAAAGTGGCTGTTGGACTTCCATTAGTGTCCCACTGGTGCAAATCTATGTGCAGCACCTCTGCATTGCAAACTCAAACTCATTGTTACTAAGCCATTATACTAGTAAACACTGAGTAAACTTAGTGGCATCCTAAAAGTGCCTGTTGGACTTCCATTAGTGTCCCACTGGTGCATATCTATGTGCAGCACCTCTGCATTGCACACTCAAACTCATTGTTACTAAGCCATTATACTAGTAAACACTGAGTAAACTTAGTGGCATCCTAAAAGTGGCTGTTGGACTTCCATTAGTTTCCCACTGGTGCATATCTATGTGCAGCACCTCTGCATTGCACACTCAAACTCATTGTTACTAAGCCATTATATTAGCAAACACTGCTGCCAGTTTAAGGGCCATAGTTGCATTGTCAGGGATAGTTATTGTTGTTTATTCTGCTGTTAATAAAGATAGACCACCGCTGCAATCTTCACCACCTCTCAATTTTTACTACCACATTTTAAGTGCACAATCTTGTCGCAATCAAAATGAGTGGCAAAATGACAGGTGCTGGTGGAAAGGGGAAGAGGCGTGTTGGAAAAGGAAAACAAGGGTTTGTCCGTGGGGAAGGTGGCAAAGCTCCATTAACATCTGCTGAAGATAGACCATCTTCCAGCAAAAGTAAGATGTCTACTACTTACCGTGGACAATCTGATGTGCTCCCTTTTTTACGGACACGAACAACTGGAACAAAGGTAGATGATGGCCATAAAAAGAAAATGCTTGAATGGATCTCAAGTGGTCCAACAAAAGCCCTCTCCTCCACCTCAACTACCGCATCCAAAAAACACCAGTCCTCTGAGTTGTCATCCCAATCACACTTGCTTTCTCCCAGCTCTGAAGTCTCCATCCGCCCTGCACAGTATGGTGGAACTGAGATGGCTGAGTCTGCAGAGCTGTTCAGTCACACTATAGCCTGGGAATCAGAGTTCTTCTCCCAAGCTACAGTGAGTACAGACCAGGAAATGGTCTGCAGTGATGCCAAGAACCTTTGCGACTCAGATTCAGGCCATGATGACCAAGTTTCTGAGCATAATGTTGACCCTTATTCACAAACTGAAACACCTGTTGTAATAGACAATGAGGAACATACTGATGACGATGAGACGCAGATACCAGATTGGGATGACAACTTAAATATTCGGTCAGGGCAAGAAGAGGCTCGGTCTGAGGGTGAGGGGAGTGCAAACACAACAATTGATGAGGAAGTTCTAGATCCCACCTACTGTCAACCCACAGTCAGGCCCTCGAGGAGGTCAACAGAGATGGTGGAGGAGGATGCAACTGATGACGAAGTTACCTTGCGCCTTCCTGAACAGAGTCGGAGTACTGGTAGCACGTCTACAACTGCACCCTCAGCCACCACTGTGCCTCTGAGCACTAGTCGGGGTGGATCAGAAGGTCGCATGCCCTCTAAGCCTTGCCTAGCCTGGTCCTTTTTTGACATAGCAAAATATCGCCCAAACTATGTGATCTGTAAAATTTGTCGTGATTCTGTTAGTAGAGGGCAAAACCTCAGCAGTTTGACAACTTCTTCCATGAATCGTCACATGAATAAATATCATATGTCTCAGTGGGAAGCTCACCGTGCTGCAAAGCCGCCTAGCGGAGCGAACCATCCACCGCCTGCCCCTTCCAGTGCATCCGCGCGCTCTTCATCTTCTAGGACTGTGGGGACAGCTGTCACACCTGGTTTTCCACGCACAACTTCCACCACTGTAACCGCAACAGGCAGTTTGCTTGGTAGGTCGTCAGTTGGTTTGGAAGGAGAAACAAGTGCGTGTGTACAGCTCTCTCAGACATCGATAGCACCAACGTTGGATGAAGGCAACATCATGTCTACGCCTGCACTTTACTCAAAAACCTGCATTTTTCCAGGGACACCCTACTCAACACCATCTACACACAGCAGCCAGATCTCTGTCCCTCAGATGTGGACAAATAAAAGGCCATTTCCTGCGACCCATGACAAAGTTAAGAGGTTGACTTTATCCCTCTGTAAGCTCTTGGCTACCGAAATGCTGCCTTTCCGCCTGGTGGACACACAGGATTTTAGAGACCTTATGTCTGTCGCTGTGCCCCAGTACCAGATGCCCAGTCGCCACTACTTCTCTAAGAAAGGTGTGCCCGCGCTACACCAGCATGTCGCACACAACATCACCGCTTCCTTGAGAAACTCTGTGTGTCAACGGGTGCATTTCACCACCGATACTTGGATCAGTAAGCATGGACAGGGACGTTACATGTCGCTGACTGGGCACTGGGTAACTATGGTGATAGATGGAGAGGGGTCTGCTGCACAAGTCTTGCCATCCTCACGACTTGTGTGTCAATCCTCTGTCTGTCCAAGTTCCGCCACTGCTTCTGCCTCCTCCACCTCATCTGGGTCCTCCACCTCCGCCCCAAGCCTGCCTGGTCAGGCCACCAGCGTTCTCACTGCGCAGAAGGAATCACGCACCCCTCATTACTATGCTGGTAGCAGAGCGCAACGGCATCAGGCGGTCTTTAGCTTGACATGTCTTGGAAATAGGAGTCACACAGCGGCTGAGTTGTGGGCAGCTCTGGAGACCGAGTTTAATAAATGGTTGTCTCCACTCAACCTGCAGCCTGGTAAGGCCGTGTGCGACAATGCTGCAAACCTGGGTGCGGCCCTTCGCCTGGGCAAGGTGACACACGTGCCTTGTATGGCTCACGTGTTGAACCTTGTTGTCCAGCAATTTTTAACACACTATCCCGGCCTAGATGGCCTTCTGACCAGGGCACAAAAACTGTCTGCTCACTTCCGCCGTTCAACCATCGCTGCTGAGCGACTTGCATCGCTCCAGAAGTCTTTCGGCCTGCCGGTTCATCGCCTGAAATGCGATGTGGCGACACGCTGGAATTCGACTCTCCACATGTTACAGCGACTGTGGCAGCACCGCCAAGCCCTGGTGCAATACGTCATGACGTATAGCCTGGGCCAACGAGATGCAGAGGTGGGCCAGATCATCCTGATGGAGTGGTCTCAGATCAAGGACCTATGCACCCTTCTGCACAGTTTCGACATGGCGATGAATATGTTTAGCGCTGACAATGCCATTATCAGCATGACAATTCCAGTCATTTACATGCTGGAGCACACGCTAAACACTATTCGGAGTCAGCGGGTGGGACAACAGGAAGGGGAGGAACTACAGGAGGATTCATATGCGCAAGACACAACAACATCACCAAGGTCCAGAGGTTCATCATCACCAACGCGGCAGGCATGGGACCATGGGGGACAGGGATCAACAAGGGCGCATGGTAGCAGGCGAAATGTTGAGGAAGGTGCAGGAGAACATGAAGAAATGGAGGACGAACTGTCCATGGACATGGAAGACTCAGCGGATGAGGGAGACCTTGGTCAAATTTCAGTTGAAAGAGGTTTGGGGGAGATGTCAGAGGAAGAAAGAACGGTTAGCACCTCTATGCCACAAACACAGCGTGGACTTGGTCCGCATGGCTGTGCAAGACACATGAGTGCCTTCTTGCTGCACTACCTCCAACATGACCCTCGTATTGTCACAATTAGAAGTGATGATGACTATTGGCTTGCCACACTATTAGATCCCCGGTACAAGTTCAAATTTTGTGACATAATTCCAGCCATAGAAAGGGACGCACGTATGCAGGAGTATCAGCAGAAGATGTTACTCGATCTTAGCTCGGCTTTTCCACCAAACAACCGTGCAGGTGCAGGGAGTGAATCTCCCAGTTGTAACTTGACAAACATGGGATGGTCTCGTCATCTTCAACAGTCTACCCGTACCAGTAGCACCGTATCTGGTGCTGGTAACAGCAATTTTATTGAATCTTTTCATAATTTTTTTAGACCCTTCTTTGCAAGGCCACAAGAGACAACAAGTCTGACACATAGTCAACGGCTGGAGAGGATGATACAGGAGTGTCTCCAAATGAACATCGATGCCATGACTTTGCAAATGGAGCCTTGCTCATTTTGGGCTTCAAATCTTGAAAAATGGTCAGAGCTCTCCACTTACGCCTTGGAGATTTTGTCGTGTCCAGCTGCGAGCGTTGTCTCTGAACGTGTCTTCAGTGCTGCTGGGTGTGTGCTGACAGATAAGTGCACGCGTCTGTCCAGTGACAATGTGGACAGACTAACGTTCATCAAAATGAACAAGTCATGGATCCACAAGGAATTTACTACCCCTGTGTCATCCTGGGGAGAGTAAATGCTTGTGTATTTTGAATGTGCTTGATGCAAATCTAGCTGTGAAGTGTACAACTGGGGCACAAGTGCTGCCACTGAAGGGGTGGGTGTGTGTGTGGCCCAATTTTTGGAAAAAAAGGGAGACTCCGCTTGGAGTAACCCTTGCTTACATTGTTTTTAAAAATGATCCAAGATGCACAGAGCTGGGATCAGGAAAGACTTTGCTACCTACCCCGGTGTCATCCTGGGGATGGTTAAGTATGGCTTATTTTTGAATGTGCTTGATGCAAATCTAGCTGTGAAGTGTACAACTGGGGCACAACTGCTGCCACTGAAGGGGTGGGTGTGTGTGTGGCCCAATTTTTGGAAAAAAGGGAGACTCCACTTGGAGTCACCTTGAGGTGTTTTACATGATTTTAGAAGGGCGTGCCATGCCTATATCTGTGTCTCCTCCTCTTTTTCCTTGTCCAGCTCTTTTGTTTTTGCATGAGTATATGTCCTTGTCACTTTTCCATGTGTTTGTGTTGTGTTCTGAGTTGTTTGTCACCTTTTGGAAACCTTTGAGGGTGTTTTCTAGGTGTTTTTATGTGTTTGTGATTGCCTCCCATTGTTTCCTATGCGGTTCGAGTGGTTCGCCGAACCGGTTCGCTGAACCGAACTCGAACGAGACCTCCGTTCGGCGAACCGAACCGTGACCGGTTCTCTCATCTCTAGTCAAGACATGTCACTAAATCTCCATTCTGTGGCTGACAGAAATGCTCAACAACTTACCCCCAAAAGACTCAGGAATCTGATGGAAAGGTCACAATTAGAGATGAGTGATGTTCGAGGTTGAAGTTTCGCCAATTTCATGTTCGAGTGATTTTGGGGGGTGTTCGAGTCGTTCGACGAACTCGAACGATTTGCTAAAAGTTCGGCAGTTCGAGTTACGTTTTAGAACGGTTCAATCATCAAAAATGAGGCTTTTCACAGCAACATGTGCAGGGAGCCATCGCTGGCAGCCTGCGGTAAGCTGGTAACCAAGGTAAATATCGGGTATCCAAGCAAAGCGCTTTGCTTAGTAACCCGATGTGTACCCTTCCTACGTGTGCAAAAATCCCTGAAAGCCACACAGAAGCACTTCCGTGGGACTTCCATCGGATGCCGCTGCATTCTGTGTCCCGCTCCCTGCCAGCCCCGCGGCTGCCCGCTCAACAGTGTCAGCAGCTGCCCGCACTATTCGGTGTCCGCAGCTGCCCACACTGCAGTGTCAGCATATGCCCGCACTGTAGTGTGTCCGCAGCTGCCTGCACAGTACGGTGTCCACAGCTGCCTGCACTGTAGTGTGTCCGCAGCTTCCCACACTGCAGTGTCAGCATATGCCCGCACTGTAGTGTGTCCGCAGCTGCCCGCTCAGCAGTGTCCGCAGCTGCCCGCACTGCAGTGTCAGCAGCTGCGGGGATGACCAGTGCTGCCGTCAGGAGATTAGTAAAAATCCTTACCTGCGGTTATGAAGTCCTGCCCTAATGACGTCAGCGCTGTCACTGTCTTCCATGGCCGCCGCTTGTCACATCTCCTCTTGCTGCCAACCCGAGACTGTCACTAGCGGTGATGTCACAGGCTCCCGCGATACTTTGTTTGTGAAGGCAGCGGTCATTGAACTCAGTGACAGCACTAATGTCAGGAGTGCAGCGATCACCGCAGGTAATGTACCTCGCTAACCTCCTGACAGCAGCGCTCGTCATGCCCTGCCATGACAGCGTGGATGTCAGGACTGCAGGAGATCTTCACAGCAGGTAATGATCTCATCTAACCTCCTGACAGCAGCACTCATCATGCCCTTTAGTGACCTGGGCTGACCTATTAATGTTAGCTCTGCCAGCCAATATGGAACATTCTGTTCTTCATTGACTGGGACATTGACTATAGTATGGATCGTCGTGGGACCCCCTTGGATTACACCTTGGATTACACCAGACCTGGATTTGTTTTTCATTCTAATAAATTGGTGAAAGAGGAAATGTGTTGAGGAGTGTTTTTTCAAATAAAAATATGTTTGTCGTCTATTTTTTTTTATTACTGACTGGGTTGGTGATGTCGGGTATCTGATAGACACCTGACATCACGAACCCCAGGGCTTGATGTTAGGTGACATTACACATCTGGTATTAACCCCATATATTACCCCGTTTGCCACTGCACCAGGGCAACGGGATGAGCTGGAGCGAAGCACCAGGATTGGCTCATCTAATGAATGCGCCACTTCTGGGGCGGCTGCGGCCTGCTATTTTTAGGCTGGGGAGAGTCCAAAAATTATGGATCCCTAATCTGAGAATATCAGACCCCAGCTGTCCGCTTTACCTTGGCTGGTGATCCAATTTTGGGGGGACCCCCACATGTTTTTTTTTTTTTTAAATATTTATTTAATTTAAAATAACAGCGTGGGGTGCCCTCAGTATTTGATTACCAGCCAAGGTGAAGCTTACAGCTGTGGTCTGCAGGCTGCAACTGTCTGCTTTACCCTAGCTGGCCATCAAAAATAGGGGGAACCCCACATCATTTTTTTTTTTTAAATTAATTATTTTTTTGGCTAAATACAAGGCTAAGCACCCCTTAGTGTAACATGAAAGGCACCAAAGGGTGCAAAATTACAAAATGCAAGAGAGTGGGACATTATGTGTCTTTCTGCCATTATAATGACAGAAAATACTGATATGATATGTACAAGCACAAGAAAATCACCAGAGCGCTCTACGCTGTGAAAAGCAGTAGAAAATGGCACTGGAGTGAACATGTGACCGCCTCATGTAGGATGAAGCTATGGATCCTGGGTAAATTTATGTATTTTCCCTCCTTCAGTTTTTTTGCAGTCCGCAAAAAAATGGAAGGTACAGGGATGACAAACGGATGACATACAGATCGAATATGGAACGGAACGGAAACGGATGCCACACGGATGCATCCGTGAAAAAAATGGACCTTTTTTTGCGGACCGCAAAAACGGATCGGTCGTGTGAATGTAGCCTTATTCTGATCTGATGTTTAGCATCAGAAAATCTCCAGGGTAGCTGAGACCCTGGAGATCATGATTCAGGCTGTTTTTTCCAGTACCCGCTCACGTGATCATCGGTATACACAGTACACCGATGATCACGTTACAGTAAATGACAGCGCCAGTAAAAAATTATTTATCTCCCATCTAGCATGAACAAACATGTCAGATGGGAGATAAATCTCCTCCCCGGGCCCCCGGTGTCGCCAAAGTGTCCCCCCCTCCTGGAAATCCAAGATGGCCGTGCGCACAGCAGCGCGCCGGCCGCTTTCACCCTACTCCTCTGGTTTCTGTCACATGTGCCTTGACACATGCAACAGAAAACTCCTCCCCAGGCTCTGCCAGGTCACCCCCCTATAACCCCACCGGTGTTCCCCGGTGTCCCACGGTACCTGTGCAGCGTTGATCCCCGCGGCCCCCTCCTTCACAATAGACGCTGCCGCATACACAGGGCGGCTACAAAATATAGCATAGACGAATAGGGGAAAATCTCATGATATAATTTCATCCTAGTGGATTAAATATAAGACCCCAATCATAAGGATGTCATAGAATATACTCCAAGTTCAATTCAAAAAAATCGTGTAAAAAACACGTGTAGGAGACTTATTCAAAAAATATCAAATTTATTAATATCAATATAGCCAAGATAAAATCATTACACATACAAACAAGTTTGAGGTAAGTGGATTCTATATTCACCCACCCATCAAAGAACCACCCAGGTCAGCCCATCATAGTATAGAGACCATGGATAAATAGCAAGTGCAATACTGCTGATAACACATAGTGTGAACAAATAATCACATCAGACAGTCATCTTATATGAACTTACCCATGGTGTGAAAAAAGTAGGCCAGACAGGGGTGGCACAGAGGTGGACAGGCAAATACCCTTCAACCCGGACGCGCGTGTCGCCAAAGCTTCATCAGCGGGGTGCAGGCGAATGGCTATACACAGGGCGGCTGTCAGCTCAGCTTCCTTTGTTCGGACACAGTGAGTGGTGGTAACCATGCATCTGTAAGCTACTGCAATGCCCTGCTCATGAGGTAAGGAACATAGTTGATCAGGAGAGCTATGCTACATTTCCAAATGGAGGTATTTGATTTTATAGTTGCCCTGCTGAACGACTTTCAAACATGACAGTCCGTTATATGCCACAAGAAAACATGTCTAAATAGCGAGCTCTGTTGTTTAGTATTCATGCAGCTGGATAACTGGACTTAAAGGGGTATTCCATCTCCAAGATCCTATTCCCAATATATAGTAGGTGGAATAGTAATAATATCAGCAAATACAAACATTTGAAAATGTAGAATAGTTCTCCTGATTAGGGATCCCCTTACCTCATGAGCAGGGCATTGCATCTTTGGTAGCAAGAGTTACGACATGGACTCTGCTGCTGTGGACTCGGGGAGAGTGGGTGCAGATTCATTGCACCCACACTCCTCATATGGTGGGTCTGCACTCCTAGAAAATGGGGGACACGTTCCCTGAGCATGTCCCTCCATATTCTAGACGGTCCAGAGTCGTCGTGGGACCCCCTTATTTTTTTTTTCCTTACAATAAATTGGTGAAAGAGGGAATGTTTTGGGGAGTGTTTTTTCAAATAATTTTTTATTTGTCAATTTTTTTTGTTAGTTTTGACAGTGATGTCGGGTATCTGATAGACGCCATGACATCACAAACTGCTGGGCTTGATGTCAGGTGACCTTACAGCTAGTATCAACCCCATTTATTACCCCATTTGCCACTGCACCAGGGCACAGGATGAGCTGGGGTGAAGGGCCAGGATTGGCACATCTAGTGTATGCGCCGCTTCTGGGGCGCCTGCGTCCTGCTATTTTTAGGCTGTGCAGGGCCAATAACTATGGACCTTCCGAACCTGAGAATACCAGACCACAGCCATCCGCTTTACCTTGGCTGGTGATCCAATTTGGGGGGACCCTACTTTTTTTTTGTAATTATTATTATTTATAAAATAATTATAAAAAAGAGCCTGGGGTGACCTCCACATTGGATCACCAACTACGGTAAAGCTGCCAGCTGTGGTTTTCAGGCTACAGCCGTCTGCTTTACCCTAGCTGGCTATCAAAGATGGGGGGGACCCCACGTCATTTTTTTTTAACAATTTTTTAAAATAAAAAAATTTAATGGGCTTCCCTATATTTTGATTGCCAGCCAAGGTAACGCCAGGCAGATGGGGGTGGCAACCCGTAGCTGTCTGCTTTATCTGCACTGAGAATCAAAAACACCGCGGAGCGCTACGTCATTTTTTTTTAATGATTTATTTTTACAGTACTGTGATGTCAGGCAATCAAAATACAGGGAAGCCCACTTTTTTTTTTTTAGTTATTTAAATAAAAAATTAAAAAAAAATATATGGGCTCCCGCTGCATTTTTTGTATTGCTAGCTAAGGGTAATCCAAGCAGCTACTGGCTGCTAACTCCCACTGCTTGGTGTTACCTTCACTGGCAATGGAAAATCCAGGGAAGCATTTTTTATTTTTTTTGCCAAAAAACTGAAAAAAAAAATGACGTGAGATTCACCATATTTGGCAGGTAGGGGCTGCCCCCAACCCCCAGCTGCCTATTTGTACCCGGCTGGGAACTAAAAATATAGGGAAGCCCTTTTTTTAATTATTTCATGAATTTCATGAAATAATAAAAAAAAAAATGACATGTGCTTCACCCCATTTTTGTGTCCAGCCAGGTACAACTAGGCAGCTGGGGATTGGAATCCACAGCACAGGTTGGCCCGAGGTGTCTGGGCCCCTCTGCCATTAAGAATCTCCAATAAAGGGTTAAAAAAAGACACCACACAGAGAAAAAGTACTTCAATAGAAATAAATACACAGACACATTAGAGACCTCATGTTTATTACTTCCTCTCATCCCTCCACGATCATGGTCTTCTGTCTTCTTTCTCCTTCAACCTATGCAGCTCTGCTACATCAGACAGCACTGCATGGGAGGAAGACGCTGCTGCTTCCCGTGCAGTCTAATCACTCAGTAAGAGTGAGCAGAGGCTGCGGGCTGTAAGCGGTGACATCACCGCTGACAGGTGGGTTACCATAGCAATGGTGCTCCAATCACATGATTCCCGGTGCTGGTATTCACTGGCTGTGGCATCTAGTGCTTGCATGTGGGCTGACTCTGTAAAGAGCGCCCACATGCAGGAACGGGGAAGCCGACCATGTGCCAGAGCATCTCGCCAGTACACGGAGATGCACAAATGAGCACTTCGTACCGGAGAGATGCACTGACAGAACCTAGCATGACGTCTAGCCATGTGACCAATCTGTAGCCAATGAGATAATAGACACGTGACTGGTCACATGGCTATTTTGACATTTTGGAAGGTCCTATCATCAGTGCTGGTTACCGGGAGGACTTAGCAATTATCGGAAGGAAAAGCGGCGCGAGACAGAGTGCAGGACGCGTCGCGGGGACCTGTAAGTGTAATGGCAATGTTTATTAACTGTATGTGTACATGTATAATGTGTTTTTATGTGTTTGTGTTTGCCTCCCATTGTTTTCAATGGGGTTTGAATGGTTCGTCGAACGGTTCGACGAACCAAACTGAACTTGAACGCTAGGGGGGCGACTCATCTCTAGTCACAATGGCTCTTTTATTGCATATTATGCAAATACATACAAATATAGTTTTAAAATCAGAATTTCCTCTATAAATATAACATTGTAGATCAATTTGATATACATATTTGTAAACCATGCTGACTATTCAATAAACCAACAGTAGGGTACCTATTTTTCATTAAACAATATAATTTGAATAGTTTTCCTCCTTTCAAACTGAGTAATAATACACCTGACCCAAGGGCATCAACATTTGAAGACTTAGGGCGGCGTCACACGCTACGATATATCGGACGATATGTCGTCAGGGTCACGAATTCCGTGACGTACATCTGGATCAGTTTGACATATCATAGCGTGTGACAGCTATGAGCAACTGTTAAGGAGCAAAAATACTCACCTTATCGTTGCTCGTTGACACGTCGCTCATTTTCATAAAATCGTTCCTCCTTCTGCGCGCCGGTTGTTCATCGTTCCGAGGCAGCACATGTCGCTTCATGTGACACCTTGGGAATGACGAACTGCAGCTTACCTGCGGCCTCCGTCAATGCGGAAGGAACGAGGTGGGCGGGATGTTACGTCCCGCTCATATCCGCACCTCCGCTTCTATTGGGCGGTCGCTGTGACGCCGAATGTCCCTCCCCCTTCATGAAGAGGATGTTCGCCGCCCACAGCGAGGTCGTTCGGGAGGTAAGTACGTGTGACGGGAGTTA
This sequence comes from Anomaloglossus baeobatrachus, assembly GCF_048569485.1. Classification (NCBI taxonomy): domain Eukaryota; kingdom Metazoa; phylum Chordata; class Amphibia; order Anura; family Aromobatidae; genus Anomaloglossus; species Anomaloglossus baeobatrachus. The sequence goes on along the minus strand of NC_134353.1, from coordinate 303,036,100 downwards.
ACGACTTTGTGCGACACGGGCAACAAATTGCCCGTGACGCACAAACGTTGGGGGCGGGTGCGATCGCCCATGCGATCGCATGATATATCGTCCCGTGTAACGCCGCCCTTAGGCATCCGTTTGGGATTTCTGCCAACAGGAACTCAATAAATCAGCTAGGTAGCAAGGGAGTTTGACACCATTTATTCTTGCATAATCTACCTGGTTGAAAAATAGGTCCTCAAAGAGCCCTCATAATTCTTGTACAGTAACAATATACTTAGCAAAACTCTTAGTTCTACTAGTGGAATACTTATTGTTCCTTCTCTCAATCCAAAAGGTCTCTCCTAGCACAGACCCTCCTTGATGTCTATCAATAAATTCTCCTCTCCCAAGTGCACCTTATTCAACTCTGAACCAAGTTTTTGACCTGAGTATGAACCTCCTGATCCTCAAAATCCCCTTGTATAGTTGTCAGTGAACTCCCCATAATATTGTGAAGTTTACTCATGCTTGGGAGCCTTAATACAGATCCATACAGAACAGTTCTATAGTCTGGTCATGTACTGTACATGAGCTTGATTAATGGTTTCTGAAAATAGTCTTTAGAGGACCTGTTACTAGGTTAAAAGTGGACATTTTTTGTTCTTATTTTCCCACTACTCCTCTTAGTATTATGTTTTTTATTTATTTATGTATTTAAATCCAACATACAGAGATATCAGCCTTTTCCTTTCGTTAGGCTGCTTTGTATTATTGCCCTTTAAGCCAGAGCACCATAAATTTAGGACTAAATAAAAAAGACCCAGATTTTTGCAACCCTATGTTCGATTCATAAAAAGAAAAACAAAAAAAAACTCATGGGAACAGCAATGATAAAATAAGGGAAAAACCTTTTGTCACTTTTCTCCTGGTGACAGATACTCTTAAAGAGGAACTGGACACATCCCCAAAAGCTATTGAACTTTATACCTCCCGACTCATCGTTGTATCAGCTCTAGCCATTTTTTTTGTCCGTGCTGGATGAGATTACAGATGCCGCTCACTGTGTACTGAGTGGTGACTGAAGCCCCACAGGCCACTTCTCTATGACTGAAAGCCGGATGCTGATGGGAAGAATAAAAGTAATTTCCTCCGGTAGTTAAGCCTTTAATGTGGTGGCAGGGCAGCTATGGAATGATGTTCATCTGCACATTAACCACATATCTGCAGGATAATAGCATTTGGGGCCATGACAAGTTCCCTTTAATAAAAGAAATCTGTCTGCTATTGTTCCAATATTATAGATGCAGAGCTGGGAAGAGTTAAAATTCCTTCATTATTTTTCTATTTTAGAATGCGTTCACATGTATCCTTTGCATCAGGCTTTCTTAATTGAGTCTGATACAAAACATCAGAACTGGTGTATTTAAACACGCAGCACAGGCCAGATGTGAACCCAGCCCCAGTTGTGAAGTCTGGAAAGAAAGATTAATGGTTGTCCTTTGATGAGGTTAAAAAGATCATTAGTTTAAAACTTTTAATTCTGGCATTTCAGGCACAGTTTACAATGAAAGGTGTCCTCTATTTAACGTTAAATGTTTAAGCGGAACCTGCCTTAGTTTTTCAGAACTCAAACTAATGGCTTGTGTGTATAGGAGCTGATTAAATCTATCCTTTATTTGTAGAAATGAGTTTCTCAATAACAACTGCTTCACAGTGAGACACTCCACTTGCAGCTCTCTTGTCCTCCCTCCCTGTTCTCCGCCTACCGCCTGACTCCTGTGTCTGATTGACATGTGCCGCCTAGGGTTATGGGGTACTTGGTCCCGGGCAGTGTACTAATGGGATGTGTCACTGGAGGGCACAGTCTCTCTGCTGGGGCTGATGTGAAGGCAGCCTGGATGTTGGGTCCTCCGCAAGTAGGGCCAGAGCCCCAGGGGGGTTAGGTGATGGAGTCAGGCATGGAAAGAATGGTAAGGGTTGCTGTATAACTGGTTCTCTTTACTCACAGTAGATGGTAACTGGTACCCGGAGAAAGGTTGGTATTCACCTCTGGTTCCCTTAGTCCCAGTGCTAGTTGGGGACCTGGTGGCTTCTTTCCCCTGCACCTTTCTCAAGTTGGTAGGTCCCCATGGCTTGGAGCATCTTGGGGTCCTCTCCTGTTTTTCTCTCAGTCTCTGATCCATACGGCGGGCAGTGTGAACCCTCTAGGGTTGGTGTTCTGTTCTAGTCCCTGGTTCTCCTATTACTGCTGGTGCCATCGGACTTCTAAGGTCAGTGAGGTCCTGGATGGTCCCCTCACTGGGCAGATTTTATCAGGTCTGCCTGGAGCGTTTGCCTGACCTAGGGCTCTGTGCCCCATCGGTGCTATGGTTCTGGGAGTACTTTGCTGTACTCCACCGGCAACCACATGCCTGGGCCCTCAGGTCACCGTCACACTCCTGTGTCAGTGCAATTACGTCCATCTCCTCTCACTTCCACTTACTAACTGTCTGTCTGGCACCTCCAACCTGGTCATTGTCTAGTGGACTGGATCGGCTCCACCCCTGGGTGGCCAACCATTGGGTCCAATTCTAGTCTGTCATCAGTCTGTGGGGATGGGGGAAAACTTGGATTATAATGTGTTTTGCTGTTACCGGCACTGGTTTTCCAGATCCCTGGGGGTAGGCCCTGCATCAGGATGCAGTACCTTGTAGTGCCCTGATGGGTTCGGGAACGAGCTACAGACAGATCTCACTTGTTTCACTAAGCTGCTTTGCATACTGACATCTCTCACAAATGCATTCATTGCCTTTGGTGAAGCATGAGAAGATCGCACACTGGGTCTAGCAATATCTAGAGGGTCTTTCTGTAAATACACCACCCTATACACTGACACCATATGTGAGAGATCTTGGCAAGGAAACCAGATCAATGAAACAAGATAGACCTTTCAGACCGACATAAAAGGCAAGTGGCTAAAGGGCAATAAGGAGGGAGGGCAGAAGACCTGCAACTGCAATATGCCACCACAAAGCACTTGCGGCTTATTTGCATAAAATCTCAATGCTGGATTTCTCAGAAATTGCAAAATAGATTTCTTTATTAATAAGTATGAAACTTCCTGTATATCAAAACCATTAGTTTCCGTAACTTTTCTGAATAAGCTGTCATATCTACAGTGCCTACAAGTAGTATTCAACCCCCTGCAGATTTAGCAGGTTTACACATTCGGAATTAACTTGGCATTGTGACATTTGGACTGGAAGTGTGAAATGCACTGCAGCAAAAAAGAATGTTATTTCTTTTTTTATTTATTTTTTTTTAAATTGTGAAAAGTTTATTCAGAGGGTCATTTATTATTCAACCCCTCAAACCACAAGAATTCTGTTTGGTTCCCCTAAAGTATTAAGAAGTATTTCAGGCACAAAGAACAATGAGCTTCACATGTTTGGATTAATTATCTCTTTTTCCAGCCTTTTCTGACTAATTAAGACCTTCCGCAAACTTGTGAACAGCACTCATACTTGGTCAACATGGGAAAGACAAAGGAGCATTCCAAGGCCATCAGAGACAAGATCGTGGAGGGTCACAAGGCTGGCAAGGGGTACAAAACCCTTTCCAAGGAGTTGGGCCTACCTGTCTCCACTGTTGGGAGCATCATCCGAAAGTGGAAGGCTTATGGAACTACTGTTAGCCTTCCACGGCCTGGACAGTCTTTGAAAGTTTCCACCCGTGCCGAGGCCAGGCTTGTCCGAAGAGTCAAGGCTAACCCAAGGACAACAAGGAAGGAGCTCCTTCCAGGAAGATCTCATGGCAGTGGGGACATTGGTTTCAGTCAATACCATAAGTAACGTACACCACCGCAATGGTCTCCGTTCCAGACAAAGCCCGTAAGGTACCTTTACTTTCAAAGCGTCATGTCAAGGCTCATCTACAGTTTGCTCATGATCACTTGGAGGACTCTGAGACAGACTGGTTCAAGGTTCTCTGGTCTGATGAGACCAAGATCGAGATCTTTGGTGCCAGCCACACACGTGACGATTTTAGACTGGATGGCACTGCATACGACCCCAAGAATACCATCCATACAGTCAAGCATGGTGGTGGCAGCATCATGCTGTGGGGCTGTTTCTCAGCCAAGGGGCCTGGCCATCTGGTCCGCATCCATGGGAAGATGGATAGCACGGCCTACCTGGAGATTTTGGCCAAGAACCTCCGCTCCTCCATCAAGGAACTTAAGATGGGTCGTCATTTCATCTTCCAACAAGACAACGACCCAAAGCACACAGCCAAGAAAACCAAGGCCTGGTTCAAGAGGGAAAAAATCAAGGTGTTGCAGTGGCCTAGTCAGTCTCCTGACCTTAACCCAATTGAAAACTTGTGGAAGGAGCTCAAGATTAAAGTCCACATGAGACACCCAAAGAACCTAGATAACTTGAAGAAGATCTGCATGGAGGAGTGGGCCAAGATAACTCCAGAGACCTGTGCCGGCCTGATCAGGTCTTATAAAAGACGATTATTAGCTGTAATTGCAAACAAGGGTTATTCCACAAAATATTAAACCTAGGGGTTGAATAATAATTGACCCACATTTTTATGTTGAAAATTTATTAAAATTTAACTGAGCAACATAACTTGTTGGTTTGTAAGATTTATGCATATGTTAATAAATCCTGCTCTTGTTTGAATTTTGCAGGCTCTAACTTATTTGCATCTTATCAAACCTGCTAAATCTGCAGGGGGTTGAATTCTACTTGTAGGCACTGTATACTTGAGGAAAACACTTGCTAACCATTACCATATATTACTACGCTATTGCTGTGTATAGTAAAAATCACAGTCTCCTTTGAAGCCCAGACCCTCGGCTACCCAAGCAATCTATCAGGGCTTTGTGATAACATAGCCATATGGAAAGTCATGTCTTCATGCCAGCACGCAGTTAATGCCTCTGTGGCATTTAACAGGTTAACAGTCATGAGCAGAGATTGAATCCACCTCTGGTTAAAGGCTCCATACACCCGCTGACGTGCACTGTACACGTCTGGCAGATGTTGGGAAAAGGTTAAACAAATAACGTGATGCCATCTTGTTTGTTTTTCACGTATCTACAGAGAACGTCAGACTTTATTTTAGACCTGCAAGGGGGATTAAAATTAAAACAAGGCTGTGCAGTATAGAGGGGAAATAAATGGCGCTAACTTACCTTGCTAAACAACATGAGTTAATGTTTAAAGCCATATTATATGTTATAGCAAAGATTCAGAAAAAAGCAGAAACATTTAAAAAAAATAAAAAAGTAAGACTTTAAGGGCAGTAAGCCAAGAGTTATGGCATTTCTTGTCCTAGATGGGTGACAGGCATGCAGTAAACACAGCCACGTTCTGTCACCTTACTTTCAATTGCTTTTTAAAGGTGAAAATAAGAAATGGGTGCACAGACAATAAAGCAAAATCATAAAAGAAAGCCAGGGTCCAGCTTATACTAAGCAAAACAATATCCTGACTTAATAGCGTGTGGGCCTTGTGCCCAGTTAGGAGGACACACTGGAATACAAAATATGTCTTTCTCCTTAGAAGTTTTCTGTCAAGTTTCTACCCGCTAAGCTTTGTCTCCATTCCACAAATGAGTATATATTTAACAACTTGATTAATAATATAATTAACAAGAAAATAGTTCATTATTCGTATTACTATTTACACACATAAATACCCCATAGACTTGATAGCACATCCAAAAGTGAAGAAAAGTGATGGAAAAGGATCTTTCCCTTTATTTACCCAAACCCGCTATGTTTCAGACTTTCTCAAGACTAGTAAGTAGTTAATTATCTCTAACTCTATTTTCCTATCTATCTATTTATCTATCTACTACATATACTCCTCATATAATAACATTACACAATGTATACATATATAAGTGATTGGGCCCAATTCATGACGATGTTTTCACTAGAGTTAAGTTGCACATAAATTTTGCTTATTTTGGCATTTTCAAAAGAGTTTTGGGCAGTTCTGCTAAAAGTGGACGGAGTGGCTTGGGACAAAGCATGGACTGACAAATTTGTGACAAAATTATGAATTATGACAAAAATATCACTCCAGGTCCTGACTGGTGTAACATTTCTGACAGGTGTATGCCAGTTGTGAGATGTGTCTAATTTATTTAGTGGCGTGCACCTTTTACCAGCATGCCTATAATTAAGACTAGTGTGTACAACATGAGTCCTAATGAACTGGCCTCAGAGTTTATTAATGCTTGCCCACAAGTTTTCTGGTCTGAAAATGTAGTAAATGTTTTCAAAAATCATACAGTGGCATGCAAAAGTTTAGGCACCCCCGGTCAAAATGACTGCTATTGTAAACAGTTAATTAACTTTATGCCTTTTAGAGATCAACTTAAAGATGACACGTTTCCTTTTTATTTTAGGCAAAAAAAAGTATTTTTATATTTTACATTTTAAAAATTACAAGAAGATAAATGGACTGATGCAAAAGTTTGGACAACCTTGGAGATTTTTGTGCTCAGATAACTTTCTCAGGTTTCAGACCTTCATCATTAGGAAAAACCAGATCCCGCGCGTGCGCACTTACCATTCCTGCACTCGTCATCAGGGTGCTCACTTCTCTGCTTCAGATGCGCTCTGCGCATGCTCATAAGCCTCCTGCACAGATGCAGAGCGCATCTGAAGCAGAGAAGTGAGCACCCTGATGACGACTGCATAAATGGTAAGTACGCATGCGCAGGATCTGAAGACGCTGATAGTGACGTCGCACATGTAAATCCATGGTATCACGCCCACAGGGGCGTGATTCCACGGAATGCATGCAAATGCCCCCAGGGCGATGTGACACCCATGTGGCTAGAGACCCTGCTCATTTACATAGGGAGTATGTAAGTAATAAAACTTTTTTATTACTTTCATATTCCACAATATTACAAGAAAGGGATGGGTAGGAAGGAGGTATTAGGCTACAGAACACCCTGCTTATAGCTCAGAATGCATATGAGGCCTGACAGGTTCCCTTTAACATGGGAGAATGACAATCAGAATGTCAGATATTAAATGTGAAACATTACTGGACTTTGTGTGCCAGCCAGCAGAATTTTAAAAATAAAAAATCTTCTGCTTCTGGGATTTGAACCCAGAAAGCAAGATTCTGTGGAGACTTTCCATGCTGTGATCTTAACCACTCGTCCACAGGACAATATGATACTAGAATGTGATTATCCCTATAAGTCAGTCTGATGTGTGAAATATGACTTCTGACTTCTTCACATGTCACATATCAGACATTACTGCAGCTCCACACAAACAGCCGAATTTAAAAAAAAGATTTAAAAAAGTTAGATTTAATTTTCCACTCCTGGGATCAAACCCATGCACCACACTCCAGAAGTGGTAACTTTACCACTGAGCCATACACTAGAGCCATGGGGTAAAGCTGTGTTTCTTGCCTTAGGAAATTAACCAAGCAAATATTCTGCTCTACTCCTGATTCTCAGTCTGATGTCTGAGAAGTGACTTCCTCACACATCACCAGTCACTGATCAGACTCAAACATCTTTTGCGCTTGGCGGAGGACAGTGGGAAAGGCCAAAGCTCTGGGTTCTAGCCCCCATAGTGGATGGGTAATTTTTTTTATTTTTATTTGAAAGGATAATATTATGTGTGACACAGATGCCTTACCATTAAGCTGTAGGTTCATTATTTATTGAATTTCATATTTAGGTAGTAAGTATATTACTATATATCTTAGGAAAAAAAAGTCAGGTATGAGAAATCAGTGATCAGTTGTCAGTGATCAGGTGTCAGTTATCAGAGATCAAAGAAGATATTTCTGATGTTTGACATTGATGTATGATCATGTCCTAAAATGGACACTGTACACTGGAGGATGGTCAATTCTTGTGATCACTGCTTCCCTGCATTGCTGCTGTTAGGCTATGTGCCCACGGGAGCCTGTTTGTGTGAATTTTGCCTCGGAAAACCTGCGGATTTTTCTGGATTTTCCAGATAAATCCGCAGGTTTTAGCATGTACAGTCACTCCCATTGTTATCCTATGGGACATGGGGAGTGCTGTGTCCACGCTGCGGAAAGTGTGGCCGCCGAACATGCTGCGGATGTCCGCATCCGCATGTATAATTGCATGTCAATTATTCATGTGGAATTACCTGCGGATGTCCCAGCCCTCCGCTATGGAGATAGAGGCCGGGACGTCCGCAGGTAATTCGCATGAATGTCCGCATGTTTCCCGCAGCTATTCCGCTGTAATCTAGCAGCTAAAAATAGCTGCGGACGCCGGTGGGCAGCTGCGGGAAACATGCGCTCGTACCTGCGGATACATCCGCAGGTACGAGCGCCCGTGGGCACATAGCCTTAGAGGCATACACAGCAGGCTGTTACACCGGAGGACGGTCAGTTTTTGTGATCCTTGCTTCCCAGTATCACTGATGTTAGCAGCACACATAGCAGGCTGTAACACAGGATAATGATTAATGCTCCCCTGCATTACTTCTGCTGGAGTCACAAACAGCAGACGATTACTGAAGAGAATGGATCTGTCATGATGATTGCTTCACTGCATTTCTCCTTCTGAAGCTTGTAATTATTTGTTACAGGGAGGTGTATATGTCTACTATCTTTAGCAGCATTGGCGCAGGAGAGCATTGGTGACAAACCCCAATCCTTATCCTGTGGAACAGCCTGCAGACGGATAGGAGATGTGGCAATATGAGACTTCGAGGGCTGGTTTTTTTTTGTTTTTTTTTAATAACGCTTGCATGTAAAATGCCTGTCATATAAAAAATATATAATTGTATTGATAAGCATTAAAACTAGAGTGGAGCAAATCTGTTAAGGACTAACCTCAAATTTTACAAAAATTCTCCAGAATTAGAATTTTTGGCACTTCACTTTGCAAAAATACAACAAAATAGCCAGCGGTCAGACCGGTCAGACGCTGCTTCATACAATTCTAGTGACGATAATGGTTCAAAAAAATACTCACCTCACCATTTACAATTGCCTCACAGTCCGCTGCTCAGTGTGGCCTCTTGGATCTTCTTCCTCTGTGCCCCACGGTCACTAGGCCTCAGGTGACGCATGTCATGCACGCCTGAGGCTTCTCGGAGCGAAGCTCACCGAAAAAGATGTGAGACAGATAGTGGGACAGATAGGTGGCAAGGTAGTGTGTGTATATACAGTGTATATATATATATATATATATATATATATATATACAGTATACACTGTATGTACAGTATGTGTGTACATATATATATATATATATATATATGTATGTATATATATATATATATGTATATATATATATATATTTATTTTTATCACACGAAGCTTACTATACTTATTGGTCGGCTTTTTATAAAAAATTTGAGCGATCTGCAGAATTTGAATCTTGGTAAATACTCATATTTGTGAATAGTGTATATTTGTACCGCTTAAAAAATTACATTTTATTCCAGCATTATTACATATGACAGATCAGTCTTGGTGGAGAAGCCCTTAATTTTATTCTTCTCATGGGAAAGAATATACCAAAACCTATATCACTGCTCTTTCCTCCTGTATATTGCTCGTATCACCATTATTATTCATGGGGAGGTAGTGAGATTCCTTCACCGTGTCTGGTTTGGCTCTGCTAATCCCCACCTGTATTATTACTGTCTGACCCTTATTCATTCCCCTAAGCATAGATAAGGAGCCACTGCACCAAGCCTGACTGCTTAATAATATTGTAAAGGGCACTAAGGAATATTTTTAAATCCATAAAAAAATACACCGTGCGTTATTATGAAATAAATAAAATAGTGAAATTTTAATAAATCGGACCTTATATAGTAAATCATTCATTAAATACATTTTTTACAGAGGGGCATATATATACACTGATAGGATTTTTTTCTACAATATATATTATACACTGATAGGATTTTTTTCTACAATATATATATATATATATATATATATATATATATATATATATATATATATAGTAGAAAAAAATCCTATCAGTGTTTTAGTGAAGGTCATATTTGTCATCCATAACAATTTAACCTTGGTTATGTGATATTCTTATGGAATACATAAGCAGCAGGGGATCTAAATCGTCAGTGTTGGAACAGCTACATAAGTGTCAGCAAGGCGGCAAGCAGTGCTCTTATTTATTTGATGCTAATGCAATTATTATAGAAAAAATAAACCTTTAAAGGGAATGTGCCATCAAAAAAATGCAACAGTTTAAAAAATGTAAAGTATTAGTATTAATGTTTTGTTTTTGTTATTTTAAATAGTAAAACAAAAATGTAATGGTGTAAAATATGAAAAATAATTTAAAAAGGGTGGATATTTTCCACTCTTATACACTAGGGGGAGCAGCTGGTGAAATTTGCTATGAAAACCTAGTGTACTGCCAGCTCACATTACGACTGCTGTAAATGTGGGCGAGGTCTACTCACATGTGTGTGATGTCACCTCTCCCCGCCCTTTCTGGGCGTTTGTAAAAAGTATGTATGAAGTTCAAGATCACAGTGCGGAGACAATTGTTGGTGACTGCAAAGTGATCCTGAGATTTGGACAGTGTCACCAACGACAGCTGGCTGCACGGATTCTCTCAACTGGTGCTGCTTTCTATTTGCACAATGTATCATGCAGTGGGATTGGATACGCAGAGTGTTTATTGTGCTGGTATTAGATTCACAGAGTGTATCATATGTTTGGATTAGATACACTGAGTGTATAATACGCTGGCATTAGATGCGTGAAGTGTATCACACACTGGAAAAAGATACGAGGCTCTGCAGGCTGAATTACACATGATGGGGATTAGATATGCTGCTCTGTTGGCTGTATAACACATGATGAGCCTTAGATACATGGCACTGTGGTCTGTGTGGTACATCACTAGAGAATGTATCACACATGATGGGCAATAAATACACTGATCTGCAGGCTGTATCACACATGATGGGCATTAGATACAGTTAGGTCCAGAAATATTTGGACAGTGACACAAGTTTTGTTATTTTAGCTGTTTACAAAAACATGTTCAGAAATACAATTATATATAATATGGGCTGAAAGTGCACACTCCCAGCTGCAATATGAGAGTTTTCACATCCAAATCGGAGAAAGGGTTTAGGAATCATAGCTCTGTAATGCATAGCCACCTCTTTTTCAAGGGACCAAAAGTAATTGGACAAGGGACTCTAAGGGCTGCAATTAACTCTGAAGGCGTCTCCCTCGTTAACCTGTAATCAATGACGTAGTTAAAAGGTCTGGGGTTGATTACAGGTGTGTAGTTTTGCATTTGGAAGCTGTTGCTGTGACCAGACAACATGCGGTCTAAGGAACTCTCAATTGAGGTGAAGCAGAACATCCTGAGGCTGAAAAAAAGAAAAAATCAATCAGAGAGATAGCAGACATGCTTGGAGTAGCAAAATCAACAGTCGGGTACATTCTGAGGAAAAAGGAATTGACTGGTGAGCTTGGGAACTCAAAAAGGCCTGGGCGTCCACGGATGACAACAGTGGTGGATGATCGCCGCATACTTTCTTTGGTGAAGAAGAACCCGTTCACAACATCAACTGAAGTCCAGAACACTCTCAGTGAAGTAGGTGTATCTGTCTCTAAGTCAACAGTAAAGAGAAGACTCCATAAAAGTAAATACAAAGGGTTCACATCTAGATGCAAACCATTCATCAATTCCAAAAATAGACAGGTCAGAGTTAAATTTGCTGAAAAACACCTCATGAAGCTAGCTCAGTTCTGGAAAAGTATTCTATGGACAGATGAGACCAAGATCAACCTGTACCAGAATGATGGGAAGAAAAAAGTTTGGAGAAGAAAGGGAACGGCACATGATCCAAGGCACACCACATCCTCTGTAAAACATGGTGGAGGCAACGTGATGGCATGGGCATGCATGGCTTTCAATGGCACTGGGTCACTTGTGTTTATTGATGACATAGCAGCAGACAAGAGTAGCCGGATGAATTCTGAAGTGTACCGGGATATACTTTCAGCCCAGATTCAGCCAAATGCCGCAAAGTTGATTGGACGGCGCTTCATAGTACAGATGGACAATGACCCCAAGCATACAGCCAAAGCTACCCAGGAGTTCATGAGTGCAAAAAAGTGGAACATTCTGCAATGGCCAAGTCAATCACCAGATCTTAACCCAATTGAGCATGCATTTCACTTGCTCAAATCCAGACTTAAGACGGAAAGACCCACAAACAAGCAAGACCTGAAGGCTGCGGCTGTAAAGGCCTGGCAAAGCATTAAAAAGGAGGAAACCCAGCGTTTGGTGATGTCCATGGGTTCCAGACTTAAGGCAGTGATTGCCTCCAAAGGATTCGCAACAAAATATTGAAAATTAAAAAATATTTTGTTTGGGTTTGGTTTATTTGTCCAATTGCTTTTGACCTCCTAAAATGTGGAGTGTTTGTAAAGAAATGTGTACAATTCCTACAATTTCTATCAGATATTTTTGTTCAAACCTTCAAATTAAACGTTACAATCTGCACTTGAATTCTGTTGTAGAGATTTCATTTCAAATCCAATGTGGTGGCATGCAGAGCCCAACTCGCGAAAATTGTGTCACTGTCCAAATATTTCTGGACCTAACTGTATGTGGCCTTGAAGACTGTATCACACATGATGGGCATTAGATACACTGATCTGCAGCCTGTATCACACATAATGGGATTAGATATGGGACCTTGAAGGCTGTATCACACATGATGGGATTATATACGCTGCTCTTCAAGCTGTATCACACATAATGGACAATAGATGCATGACTCTAAGCTGTATCACATATTAGATATTAGATATCTGAGCTCTTTATCACATGATGGGATCAGATACAGCCAGCAAAGCAGTGTATCACACATGTTGGGCATTAAACACGTGGCTTTGTGGGCTGTATCACACATGATGGATATTAGATACATGACTCTGAGCTGTATTGCACATGAAGGGGATTAGATACATAGTTCTGCAGGTTGTGTCACAGATGATGAGCATTAGATACACAGCTCTGGGCCGTATTACACATGATGGGCATTGGATACACTGCTGTGAGCTGTATCACACATGATTGGGATTAGATATGTGGATGTGTGGGCTATGGGCTTTATCACACATGTTGGGCATTAGATACATAGCCCTGAGCTGTATTACATATGATGAGGATTAGATACGCAGCTCTGCCGGCTTTATCACACATGATGAGGATTAGATAAGCAGCTCTACATGCTGTATCACATGATGGGGATTAGATACATACAATGTGATACAGCCTCTTGCAAGCTGTATCACACATGATGGGCATCAGATAAATCACTCTGTGAGCTATGTCACACATGATGGGAATTAGATACGTGGCTCTGCTGGCTGCATAACACATGATGGACGTTAGAAACCCAGTTTGGCGGCTGTATCATATATGATGAGGATTAGAAACATGGCTCGGTGAGCTGTATCACACATATGTGGCTCTGCTAGGTCATCATAATGCCTCTTCAGATGTCTGTAATGAAGGAATGCCTGAATGAGGCATTATGCTGACATAGCAAAGCTGAGTCAGGTGTCAGGGCACAGCAGCGTGATGATTAATCTGCTCTGTTCTGAACACTGCAGTGACAACATGGTGGTTGGCAGCCTGACATTGCACTACTAATCTCAAGCTATAGCCCTGTTCTCACTACTGGAAGAAGTCTCCACTGCAATCCTTGTCTCACAGCTCAGAGCAGCGCTGTGGCTTTGATTTTTCCAGCACTGAGAACAGCATGGTAGCCTGACAATAATTTAACTGCTGATCACTGCTCTCCGCCTTCATGCTTACCGCTCACCGCACCTCAGATCTCCGCTCCTGACTCCTCCTGTCAGTGCTTGTGCTAAAAACTGAGTGATGACAGGGGATAATTGTGCTGTGAGATACAAAAATATGGTTCCTGGCTCCCCCCATAGCTCTCACCTGGATGTCACGATGAGCACCATGACCTTACTTGTGCATGTGCATGATTTCAGCACAAGTAACTGGGACCAAACAGTAAGTTAAGCGGTAAGGTGAGTAATTTTTTTTACTTTTTATAACATTTTGACGGCTCTTCCAGTTGGAAAAAATGGTGTCCAGTGGCTGTACTTATGTAAATACTTATGTAAGGAAATTGCTAAAAATACGTATTTTGGCAAACGTGGATTTTGGTGAAATTAATTATACTCCAATTTATTTACGTCCAACAGTGTTCTCTCCCATGACCTGTTACTTCTACCTGAAGAAGGCATGTAGCTCCCACCTCCTCGAAGCCCCAGCTTGGAGGCTACAATTTACGCCTCTTGTAGGGTGTCAATCTTTGACATCACTGCATTTGTCACTTGTCTTTCACAACACTTTGATTAGCTTTGTCCATATATAATAAGACTAAATTTACATCACGGATTCTGCCACATTTATGAAAACTTAAAACCATTTATAATGTTAAAGGGAATCTGTCAGATGCAATATGCCCCCAGAACCACGAGCAGTTCTGTGTGCATATTGCTAGTCCCTGCCTAACCGTCCCAGCCTATAGTAGCATAGATAAAGAGATCTTTAGTAAAACTATTTCTAAATATCTTTTATCTTATGCTAATGAGGCCAAGACTAGTCCCCTGGGCATTAGTTCCCCTGAGTAGTCAGCCCCATTAGCATGTTAGTATGCCCCAAAATCCAGGATCATGAGTACTGAGCCAAAATCCAGGACTGAGATGAGGTGGCAGCAGAGAGGTGAGCGTGACCATCCTCTGATGCTGTGCACTCAATAGCATTTTAGCAAGCTCACAGGGACATACTAACATGCTAAGGGGGCCGACTAGCCATGGAACTAACACCCTTGCGACTAGTTGCTGGCCTCATTAGCATATGATAAAAGATCTTTAGATATACATTTTCTACAGATCTCTTTATCTATGCTAGTGTATACAGTGTGTCCACCCATATCCTGTCCACCGCCATTAACTTGAGAATGACGGCAGCTATAGGCATAGACGTGGTGTCTAGGTATAGTAAAGTAGCCATGCGCTACGCAATGAAACCACCTATAGCGCCACCTGGTGGAAAACAAAGGAGTTAGCATATTTATCTTGAAAATGGAATGAGCTAGAGAAAAAAAGTGAATTACAAAGTTGTAGGGCCTCATCTATTCAATACAAATCGACACCTTGCATACAGAAATGCTATGGTTAGAACGTGTAAAACTCAAAAGGCTGCGGACGTGAAGCAATACCTCATGGAGACCTTCCTACAAGTCATTGGGTATGGTGGCTGCGTAGAGTGGCCTACACGCTCACCTGACCTGACCCCATTGGACTTCTTTCTGTGAGGTCACATCAAACAGCAGGTGTATGCGACCCCTTCACCAACATTGCAGGACCTACGACGACGTATCACAGATGCTTGTGCAAACGTGTCACCTACCATATTGCACAACGTGCAGCAAGATACAGTATGCTGTCCAGAGTCCAGATGTGCATTGCAGCTGACAGTGGCCACTTTGAGAATCAAAGTTCAATGAGCGCCATATGCGTGACCAGCATTCAATGTTTTGGGGGGGGGTCATGTGTTTCATATCATAGCATTTCTGTATGCAAGGTGTCGATTTGTATTGAATTGAATATGCCCTACAATTTTTAATTCACTTTTTTCTCTATCTCGTTCTGTTTTCAAGATAAAAATGCTAACTCCGTTGTTTTGCACCAGCTGGCGCTATAGGTAGTTTCATTGCGTAGCGCATGGCTACTTTACTATACCTAGACACCTTGTCTATGCCTATAGCTGCCGCCGTTCTCAAGTTAATGGCGGTGGACAGGATATGGGTGGACACACTGTATACAGGGACGGTTAGGCAGGGATTAGCAATATACACTCAGAACTGCTCGTGGTTCTGTGTGCATATTGCACCTGACAGGTTCCCTTTAATGGTGGACAAGGCTTCAGATTCTGCCAGATCTCATTATAAGTCAATGAGGTGTAGAGTAGTATTGGTATCTGTGCTATGACAAATTCATCCCTGCGTCGTGGTGTTTGTTCTAAGACAATGCAGATGTGAGAAGAGCTTTTGTGCAATAAAGCCCCCCTTTTTCATTTACTGTTTGATGAGCTATAGCAGCGACTTTTATTGAACAAGGAAAGCTGAATTTAGGTAAACAGGACACATCTTGCAAACAACATCTGCCACACAGCCAAAAAAAAAAATGCCAGAAGATGTGCTATCCATGCCAACTCTATGTAACAATAGTTTCCTTTACTAGAAAATAAACTTCTATAAAGACAACATAATTGTTTAGGTGCTGAGCGGAGCACAATTACGATGCCACTTACAACTTCTCAGTGAGCTAACCAAGTAAGAAAGTGCTGTGGCTTGAGAAATGGGCATTCTGCCTTGTTTTTAGATCGCATGAGTTATGAAAACCCAATGGGAATGTAACCGTTCACTTGTGAACAATTTTCCAGTACAAGCCTAACTTACCACGCTCTAGAATGTACTGAACAATGGATTTCTACATCAACATTATCAAGGGTATTGCAACATGGATAATTGTTTGAATTTAAAATAAAACATTAAATAGCACTGAGTAAAATGCGTGTTTTCAGCCTGATGGATCAATAATTGCCAGAGCTTTGTTCATATCCGAGCAGCGACAGCAGAAATTCCATGGAATGTGACTGCCACCTTGTGGCCAAATGTGGTGCAGCAATTTACACATTGACAAGCACTGATTTATATGCAATTGGCTATAGTTAAATAAAGGAAAACAACCTACAAAAAAAGCTGAATCTTTTAAAAGAAAATCTTTATTCGTATATCATGGAGAAACCCCTACTCAGCACATGTAAATACAAAAATAATGGATCCCAAATATATGACCAAAAAATAAGAGTATGGCAGAGGATTAAGCACCTACTGCCAGTCAGGGCCAATAGTATGGTCATGGTGCTACAGGGCTCAATGCAAAAAAAAGATATACTGTATATATGACTATATAAATATGGTGTATGCATATATATATATATATATATATATATATATATATATATATATATATATATATATATATGTGTATATGTATGTGTATATATATATATATATACACACATATCAATATATATCTATATATAGATATATCTATCTATATATATATATATATCTATATATCTATATATAGATATATATAGATATATAGATATATATATAGATATATAGATATATATATCTATATATATTGAGATATATAGATTTTATATATATATATATATATATATATATATATATATATATATATATATGAATCAAGGTATAGCAACAAAGTAAGAATCCCATGGTAAAGTGATCACAGGGATGACACAGGCTATGCAGCGTTTCATTTGATCTATGTAGGTATCTTATTTATTTGTCCATATGGGATTTTAGTGAGGAATTAATAAAGACTTCTTAATTTAATTGTGTATGAAGTTACAGTAAACGTAATAGGTCCAGGGAGGTGTAAGAAAATAAATATATATTCACCTACCACTACTATTTTAAACGCCACACTATATCATCATCAGTCATTGGGCATCAACATCTGACAAGATGAGTCAAATGACCGCTGCAGCCAATCAAAGGGGGATGTTCAAAACAAGAACGCCTGCGGAGACACCATCACATGTTTCTCATATGAGAAACATGTGATGGTGTCTCCGCAGGCTTTCTTGTTTTGAATATTTCCTAGGGGGCATTGCTCTAGAATCACTGCGTTGAGAAACATGTGATGGTGTCTCCGCGGTGTTGGATGTTGATCTTCCTAAGGTCAACCATCCTTGCTTATGTAATCAAAGGGGGATGTTGATCTCAGGAGTCCAGAGGGGTCACAGTACAGCATGTGGAAGAGTGGCACCTGCCATAGGTGAGTATAGGCTGCTTTTCTTACATCTCCCTGCTTGAATATAGGGTAGAAATATGAGATCATGTGCCCTGCACTCATGAAAAATAAAGGGGTTCTTCTAATGTATATTAAATGGATTGTTCATTAGTAAAATAATTCCTAGAATCCCTTAAAATGTCCGGAAGTACAGACAAAGTGACCAAGTGAATTTATATGTCATTGATTTACACATGATTAACTGTAGCTAGTGTATGTTAAAGGGATTGTCCAACAGTAAAATAATTACTTTAGTTAGGCATAGAATAAAAAATTAATAAGCGGAGGCATACTTACTTTCCATTGACTTCCCGGATCAAGCGCAGGTCAGAACCATTCAGACCTCCAATTATTCATAATCAATCTATGCCTAAAAAAAAAAATATTTTAGTGTGGAACAACCTCTTTAACTTTTACATGTATATTTACCACTGCAATAAGTTTCATTAATTTGAAAGATCTGACAATTATTTTTAGATTTGTAATGGGAATCTCTAAGATTGTATATATACTATATCTTCAATGTCTTCTTTCAAATACTGTGTGATTAGACTCGCCCATTTACCATAAAGCCTGTGGAATTACTTCCCGAGAGGATTAAGCAATGTACTAGAAATATTCCTTAGGTACTTTGGACTATACTTCTTTGATAAGTAACATCACATAGTAGTTGCAGATGTGTGATATTACAGATCTTCCATTCAATCTCATCCCAGAGGGGCTGTATTGTACGGGTACCTCTGGGGTGGGATTGAACCTTGTCAGTTATGATGTGTTTTGTGACATAATGTTCCATTCTGCATTGAAGCACCTGTTAGCTGTATGATTTACGCCTTCACCTCATACTACAGCTCCAGCAGCATAATATTATATACTGCAGAATATGAAGCATTAATAATGTGTACTGTAATCACACCTTAATAGTCATTAGGGTGTAGCCGCTCCTCACATGGTCTATGTCTCCTGAGCATGTGCAATACAGTGAAGCATATTTGGCCTAGATTATTCATCTGCATACTACATATGTACCGGGTGATGTAAGAATGAATGAAGGAGGTTTGGTGAATATGCAGTGAGCAGATGAAGATAAAGCCTGTACAGTATATTTCACTGGCCACACATATGGCTTCTGCTCAGACTCCAACTACTCAGAGAAACAGTTCCACTCTCTTCTGCTCAGATCCATATTAGCAGATGAGGTGCAGTTTATCCAGAATTAAATTGGAAAAAGCCATAGATACCTAAGCTGCAATGCCCTGCACATGAGGTAAGAGACATAGCTTATCAGGAGAACTATACTACATTTCTAATTGGAGGTATTTGCTAATATCATTATTATTACACCTACTACATATTGTGATAAGATCCTGGAGATGGGAAGACTCCCTTTAGGGAAATCTGCAATGATAAATGTTTATACATTCCATATTTTCCATACTATTTCATTTTTAGGTCAAACGTTCTATCCCAGTTAGATTCATAATATGTATATCGATGTCAAAATTCAAAATCCTCCTGTTGTCTTCACAAAACCATACTATTAAAGAAAGCTCCAGTCCCTCTTTTTACTAAAGTTACTTTACCTCTCTATACTAATTGCCTAATAATAATCTTTTTCTCATCGGGGATTAGCAGTTTGTATGTTTTCATAGTTCTGTAGTTGCTGCACTATGGATCAGATCTCCAAAGAACTATCTTCCTGGTGGTCATGTAGTTAGTTTATTTATAACAGCCAATCAGAGGCGGGCTAACTGCAGTGAGGAAGGAGAGAGTAGCAACCTGAACCAATCATGAAACAAGAGGCGTGTCCTAGACTGCAGTGCGGAAGGAGAGAGTAGTAACCTGAACCAATCATGAAACAAGAGGCGTGTCCTAGACTGCAGTGCGGAAGGAGAGAGTAGCAACCTGAACCAATCATGAAACAAGAGGCGTGTCCTAGACTGCAGTGCGGAAGGAGAGAGTAGTAACCTGAACCAATCATGAAACAAGAGGCATGTCCTAGACTACCTCAGACTCCCAGTAAGCACTGTATGTAAAATGTAGTCACAGATCATCTCAGGGATGTTACTATAGGAAAAGCAGAGATAATAGTCACTCCTTGTAATTGAGCAGGACCAATCACATATGAAGGGTGTGACACTTGTCACTACCTTAGGGGGTCGCATGAATAGAAGGGTAGTCAGGAGAGTCGGGTCTGGTAACAGGAGGTCACATATAATCATACGGGGTAAACAGAGAAGTAGTCAGGGCACAATACCATAACAGCTCTTAGTAGTAACAGGGAGCAATCAAAAACATAGTCAGATAATGGTCCAGGGTCCAAGACAGGAATAAGGAGTTGGCAGAGGGAAGTCCAATAACAGTCCGGGGTCAGAATACCAAGATCAGAATCCCAACACAAACTATGGCAACACAGCAGAGCCAGAGAATACAACTGGCAGAGTTCTGGGGGAGCATGCTCAGTAAAGAAGCCTGAGCAATTACCTGGAAGATGGAACAGTTGAGTAACCAGCACCTCCCAGAACCAACCTGGACTCCAGTATAGTGACCAAGTTGCTAGTTCATTAATAAGGACAGCGCCGCAGAGCATCTTTAAGGGCCCAATGCTCTGCCCAAAAGAACTGCTAGATTTGTAAGTGCCGCAGAGCATCTCCAAAGACAAGATGCTCTGCACAAGGAATGGACACACAGTCAGATCTGTAAGCACCACAGCACATCTCCAGGTCTGTGAGATGCTCTACACAGAGAATTGAGACAAAGGATCTTTGCATAGATTTAATACGTTTCCAGGATCTAAAGTTGTTCTTCTTTCTCTATAATGCAGACATTTGAACTATTTGTAAGTTATCACTATATAACTGCTAAAAATGCTAATGTAGAATGGTGTATATATACATGGCAATTTATTGGCATTGCTTTTTTGTCTCTTTGTAGGATACTGGAACTCCAGCAAAATGGGGATATGGACATTCTAAAACATAAGTGGTGGCCCCGCAATGGACATTGTGACCTATACTCATCGGTGGAGCCTAAACAGAAAGGCAGTGCCCTGGACATTAAAAGCTTTGCCGGAGTATTTTGTATCCTAGCAGCTGGTGTTGTTTTGTCCTGTGTCATAGCAATGGTAGAAACATGGTGGACTAAGAAGAAAGGCTCCCGAGTACCTTCTAAAGAGGTAACTACTCTAAACTTTGAAGCAACGCCAATGGTATAATTTCTCTGACTCCGCTGGTTGATGTTTTTTCCCGATTTCTCACAAAGCTTTTCAAGCAGTAATAAACAAAGCTCAACCTTTTAGTGACTCTTGACATAGCTGAAATTTTAGGTTTCTTACAATATTTTTTATAAAACACAGCTTGACTCACAGCATAACCCAGCATTAAACAGCAAAGTAGGTCAGATGAATCAAATATTTAAAAATGTGATGAATTACCCAGACCTTATTTCACATTCAGCCAGGAAAAACAAGTACATTTGGTTTGTACAATAATCCACTGTATCTGTGAACAGCGCTGCCAAATCCTAATCTGAAGCCAAAAGGAAGAAGCAAACAGATGCTTGAAATTATGATGACCATAAAGAAACAGGGCAATCTCGCAGTGTTTGAATATGCTCCATTTATCCCCTCTTATGTAACATTGGGACTCATACAGAATACATAGCAGCATATATTTTACAGAAAAATTATGTAAAAGAAGTCATTTATAACAACAAACTAAAAATAACAACATTTATTAGCAAAGTACATAAAAAGAAAACATTTTTAAACATCAATACATAATTAATGAATAAAAGTGTACCTCCTTAATTAATTAATGAATTAGTCCTATCTAAATTATGTGTGTGTTTTGTGAATAATTTGTTATGTATATTTTCCTTTAAATAATAAATGCTATCCAAATATATAGAAATTAAGCTATTCATTGTCACCAAAACTTTCCAGCAGTCTATCTACACACTTAGACAATGCTCACATCCTTATTATGGTTTAAAGGGCACTTTACACGCTGCGATATCGGTACCGATATCGCAAGCGAGCTTACCCGCCCCCGTCTGTTGTGCGTCAAGGGCAAATCGCTGCCCGTGGCTCACAACATCTCTTACACCCGTCACACGGACTTACCTTCCCTGTGACGTCAATCTGGCCGGCGATCCACCTCTTTTCTAAGGGGGCAGTTCGTGCGGCATCACAGCGACGTCCCACGGCAGCCATCCAATAGAAGAGGAGGGGCAGAGATGAGCGACCGGAACAAGCCGCTTACCTCCTTCCTTCCACATTGCCGGTGGACGCAGGTAAGGAGATGTTTGTCGTTCCTGTGGTGTCACACATAGCGATGTGTGCTACCGCAGGAACAACGAACAACATCGTACTTGCAGCAGCAACAATATTAAGGAAATGAACGATGTGTCAACGAGCAACGATTTTTCCCATTTTTGCGTTCGTTGATCGTTGCTCATTGGTGTCACACGCTGCAATGTCGCTAATGGCGCCGGATGTGCATCACTAGCGACGTGACCCCAACGATATATTGTTAGCGATGTCACAGCATGTAAAGCACCCTTTAGTTTTGTATCATAAGCAACATACCAGTGGTGTTACTACAACAAATACTTCCAGAGATTACAAGACCCTTTTGACAATTTGTTTTTACACTTGTAACTGATTTCTTTTATATTTTGTGTTTGCTTCATAAATGCAAAGTCAAGTAACTGTGGAAATAGGCATCATTAAAATTTTTCAACCACTATGCTGCTGTACATCCTGTTCAACTCCTTTACATAGCTGGCTGTGCTGCAAACACAACTATCTAAATAGTATTTAATAACATTTTACATAGCTGGCTGTGTTTATAAAAAATATTTTAACAACACAATTCTCCTGTAGAATTAGTATTAGGGTTCAGTTCCACTTGCATTTTGCATGGGCGAGTGCAATCCAATAAAACATCAGATTGCTCTCACTTTAGTGCAAAACTATGGGGCAGTGTTCATCGGCGATTGATTTCTCATGCCATACATAATGAATGAGTTGCAGCATGCTGCGTTTGGCAGCATGTCTCAGCTCATGTACCCCCATACAAGTCTATGGGAGCATGTGAAACATCATACTGCACTCGGATGTCATCCGACCGCAGTGCGATATACCCAGAGACAGGCAGGGGAGGAGATAGGGAGAACATGCTCCCCCCCTCCTCCGCAGCCGTGATGCGATCGCAAGATCAGATCACAGTTGCATGTCCCTCGGTTCACACATGCAGCAGAAGAGGGTCATTAGCATATCGCTAGTGGAACCGGACCCTTACTGTATATGTCAGTAAGGGACTGAAGCAATTGCACACTGGCTATATTTTAAGCATAAGGCAGTACAAGAATGATGGTGTGCAGATACATAAGAACTAGAGAAAGCAGCAGCATCCGATACATAGATACTTTTAGTATGCATTACTGAGATTGATATGTCCAAATGAAAATAGTTTTAAATTGGAAGCCAGGCTTAAGCTGCATATATGGGAACTTGAAAATGAAGTAATGAAGGTTGTCACCTGAAACTATTTTATATTCAATAAGTAAATAAATAAATAAATATATTTATATTATTTTCTTGTCAAAAGTATCCATAGTGTTTAACTTTATCAGTTTGTCCAGGTATCTAAAATGTTTTAAGATAAAAACTGATTTTTATTTTATTATTGTACATATCCATCTTTTTTTAAATGGAGTGTTTCATGTAAAAAAACAATACTATTACATGCATATATGGGGTTAATCTGCAGGTTAATAGCATTCTGATGCCATGCGACCCTCGTACTGACAGCCCTGCTGCTGAAAGGAAATTAATTTTATTTCTCCCTGCAGCCGTGGGCTTTCAGTCATAAAGTTCTGACCCTTATAGTCAGTCACTGATCTTTGCACAGTGAGTGATGGCTGTAAGCATGCATCCAGTGCTTACTGATAGCCATCTAAGCAGTGCATCAAGACAGAATCGGCTGTCAGTCAGTGTCAGAGGCATGATTACACCCACTGAGAGGTGACTGAATCCATGATGGCTTCACCTCTATGACTGAAAGCCCAAGGCTGCCGGGAGGAATTAAGTTAATTTCCTCCCAGCAGAGGGGCACTCAGTGCAGTGGCCTCCCTTCATTAGAATGCTTTCAATATGAAGAGTATCCCATATCTGCAGGTAGTAGTGTTTTTTTCAAGAAAGGTTACCTTTAATATTTCAGCCTACATCATACAACCTTATTACAACTCTGTACAAACTACAAGAAAAGTAAATATTGTGGCACACTTCTAGTTCACCATATCTCTGTAATATGGTTCTATTTTAAGATCCAAAACAACAGCCCCCTATTGTCTATGTGATTGGCGTGATCATGACACCCTTTAGTCAGTCATTTTTTTGTGTGACATTTAATAAACTACCTAACATTAATCTAAGCAATATTATCTGAAACTGAATGATTGCTTAGTTTAACTTCAATAACGCCAATAATCACACAGTATTAAGGCCCTGTCACACTCAGAGATAAATGTGGCAGATCTGTGGCAGATCTGTGGTTGCAGTGAAATTGTGGACAATCAGGGCCAGGTTTCTGCCTGTGTACAAATGGAACAATATGTCCATGATTTCACTGCAACCACAGATCTGCCAAAGATTTATCTCTGTGTGTGACGGGGCCTTTAGAGCAGTGCGACTGATATATTTAAAAGGTTGTGTCTGCTTATTTCTTAAATTGCAGGAGACAAATGACTTAAGGGTGCTTTACACGAGACAATCTATCGTGCGATAGATCATCGGGGTCACGGTTTTTGTGACGCACATCCGGCATCACTTCTGACGTCGGGCTGTGTGACACCTCCGAGCGACGCAGTATCACTCACAAATCGTGAGTTGTGTACTCGTCGCTCGGTTTCATAATCTCGTTTAATTAAAATGGCGCCGGTTGCTCATTGTTCCCGGGGTAGTACACACCGCTCCATGTGACACCACGGGAATGATGAACAGCAGCTTACCTCCGTCCTGCGGCACCCGCCGGCTATGCGGAAGGAAGGAGGTGGGCGGGATGTTTACATCCCGCTCATCTCCACCCCTACGCTTCTATTGGCCGGCCGCTGTGTGACGTCGCTGTGACGCTGAACATCCCTCCCCCTTCAGGAAGAGGATGTTTGCCACCCACAGCGACGTCGCACAGCAGGTAAGTGCGTGTGATGGGAGTTAATGACTTTGTGCGCCACGGGCAACTAATTGCCTGTGATGCATAAACGACAGGGGCGGGTACGATCGATCGTGAAATTGCACGCTAGATCGTACCGTGTAAAGCAGGCTTTATATTTAACATGGAATATCGCAATCTGTTTTTGTAGTGATATTGTGCAATGTCTCAGACTGGAGCTGGGTCAGGCTGGTTAAGCAGAGTGGATGGACCAAAAGCTGCCAATAAAATACATCCTATACCTCATATGGTTGTCACATGAAAAACAATATTTGGCATGTCCAGTTAATGAGCCAAGTTGTTATCACCTAAGCTTAGGGTGGGTGCCCCCCACTTATAGGAAGCTCCATATAGGCACATGTCTATGCAGTTTAAGTGAGTGAGATTGCCTCTTAATCATGGAGACACAAGGGAGAAAAATGGAGAATTTTTTTCTGATTTTACACGCATGTGGCTGTCATTAAAATTGTTGCTCTTTGTCTGAGAATTATGGTTTTAGAGAAGAAAGATGGTTGACCAGAGTTTTGCTCAAGCACGTTGGTCAGCATTTATTAATAATTATAATACATATCTTGCACCAATCATATTGAGAGATAATTTTATATAGTTAATGATCATGATATGCAAATTAGTGCTCTTCCAGAATGAAACATCATAGTGCCATGTTATAGTGGTAGTTAGTTACCATGTAAGTCAATGTCCTAACTAAAGGGAGTCTGTCAGCAGGTGTTTGCTTTGTAATCTGACAGCATCATAAGGTAGAGGCAGAGACCCTGATTCCAGCAATGGATCGCTTAGTATACTGAGTGCAGAAGTTATGATAGTCACAGTATTCTTTGCTGAAGATTGAGAAGAGTTCAGTTGTTGATCTGTGTATGATCCCGCCCACACCACTGATTGGAAGCTTTCTGTGTACACTGTATAGTGACAGAGCTGCTAATCAATGCTGAGGGCTTGGTTGGACTACTCTGCACATGCTAAGTTGTCCTGTAGTCATAAACCCCTGCTGATAAAACACTGATTGTGCTGAAACAGCAAAACACAGCCCAGTAAGTAATACATTGCTGTAATCAGGGTCTTTGCTCCTACTCTGGTACCTACATAATGGTTATCTCAGATTACACAGCAAAACCTACTGACAGATTCCCTTTAATGATCTGAGTGCCACAAGATAGTAGTTCCAAGATTGTATCATTCTAATATAGAGCTATTTTGCATATTTTTGACCCATTGCCATAATAAAACTGTACTTAAAGGAGTTGTCCACATTTCTGACATTCCCTTCTAAAATATATATTTTTTTCCTTATGAAATAACATTTGATGATCCCCCCCCCCATTCTGGGACTGTTCCAGCATAGTCAGCACTGGGTCTCTCGGGGCTTCACAACATTGATATGCAATGTGAGCCCAGTAAGTAAACAGTGGCTGCTAATGGGTGGCACTGCTGACACCTCACCCTGGATGTCTGAAGGTCATCTGAAGGATGTGAGAGCACAGCAGCTCAATAACAGTAATTGGTTGACCACAGGGCTTACATGGCCTAACAATGTCATTTGAGCCTAGGGAAACATCACTTGAACAGTGCCGGTGCTGAAGTTGAGTAAAAGTTAATTTTATTTTACAAGGGGCATTATAGAATTTCAGCAGGGGTTGTCTGATTAGTGGACAACCCCTTTAAAGGGTTTTTCCCACTAAATCCAACTATAATTTATTCATAGCATGTTATAAATATCTGATTGCTACTATCATGGACACAAAATTCCATGTTTAAATGAAAACAAATGGTGTACATGTTCAAACACCACTTCTTTACTTCTATAAGACAGCTTCCTTGATAAAAGCATCTGATACAAGTGAATTGATCAATGTTCACACAACGTCTCTATTAACTTTGGGGATTTGGGGACCCCTGTTCTTGAGCTCGATGAGTATTTTCCCTTTCAGACCCCAGTGATCTTACATTAATACTCTGTGGATGATGTATGTATTAAGGAAACCCCATTAAGTAACTTTAGTCTTTCTGTTTGCTTAAGCGGCGCGTGTTTTCCATTTAGCAACACCGCTATCATGCATGAAATGCCAGTTATGGCTGAAAATAAAAAAAGTATTTGTTACACAGTTAAATAAATTGTATATTGTATTGCTTGGGTAGCATTGAATTACTAAGGCTTTGTGGAAGACTTTTACAAACAAATAATTCAGCCCAATGGAGCATAAAACTCGATATTTTCTACTTCTGTTGAGCAGAGCTTTGTGCATCAGAGATTCTCTCTATATATTTAAATGAGATGCACACACAATATTTGCTAAGACAGGCAACTTACGCTTACGTATGGTTATACTGCAGCTACTTCAGTTGATATGTCCCTTATATGTTATTTTTTGATCTGTGTCCATGGCTATTGAGGAAAATAACTTGTCCATGTATCCAATCCACACGTTTAATTGAGAAGTATCCACCACGTTTGGATAATCTTGGTTAAATGTGCCTAATATTACTAAGAACAAAAGGAAATATATTAGAGCAAAAAGCCACTGTCCATTCAGCATCTCAGACTAAAGGCTGCTTTAAACGCAACGACATCGCTAACAAGATATCGCTGGGGTCACGGAATTCGTGATGCACATCCGGCCTTGTTAGCGACATCGTTGCGTGTGACACGTATGAGCGACCGCTAACCATTTCACTTACCTCAAATATCATTGATCGTTGACACGTCGTTCATTTTCCAAATGTCGTTAAACTTCTGGGACGCAGGTTGTTCGTTATTCCTGAGGCAGCACACATCGCTACATGTGACACCCCGGGAACGACAAACAACAGCGTTCCTGCATCCTCCGTCAATGAGGTGGGAGTGTTGATAATGCGGCTGCTCTCCACCTCTCCGCTTCTATTGGTGGGCCGCTGTGTGACGTCGCCATAACGCCGCACGAACCTCCCCCTTAGAAAAGAGGTTGTTCGCCGGCCACAGCAACGTAGTTTGGCAGGTAGGTACGTGGGATGCGTACCTCCGATATTGTTCGCCACGGGCAGCGATTTGCCCGTGACGCACAAATGACGGGGGCGATCGCTAGCGATGTCGCAGTGTGTAAAGTGCCCTTTACTATGATTTAATTTGCTGTTCAAATTATATATTGGTTACACTTTTCTTTTAGCATGCTGCTATTAACCCCTGCACGACATTTGATATAAACTTACATCATGATTGGGAAAGAATTCCCAAATAAATATGTACATCATATTAAATATGTTTAATAAAAAAAAAAATATTTTAGGCCTTATACTTTTAGTTTTGTTGTTTATATTTTATTTGAGTTGATGGCCTTATATACAGTGCCTACAAGTGGTATTCAACCCCCTGCAGATTTAGCAGGTTTACACATTCGGAATTAACTTGGCATTGTGACATTTGGACTGTAGATCAGCCTGGAAGTGTGAAATGCACTGCAGCAAAAAAGAATGTTATTTCTTTTTTTTTTTTTTTTTTAAATTGTGAAAAGTTTATTCAGAGGGTCATTTATTATTCAACCCCTCAATCCACCAGAATTCTGTTTGGTTCCCCTAAAGTATTAAGAAGTATTTCAGGCACAAAGAACAATGAGCTTCACATGTTTGGATTAATTATCTCTTTTTCCAGCCTTTTCTGACTAATGAAGACCCTCCCCAAACTTGTGAACAGCACTCATACTTGGTCAACATGGGAAAGACAAAGGAGCATTCCAAGGCCATCAGAGACAAGATCATGGAGGGTCACAAGGCTGGAAAGGGGTACAAAACCCTTTCCAAGGAGTTGGGCCTACCTGTCTCCACTGTTGGGAGCACCATCCGGAAGTGGAAGGCTTATGGAACTACTGTTAGCCTTCCACGGCCTGGACAGCCTTTGAAAGTTTCCACCCGTGCCGAGGCCAGGCTTGTCCGAAGAGTCAAGGCTAACCCAAGGACAACAAGAAAGGAGCTTCGGGAAGATCTCATGGCAGTGGGGACATTGGTTTCAGTCAATACCATAATTAACGTACTCCACCGCAATGGTCTCCGTTCCAGACGAGCCCGTAAGGTACCTTTACTTTCAAAGCGTCATGTCAAGGCTCGTCTACAGTTTGCTCATGATCACTTGGAGGACTATGAGATAGACTGGTTCAAGGTTCTCTGGTCTGATGAGACCAAGATCGAGATCTTTGGTGCCAACCACACACGTGACGTTTGGAGACTGGATGGCACTGCATATGACCCCAAGAATACCATCCCTACAGTCAAGCATGGTGGTGGCAGCATCATGCTGTGGGGCTGTTTCTCAGCTAAGGGGCCTGGCCATCTGGTCCGCATCCATGGGAAGATGGATAGCACGGCCTACCTGGAGATTTTGGCCAAGAACCTCCGCTCCTCCATCAAGGATCTTAAGATGGGTCGTCATTTCATCTTCCAACAAGACAACAACCCAAAGCACACAGCCAAGAAAACAAAGGCCTAGTTGAAGAGGGAAAAAATCAAGGTGTTGCAGTGGCCTAGTCAGTCTCCTGACCTTAACCCAATTGAAAACTTGTGGAAGGAGCTCAAGATTAAAGTCCACATGAGACACCCAAAGAACCTAGATAACTTGGAGAAGATCTGCATGGAGGAGTGGGCCAAGATAACTCCAGAGACCTGTGCCGGCCTGATCAGGTCTTATAAAAGACGATTATTAGCTGTAATTGCAAACAAGGGTTATTCCACAAAATATTAAACCTAGGGGTTGAATAATAATTGACCCACACTTTTATGTTGAAAATTTATTAAAATTTAACTGAGCAACATAACTTGTTGGTTTGTAAGATTTATGCATCTGTTAATAAATCCTGCTCTTGTTTGAAGTTTGCAGGCTCTAACTTATTTGCATCTTATCAAACCTGCTAAATCTCCAGGGGGTTGAAGACTACTTGTAGGCACTGTACATATATCAAAGGGTATGCAGTGTTGAATAAATGTACTTGATGGCAATTGCACATGCCCCTATGATTGCTGTTGGAAGCTCAGTATAAGCTATAACTGAGCTCTGGCTGAGCCACGGCCAATCCTGGCACCGTTCCTGGATGTTTAAGTGCCTAAATACAGTGATCATTAGCAAACGCAGCATTTAGGGGGCTGGCAGAGGGAGTGTGCTTCCGGTTCACCCAATTGACATATCCGTGACATGATAACAGAGACCAAATCGCTGCCATGGCAACCTGAGATAGTGATGACGACCTCTGTGTCAGCCAGCTACAGTGAGCCTGTTAAACCATGCCAGGAGCATAGTCTGCAAGGCCTCTATCAGTGAAGCACTAATAGGTATAATATATTGCAAAGTTTATGCATTGCAATTGATTATACCAATGATGAGAGTATTAAAAGTTAATGTCCTTTACAGGGACTAAATAAAAAAAGTGAAACTAAGTTAAAAAAAATTGTAAAAATAATTATAAAAAATTGGAAAATAAAGAACAAAAAAAATTTTGTATCACTGCATCCAGATCAACCCGATCTATAAAACTGTCACACTAGATAACCCGTTCATTTAACACATGGTGAACTGCGTAAAAAATCAGTTCCTGAATTGCTGTTTCTTCTTGATTCTGCTCACAAAAAGCGGAATAGAAAGCAATCAAAAATATCATGTGGCCCAAAATGGTACCAATAAAAACTCCAAGTCATCTTGTAAAAAAAGTCCTCACATGACTTTGTTGGTAGAAAAAAAACAGCCTTCTAAATTCAGCCATTGGGAAAAACCTTTATTTTGTTAAAAAAAGCGCCATTTTTAGTGTTATAGTAGCCAAACCTAAAAACACCTATATAAATCTCCAATCACTGTAATTGTACTGACCTGAGAAATAAATTCGCCATATCCTTTATCCCCCAAGGTGAACAGCATAAAAACTAGTAATAAAGTCAATTCTTCAACTGCTGTTGATTTGTTTATTCTCCCTACCAAAGCTCGCAATTAGGTATGGCCCACATTTATCCTGCTCTTTACACTGAGCACTTACAGGGGTTTATGTGTAAATCTCTGAAAAATGTGATACAGACAAAATTCCCAACTGAAAATTCACTGTAATAAGGCAGAGGGAGTCACTTTGATCTCTGGCGTGTGCTCCGTCAGTGTCCATCTTTTTATGTGTCTCCTTAAGTGTCCACAAAAGTTCGGTCAACAACAGTTTTGTGCAACTTTGAAAAGAAAGACATCCGTGAAGCAAGGCCAAATTGAGTTGGGAGTAACTTTCCTGCTTCATTAGTGAATGGATCTGTTGGGGGTTTCACCTAAGTCACATATTTCGGAGATATAGATGGAAACCCTAATGCAAATGCTCAGCATAGAGCACAGGATAAATGTGAACTGATCCAAAATGTTCTGTACCCCATATTGCCACCAAATAGCATTCAACGCAAGCCACAAAAAATAAGTCCCCACTAAGTTCTGTCAACTGTTAAGGGAAATGTAGGGGTCTTCCATGTTACTGGTAGCACAAAGGCTCTGTGAAAGCAATGTGACTGGCCCCAAAAAGAAATCCAACAAAATCTACACTTTCAAATCCAAATGTCCCTTTGCTTCTGAGCATATTTGGCATTGTTGTAGTGTGGAGAGCCCATTTAATTTACAGGGTGTGCGTTTCTAGAATCACAGGCTGGGCACAATGTACGGGCACTACAATGTAATGCGCACGACAAGGGTTTATTTGCAATTTTTAATTCTTCAAGACTCACTGCATTTGATTCCTTGTGTATTTTCCAGAGACAAAATCATTACTACACCCATAGATAAATTCCCATGGGGGTGTAATTTCCTAAATCTGATCACATTCCCAATCTTTGCCGTGTGGCCAAACATTGCTGTACAGTCATATGGTGACTATTGTCTAATTCAGAAAAAAATTGTGTAACACATTATGGGGCCTTTTTTACCTATTACCCTGTGAAAATTGGAAATCTGGGGCTAAAACTACATTTTAGTTTTAAAAATGTAATTATTTTTTTTCATTGTCCAATAGTATAAAATTTTGTGACACACCTGTGGTGTCAATATGCTCAGTGCACTCATAGATTAATTCATAGAGGGCCGCAGTTTTTAAAATGGGGTCACATATGTGGGATTTCTGTTGTTCTGGCACCTGAAGGGTTCTGCCAAAGTGATATTGCACCCGCAAACCATTCCAGCAAATTCTGAAGTACAATATGGCACTCCTTCCCTTCTCAACTTTGTGCTGTACCTCAAAAGTTGTGCCATATTGCATGGAGAATATTGGCGCATTCAGGAAAAATGCCCTTTTTTTCTTATTTGCTCTTATAAAAATTAAAAAGTTGGGGCTAAACCAACATTTTAGTGAAAAAACGTATTCTTTCTTCACCACCCAATGGTATAAAATTGTGTGGCACACGTGTGCTGTCAATATGCTCACTGCACCCCTAGGTGAATTAATTGAGAGGTGTAGTTTGTAAAATGGGACCAACTATGGTGGGGGTCTGCTTTTCTGGCATATCAGGTGCTCTGCTAATGTAAGATTGCATGCCAAACCATTCCAGCTAAATCTGAACTCCAATATGGCACTCCTTCCATCTTGATCTTTGCACTGTGCCTCAAAACTTGTTTTTGACCACATATGGAGTATTGGTGAATTCAGGAGAAATTGTGCAATAATACGGTCCATTTTCTCCTATTACCCTTTTTGAAAATTAAAACTTTGGGGCAAAAGCAACATGTCAGTGCAAAAATGGTAATTTTTTATTTTCACAGCCCAATGTTTACATTTCCGTGAAGCACCTAAAGGATTAATAAACTTCTTGAATGTGAATTTGAGCACTTTGAGAGGTGCATTTTTTAAAATAATGTCACTTTTGGTTATATTCTGCCACATAGGACCCTCAAAATCACTTCAAATGTGGTCCCGAAAAATATTGCTTTTGTAAATTTTGTTGGAAAAATGTGAAATTGCAGATAAACCTGTAACCCTCTTAATTTCATAACAAAAAAAATATGAAAAATGGTGCTGGTGTAAGGTAAATATGTGGAAAATTTTATTTATTAATAACTTTGTGTGAAATAACTATCTGGTTTAAGGGCATAAAAATTAAAAGTTCAAAAGTTTCATTTTTTTTGTCAAATTTTTGATAGCTTCATAAATAATATCACCAAAATTTACAACTAACATGAAATACAATATGTCCCGAAAAAACAATCTCAGAATCAGTTGAAAATATTGAAGCGTTCTAGAGTTATTGCCTCATAAATTGGCACTGGTCAGAATTGTACTGTACATTTTGGCCTGGTCAGGAAGGTGAAAACAGGCTTAATGCCACTTTACATGCAGCGACATCGATAGCGGTGTTGCTGCCGATTGCACCCGCCCCCGTCGTGGTGCACAATATCGCTAGTACCGTCACACGGACTTACCTTCCCAGCGACGACTCTGTGGCAGGTACGGTGCTGTTCGTCATTCCTGGGGTGTCACACATAGCAATGTGTGCTGCCTCAGGAACGACGAACAACCTGCGTCCAAAAGCAGCAACGACATTTGGGATTTGAATGACTTGTCAACGATTGACGATTAGGTGAGCATTTTTGATTGTTGGTGGTCACTCGTACGTGTCAAATGCAACGACGTCGCTAACGAGGCCGGATGTGCGTCACGAATTCCGTGACCCCAACGACATCAAGTTAGCGATGTTGTTGGTATACAGCGGCCTTTAGGGGTGAAGGCGTTAGAGGATGTTTCGAACAAGAGAGTGCAACAAGCATAACTCATAATAGAGACCTTACTGTTTTCCATCTATACATTTGGCCTGGGACAACTCATAAAGTCCCATGGCTTCCAGTACCACCTATATGCTGATGACACTTAGATCTACCTCTCTGGCCCAGATGTCAATTCTCTGCTGTCCAGAATCCCAGAGTGCCTATCTGCTATATCTTCCTTCTTTTCCTCTCGCTTCCTAAAGCTCAATGTGGCCAAAACTGAACTGATCATCTTTCCTCCATCTCACCTACACTCTCCACCTGATCTATCTATTACAATAAATAACATCACGCTCTCGCCAGTTCCCAAAGTTCGCTGCCTCGGAGTGACCTTTGACTCTGCCTTGTCCTTCATACCACACATCCAATCCCTCACCACCTCCTGCCGTCTTCAACTCAAAAATATTTCCAGAATCTGCCCTTTCCTCAATTCCCAATCGACAAAAATGCTAGTGCATGCCCTCATAATCTCCCACCTCGACTACTGCAACATTCTCCTCTGTGGTCTCCCTGCTTACACGATCGCCCCTCTCCAGTCCATCCTTAACTCTGCTGCCCGAATGATCCACCTCTCTTCTCAATACCACCCTGCTTCTCCTCTCTGCAAATCCCTCCATTGGCTCCCAATCTTCTATCGTATCCAATTCAAACTACTAACACTGACCTACAAAGCCATCCATAATCTATCTCCTCCATATATCTCTGAACTAATCTCTCGCTACACTCCAAAACGTAATCTCCGGTCATCCCAAGATCTCCTTCTCTACTCTTCTCTCATTCGCTTCTCACGCAACCGACTCCAAGACTTCTCCCGAGCATCCCCAGTCTCCTGGAACTCGCTGCCTCAACACGTCAGACAATCTACCACACTTGCAAACTTCAAACGGGACTTGAAAACTCATCTGTTCAGAACTGCCTATAATCTTCAATGACCCCACCACCTTGCGGAGCTGCCACCCCACCACCTTGTGGAGCTGCCTCCCCACCACCCTACAGAGCTGCCGCCCCACCACCCTGCGGAGCTGCTGCCCCACCACCCTGCGGACCCGCCGCCCCACCACCGTGCGGAGCTGCCGGCCTACCTACACCCCACCTACTGTCTCCTCCCCAAAGCCCTTTAGACTGTAAGCCCGCAAGGGCAGGGCCCTCTTCCCTCTGTGCTAGTCTGTCTATTGTAACTTGTAGATGTACTCTGTATGTAACCCCCTCTCATGTACAGCACCATGGAATCAATGGTGCTCTATAAATAAAAAATAATGATAGAGGTTCTCACTCAAATTTACATAGTAACTGTCATTTTAAATTTTATGTCATAAATCAATAATACACTTTAAAATAAACATCTTTGTAACATATTTTATATTTCATATTTCATTTAGATGTAAAATCTGTATTCTATGAGATTGAGATACAATGTAGATGGGAGGGGTAGGAGGAGGAAGGAGCTAGAGGTTGAGCAGCTCCTCTCCCCTTTCATCTACAAAGAATCTTATCAGTAGTAAACTGTCATCTCCTATCTCGGTAATGTAAAAATGTAAATTCACTGAATACAGTTTTTATTCATAAATTGAGAATTTTGAAAATAAATGATCAGCCTTGGCAGAGAAGGAAGAAGATTTATCTGATAAACTATATTACATAGTGACATATTGAATTATAAAAGAAAAATGAATTACTCTTTATCTTGACTGGGCATAGAGATGAGTGGATTGCTTCTCGCAGATCCCCAGTCCATCGAACAGGTCAGTTCTCTCTGGCCATAAACAGGACCTATGAAAATTTCCTAACCTTACAGGATCCCAGGCTCATCACAGATGACATCACACTTGGCAGGTGAATCAAATGCTACCACAAGTGTGAAGCAGATGGGAGATATCATTTCATGCCAATTGACTATATCATGTCCAGTTTGAGACCTTCTTTAAAGTGAGAAGCTGAGACAATACACCAAGCTCAGCAAGTGATCGAGCTTGAAAAACCCCAAGTGGAAAAACTCACACCCAGCCTAGCTGGCACCAAAGCGTTTATGGCAGGATTATCGTATGCTGCATGCCCAAGCTCCTTAACAGCTTCAAAGAACCCCCCATACGGATGAAAGCCGTAATATTTTAATGAGTTATCATATTTTCTAGCTATATACTGGTTACATTTTTGAGATCACGGGAATAAGATAAACAGCCACCTAGGTCTAGATCCATTCTAGCACCCTGAGTGGGGAGATATCTAGAACAGCTATTAGAAGTCAGGTAGCAAAGCCATGTTTGGTCTCTAAGCATAGCAGGGTCCTAACTGGATTCAATAATGTCAAAACTGCCTCCCTATGACCTTCCGTTGAGACGTTTTGATCTATCATAGGTTTTTCAGTTTCAGCTACCAGACCCATGGTGAGGGAAACTAGTTCCACCACGGGGGCGGGAAAGGGAATGACCAACCAAAGATTTAATTGGTTTCTGGCCCGATAAAGTTAAAGGACCAGGCTTTTTATCTAACGAGGTACTGGTGACAGTTGGGGTTGGCAGAGTTCTGTTTCACTTGTGCTAATCAAAGGCGTCTCTCAGCCTGTCATGGTTGTGAGCGAGTATTGTGCCATACTGGCGGTCATGTGAGCCACCCTCTCTTACCCCCGTGCCTCCCTGCGCCCATGTAGACATAGGCTGTTTGTGTAATATTGTGGCCAGCTGACATTATGTATCCTGGGGCAGAAGAACATCATGTTTACGTGAAAGTGCGGATTATGTACAGCGTCATTCCACTTATTAATGATGTCAGGCGGGGCAGAGAGGTGCAGTTCTTCCTACCGAGGAGCTCAGAAGAACAAGAAATTCATGCAATTCCTGTCCACAGCCAGAGGGCACTGACCTGAACTGTGGACCAGGTTTATACAAGCGATCTGATACCGGGCAGCTCTTGCATAAGATATTTAGTGCCATGCTGTCTATCGTTGAAGTTTCCAGTTTAATCCACTCATGAAAATTAAAATGACAGTTACTATTTAAACACTAATATTGTAAAGTTACAAACTGCCTTTAGTGGCACAATGGCACAGAGAGGGTTCACTGGGAAGTTCATAGATTGGGATTTCATGGTTGAACAGCAGCGCATGTGTATTAGCATAACTTCAAATCTCAGCTTAAGCATTGAATACCACACTGATTTGTGTTAGTAATAAGAAGCATTGTATGCACATACCTCACTCATACGCAGGTAACGGAAATAGTAAAGCCTACAACACAGAGATGCCACACCCACGCCCTGCTGGTGCCTGTACAGACTACAAAATACCTATCCGCACAACTAAAAAACACTACTTCGGTCTAGTTCCCTAAAGGGCTTTCAAAGGGTTTCTCATACCTCCTGAGGAATGAGAAGGAAGGCCGCTATGCACAGCTAGCCGTTAGATGGGAAGTGTGCAGAGGTATATGGGGACCCAAGGTCAGGAAACTTAAAACACAAGCACAAATGGGGGAAAAAGTAGAATAATAAATTAAACAAGAATGACCTCCCACCAATTAAACTGAGGAAAGCCATAAAGATACAATGAAAAACACCTGAAGAGGATAGAACCCAGAATGGAAACATAAAGGTAGTAAGAACCATCAGCATTAAGACTGAGAAGGAAAGGACCATAGTTCAGCTCAGCAGACAGGGGAACCAACCACAGAGCAAGAGGTCACTGGATTGAATTCTCAAATAAAGCCATAGCACCACAATTAGGAGTCATGGATAATATTTTATCCCCTATGTGTTTCATAGGTAATTTTGGGATTTACATATGGCAGTAGACTAAGAAAATGAACAGTGAAAATTAAAGCTATTATAAGTAAATCTTACTACTATGATTTTCCACTTTTGTGGCATTCATTTAAGAAAACTTCTCTCTTGCCGAGGTTTGAGATTCGATATTTGACTGATCTTCAAAATGCTGGCCTCAAACCAATTGACTAGACAGATTTTAGCATCCAATATAAGTGTAAACCTTAATAATGTTCTT
This sequence comes from Anomaloglossus baeobatrachus, assembly GCF_048569485.1. NCBI lineage: Eukaryota > Metazoa > Chordata > Amphibia > Anura > Aromobatidae > Anomaloglossus > Anomaloglossus baeobatrachus. The sequence continues at coordinate 302,998,243 of NC_134353.1, read as the reverse complement.
ATGACATATCAGACTCAAACTACACAGATTTGTTCCAAAAAAGGTTATGTAAA